>NC_092000.1:22955950-23555950 GCF_044704955.1 Pristiophorus japonicus | reverse complement strand
CCATACTCACCGACACACCCACTGACACACTCACTCACTGACACATGCACTCACTGACACACTCACTCACTGACATGCTCACTGACACACACACTCACTGAAACACTCACTCACTGACATGCTCACTGACACACTCACTGGCACACTCACTCACTGACACACTCACTGACACACTCACTCACTGACACACTCATTGACACATTCACTGACATACATACGCACTGACACACTCACTCACTGACACACTCACTGACACACTCACTCGACTGACACACTCACTGACACACGCACTCACTGACATACTCATGGACACACTCACTGACACACACACTCGCTGTCACACTCACTCACTGACACATGCACTGACACACTCACTCAATGACTGACACAAACTGACTGACACACTCACTGACACACTGGCACACGGGCACACTAACACACTCACTCACTGAAACACTCACTGACACATTCACTAACACACTCACTGACAAAGACACACTGACATACTCACGGACACACCCACTTACACACACACTCACTGACACACTCAACCACTGACACATGCACTCACTGACACACACTCACTGACACGCTCACTGACACACACGCATTGACACACTCATTCAGTGACACACTCACTGGCACACTCACTGACACAGGCACTCACTGACACATGTACTCACTGGCACACTCATCCACTGACACACTCACTGACACACACACTCACTGACACACTTACTGACACAGGCACTCACTGACACATGCACTCACTGGCACACTCATTCACTGACACACTCACTGACAAACTCACTCACTGATGCACTCACTGACACATTCACTCAGTGGCACACTCACTGACACACTCACTCAGTGACATACTCACTGACAGACTCGCTCACTGACTGACACACACTGACTGACACACTCACTGACACACTGGCACACTGCGCACACTGACACACTCACTCACTGAAACACTCACTGACACACTCACTGACACATTCACTCACTGACACACTTACTCACTGACAAACTCACCCACTGACACACTCACTGACACAAGCACTCACTGACACACTCACTGACACACACTCACTGCCATACTCACCGACACACCCACTGACACACTCACTCACTGGCACATGCACTCACTGGCACACTCACTCACTGACATGCTCACTGACACACACACTCACTGACACACTCACTCACTGACATGCTCACTGACACACTCACTGGCACACTCACTCACTGACACACTCACTGACACACTCACTCACTGACACACTCATTGACACATTCACTGACACACATACGCACTGACACACTCACTCACTGACACACTCACTGACACACTCACTCGACTGACACACTCACTGACACAAGCACTCACTGACATACTCATGGACACACTCACTGACACACACACTCGCTGTCACACTCACTCACTGACACATGCACTGACACACTCACTCAATGACTGACACAAACTGACTGACACACTCACTGACACACTGGCACACGGGCACACTAACACACTCACTCACTGAAACACTCACTGACACATTCACTGACACACTCACTGACAAAGACGCACTGACATACTCACGGACACACCCACTTACACACACACTCACTGACACACTCACCCACTGACACATGCACTCACTGACACACACTCACTGACACGCTCACTGACACACACACGCATTGACACACTCATTCAGTGACACACTCACTGGCACACTCACTGACACAGGCACTCACTGACACATGTACTCACTGGCACACTCATTCACTGACACACTCACTGACACACACACTCACTGACACACTTACTGACACAGGCACTCACTGACACATGCACTCACTGGCACACTCATTCACTGACACACTCACTGACAAACTCACTCACTGATGCACTCACTGACACATTCACTCAGTGGCACACTCACTGACACACTCACTCAGTGACATACTCACTGACAGACTCGCTCACTGACTGACACACACTGACTGACACACTCACTGACACACTGGCACACGCGCACACTGACACACTCACTCACTGAAACACTCACTGACACACTCACTGACACATTCACTCACTGACACACTTACTCACTGACACACTCACCCACTGACACACTCACTGACACAAGCACTCACTGACACACTCACTGACACACACTCACTGCCATACTCACCGACACACCCACTGACACACTCACTCACTGACACATGCACTCACTGGCACACTCACTCACTGACATGCTCACTGACACACACACTCACTGACACACTCACTCACTGACATGCTCACTGACACACTCACTGGCACACTCACTTACTGACACACTCACTGACACACTCACTCACTGACACACTCATTGACACATTCACTGACCCACATACGCACTGACACACTCACTCACTGACACACTCACTGACACACTCACTCGACTGACACACTCACTGACACAAGCACTCACTGACATACTCATGGACACACTCACTGACACACACACTCGCTGTCACACTCACTCACTGACACATGCACTGACACACTCACTCAATGACTGACACAAACTGACTGACACACTCACTGACACACTGGCACACGGGCACACTAACACACTCACTCACTGAAACACTCACTGACACATTCACTGACACACTCACTGACATACTCACGGACACACCCACTTACACACACACTCACTGACACACTCACCCACTGACACATGCACTCACTGACACACACTCACTGACACGCTCACTGACACGCACACGCATTGACACACTCATTCAGTGACACACTCACTGGCACACTCACTGACACAGGCACTCACTGACACATGTACTCACTGGCACACTCATTCACTGACACACTCACTGACAAACTCACACACTGACGCACTCACTGACACATTCACTCAGTGGCACACTCACTGACACATGCACTCATTGATTCACTCACTCACTGATGCACTCACTGACACACTCACGCACTGACACACACACACTCACTGACACACGCTCTCACTGACACATTCACGGACACACTCACTCACTGACACACTTACTGACACACACACTCACTGACACACTCACTCACTGACACACTCACTCACTGACACACTCACTGACGCATTCACTGACACCATACTCACTGACATACTCACTCAGTGACACACTCACTCACTGGCACACTCACTGACACAGGCACTCACTGACACATGCACTCACTGGCACACTCATTCACTGACACACTCACTGGCAAACTCACTCACTGACGCACTCACTGACACATTCACTCAGTGGCACACTCACAGACACACTCACTCAGTGACACACTCACTGACACACTCACTCACTGACTGACACACACTGACTGACACACTGACTGACACACTGGCACACGCGCACACTGACACACTCACTCACTGAAACACTCACAATCACACTCACTGACACATTCACTCACTGAAACACTTACCAACACACTCACTGACACACTCACCCACTGACACACTCACTGACACAAGCACTCACTGACACACTCACTCACTGACACACTCACTGACACACTCACTCGACTGACACACTCACTGACACAAGCACTCACTGACATACTCACAGACACACTCACTGACACACACACTCACTGACACACTCACTGACACAGGCACTCACTGACACATGCACTCACTGGCACACTCATTCACTGACACACTCACTGACAAACTCACTCACTGATGCACTCACTGACACATTCACTCAGTGGCACACTCACTGACACACTCACTCAGTGACATACTCACTGACAGACTCGCTCACTGACTGACACACACTGACTGACACACTCACTGACACACTGGCACACGCGCACACTGACACACTCACTCACTGAAACACTCACTGACACACTCACTGACACATTCACTCACTGACACACTTACTCACTGACACACTCACACACTGACACACTCACTGACACAAGCACTCACTGACACACTCACTGACACACACTCACTGCCATACTCACCGACACACCCACTGACACACTCACTCACTGACACATGCACTCACTGACACACTCACTCACTGACTTGCTCACTGACACACACACTCACTGACACACTCACTCACTGACATGCTCACTGACACACTCACTGGCACACTCACTCACTGACACACTCACTGACACACTCACTCACTGACACACACATTGACACATTCACTGACACACATACGCACTGACACACTCACTCACTGACACACTCACTGACACACTCACTCGACTGACACACTCACTGACACAAGCACTCACTGACATACTCATGGACACACTCACTGACACACACACTCGCTGTCACACTCACTCACTGACACATGCACTGACACACTCACTCAATGACTGACACAAACTGACGGACACACTCACTGACACACTGGCACACGGGCACACTAACACACTCACTCACTGAAACACTCACTGACACTTTCACTGACACACTCACTGACAAAGACGCACTGACATACTCACGGACACACCCACTTACACACACACTCACTGACACACTCACCCACTGACACATGCACTCACTGACACACACTCACTGACACGCTCACTGACACACACACACATTGACACACTCATTCAGTGACACACTCACTGGCACACTCACTGACACAGGCACTCACTGACACATGTACTCACTGGCACACTCATTCACTGACACACTCACTGACAAACTCACACACTGACGCACTCACTGACACATTCACTCAGTGGCACACTCACTGACACATGCACTCATTGATTCACTCACTCACTGATGCACTCACTGACACACTCACGCACTGACACACACACACTCACTGACACACGCTCTCACTGACACATTCACGGACACGCTCACTCACTGACACACTTACTGACACACGCACTCACTGACACACTCACTCACTGACACACTCACTCACTGACACACTCACTGACGCATTCACTGACACCATACTCACTGACATACTCACTCAGTGACACACTCACTCACTGGCACACTCACTGACACAGGCACTCACTGACACATGCACTCACTGGCACACTCATTCACTGACACACTCACTGGCAAACTCACTCACTGACGCACTCACTGACACATTCACTCAGTGGCACACTCACTGACACACTCACTCAGTGACACACTCACTGACACACTCACTCACTGACTGACACACACTGACTGACACACTGACTGACACACTGGCACACGCGCACACTGACACACTCACTCACTGAAACACTCACAATCACACTCACTGACATATTCACTCACTGAAATACTTACCAACACACTCACTGACACACTCACCCACTGACACACTCACTGACACAAGCACTCACTGACACACTCACTCACTGACACACTCACTGACACACTCACTCGACTGACACACTCACTGACACAAGCACTCACTGACATACTCACAGACACACTCACTGACACACACACACTCACTGACACACTCACTGACACAGGCACTCACTGACACATGCACTCACTGGCACACTCATTCACTGACACACTCACTGACAAACTCACTCACTGATGCACTCACTGACACATTCACTCAGTGGCACACTCACTGACACACTCACTCAGTGACATACTCACTGACAGACTCGCTCACTGACTGACACACACTGACTGACACACTCACTGACACACTGGCACACGCGCACACTGACACACTCACTCACTGAAACACTCACTGACACACTCACTGACACATTCACTCACTGACACACTTACTCACTGACACACTCACCCACTGACACACTCACTGACACAAGCACTCACTGACACACTCACTGACACACACTCACTGCCATACTCACCGACACACCCACTGACACACTCACTCACTGACACACACACTCACTGACACACTCACTCACCGACACACCCACTGACACACTCACTCACTGACACATGCACTCACTGACACACTCACTCACTGACATGCTCACTGGCACACTCACTCACTGACACACTCACTGACACACTCACTCACTGACACACACATTGACACATTCACTGACACACATACGCACTGACACACTCACTCACTGACACACTCACTGACACACTCACTCGACTGACACACTCACTGACACAAGCACTCACTGACATACTCATGGACACACTCACTGACACACACACTCGCTGTCACACTCACTCACTGACACATGCACTGACACACTCACTCAATGACTGACACAAACTGACTGACACACTCACTGACACACTGGCACACGGGCACACTAACACACTCACTCACTGAAACACTCACTGACACTTTCACTGACACACTCACTGACAAAGACGCACTGACATACTCACGGACACACCCACTTACACACACACTCACTGACACACTCACCCACTGACACATGCACTCACTGACACACCCTCACTGACACGCTCACTGACACACACACGCATTGACACACTCATTCAGTGACACACTCACTGGCACACTCACTGACACAGGCACTCACTGACACATGTACTCACTGGCACACTCATTCACTGACACACTCACTGACAAACTCACACACTGACGCACTCACTGACACATTCACTCAGTGGCACACTCACTGACACATGCACTCATTGATTCACTCACTCACTGATGCACTCACTGACACACTCACGCACTGACACACACACACTCACTGACACACGCTCTCACTGACACATTCACGGACACGCTCACTCACTGACACACTTACTGACACACACACTCACTGACACACTCACTCACTGACACACTCACTCACTGACACACTCACTGACGCATTCACTGACACCATACTCACTGACATACTCACTCAGTGACACACTCACTCACTGGCACACTCACTGACACAGGCACTCACTGACACATGCACTCACTGGCACACTCATTCACTGACACACTCACTGGCAAACTCACTCACTGACGCACTCACTGACACATTCACTCAGTGGCACACTCACTGCCACACTCACTCAGTGACACACTCACTGACACACTCACTCACTGACTGACACACACTGACTGACACACTGACTGACACACTGGCACACGCGCACACTGACACACTCACTCACTGAAACACTCACAATCACACTCACTGACATATTCACTCACTGAAATACTTACCAACACACTCACTGACACACTCACCCACTGACACACTCACTGACACAAGCACTCACTGACACACTCACTCACTGACACACTCACTGACACACTCACTCGACTGACACACTCACTGACACAAGCACTCACTGACATACTCACAGACACACTCACTGACACACACACTCACTGACACACTCACTGACACAGGCACTCACTGACACACTCACTCACTGACACACTCACTCACTGACACACTCACTGACGCATTCACTGACACCATACTCACTGACATACTCACTCAGTGACACACTCACTCACTGACACACTCACTGACACACTCACTGACACATTCACTCACTGACACACTTACTCACTGACACACTCACCCACTGACACACTCACTGACACAAGCACTCACTGACACACTCACTGACACACACTCACTGCCATACTCACCGACACACCCACTGACACACTCACTCACTGACACATGCACTCACTGACACACTCACTCACTGACATGCTCACTGACACACACACTCACTGACACACTCACTCACTGACATGCTCGCTGACACACTCACTGACACATTCACTCACTGACACACTTACTCACTGACACACTCACCCACTGACACACTCACTGACACAAGCACTCACTGACACACTCACTGACACACACTCACTGCCATACTCACCGACACACCCACTGACACACTCACTCACTGACACATGCACTCACTGACACACTCACTCACTGACATGCTCACTGACACACACACTCACTGACACACTCACTCACTGAAACACTCACAATCACACTCACTGACACATTCACTCACTGAAACACTTACCAACACACTCACTGACACACTCACCCACTGACACACTCACTCACACAAGCACTCACTGACACACTCACTCACTGACACACTCACTGACACACTCACTCGACTGACACACTCACTGACACAAGCACTCACTGACATACTCACAGACACACTCACTGACACACTCACTCGACTGACACACTCACTGACACAGGCACTCACTGACACATGCACTCACTGGCACACTCATTCATTGACACACTCACTGACAAACTCACTCACTGATGCACTCACTGACACATTCACTCAGTGGCACACTCACTGACACACTCACTCAGTGACATACTCACTGACAGACTCGCTCACTGACTGACACACATTGACTGACACACTCACTGACACACTGGCACACGCGCACACTGACACACTCACTCACTGAAACACTCACTGACACACTCACTGACACATTCACTCACTGACACACTTACTCACTGACACACTCACCCACTGACACACTCACTGACACAAGCACTCACTGACACACTCACTGACACACACTCACTGCCATACTCACCGACACACCCACTGACACACTCACTCACTGACACATGCACTCACTGACACACTCACTCACAGACATGCTCACTGACACACACACTCACTGACACACTCACTCACCGACACACCCACTGACACACTCACTCACTGACACATGCACTCACTGACACACTCACTCACTGACATGCTCACTGGCACACTCACTCACTGACACACTCACTGACACACTCACTGACACATTCACTCACTGACACACTCACTGACACACTCACTCACTGACACACTCACTCACTGAAACACTCACAATCACACTCACTGACACATTCACTCACTGACACACTCACTGACACACTCACTCACTGACACACACATTGACACATTCACTGACACACATACGCACTGACACACTCACTCACTGACACACTCACTGACACACTCACTCGACTGACACACTCACTGACACAAGCACTCACTGACATACTCATGGACACACTCACTGACACACACACTCGCTGTCACACTCACTCACTGACACATGCACTGACACACTCACTCAATGACTGACACAAACTGACGGACACACTCACTGACACACTGGCACACGGGCACACTAACACACTCACTCACTGAAACACTCACTGACACATTCACTGACACACTCACTGACAAAGACGCACTGACATACTCACGGACACACCCACTTACACACACACTCACTGACACACTCACCCACTGACACATGCACTCACTGACACACACTCACTGACACGCTCACTGACACACACACGCATTGACACACTCATTCAGTGACACACTCACTGGCACACTCACTCACTGATGCACTCACTGACACATTCACTCAGTGGCACACTCACTGACACACTCACTCAGTGACATACTCACTGACAGACTCGCTCACTGACTGACACACACTGACTGACACACTCACTGACACACTGGCACACGCGCACACTGACACACTCACTCACTGAAACACTCACTGACACACTCACTGACACATTCACTCACTGACACACTTACTCACTGACACACTCACCCACTGACACACTCACTGACACAAGCACTCACTGACACACTCACTGACACACACTCACTGCCATACTCACAGACACACCCACTGACACACTCACTCACTGACACATGCACTCACTGACACACTCACTCACTGACATGCTCACTGACACACACACTCACTGACACACTCACTCACTGACATGCTCGCTGACACACTCACTGGCACACTCACTCACTGACATACTCACTGACACACTCACTCACTGACACACTCATTGACACATTCACTGACACACATACGCACTGACACACTCACTCAGTGACACACTCACTGACACACTCACTCACTGGCAGAGGCACGCACTGACATATGCACTCACTGGCACACTCACTGACAAACTCACTCATTGATGCACTCACTGACATATTCACTCAGTGGCACACTCACTGACCACTCACTCAGTGACACACTCAGTGACACACTCACTCACTGACTGACACACACTGACTGACACACTCACTGACACACTGGCACACGTGCACACAGACACACTGACTCACTGAAACACTCACAATCACACTCACTGACACATTCACTCACTGAAACACTTACCAACACACTCACTGACACACTCACCCACTGACACACTCACTGACACAAGCACTCACTGACACACTCACTCACTGACACACTCACTGACACACTCACTCGACTGACACACTCACTGACACAAGCACTCACTGACATACTCACAGACACACTCACTGACACACACACACTCACTGACACATTCACTGACACAGGCACTCACTGACACATGCACTCACTGGCACACTCATTCACTGACACACTCACTGACAAACTCACTCACTGATGCACTCACTGACACATTCACTCAGTGGCACACTCACTGACACACTCACTCAGTGACATACTCACTGACAGACTCGCTCACTGACTGACACACACTGACTGACACACTCACTGACACACTGGCACACGCGCACACTGACACACTCACTCACTGAAACACTCACTGACACACTCACTGACACATTCACTCACTGACACACTTACTCACTGACACACTCACTCACTGAAACACTCACAATCACACTCACTGACATATTCACTCACTGAAATACTTACCAACACACTCACTGACACACTCACCCACTGACACACTCACTGACACAAGCACTCACTGACACACTCACTCACTGACACACTCACTGACACACTCACTCGACTGACACACTCACTGACACAAGCACTCACTGACATACTCACAGACACACTCACTGACACACACACTCACTGACACACTCACTGACACAGGCACTCACTGACACATGCACTCACTGGCACACTCATTCACTGACACACTCACTGACAAACTCACTCACTGATGCACTCACTGACACATTCACTCAGTGGCACACTCACTGACACACTCACTCAGTGACATACTCACTGACAGACTCGCTCACTGACTGACACACACTGACTGACACACTCACTGACACACTGGCACACGCGCACACTGACACACTCACTCACTGAAACACTCACTGACACACTCACTGACACATTCACTCACTGACACACTTACTCACTGACACACTCACCCACTGACACACTCACTGACACAAGCACTCACTGACACACTCACTGACACACACTCACTGCCATACTCACCGACACACCCACTGACACACTCACTCACTGACACATGCACTCACTGACACACTCACTCACTGACATGCTCACTGACACACACACTCACTGACACACTCACTCACTGACATGCTCGCTGACACACTCACTGGCACACTCACTCACTGACATACTCACTGACACACTCACTCACTGACACACTCATTGACACATTCACTGACACACATACGCACTGACACACTCACTCAGTGACACACTCACTGACACACTCACTCACTGGCAGAGGCACGCACTGACATATGCACTCACTGGCACACTCACTGACAAACTCACTCATTGATGCACTCACTGACATATTCACTCAGTGGCACACTCACTGACCACTCACTCAGTGACACACTCAGTGACACACTCACTCACTGACTGACACACACTGACTGACACACTCACTGACACACTGGCACACGTGCACACAGACACACTGACTCACTGAAACACTCACAATCACACTCACTGACACATTCACTCACTGAAACACTTACCAACACACTCACTGACACACTCACCCACTGACACACTCACTGACACAAGCACTCACTGACACACTCACTCACTGACACACTCACTAACACACTCACTCGACTGACACACTCACTGACACAAGCACTCACTGACATACTCACAGACACACTCACTGACACACACACACTCACTGACACACTCACTGACACAGGCACTCACTGACACATGCACTCACTGGCACACTCATTCACTGACACACTCACTGACAAACTCACTCACTGATGCACTCACTGACACATTCACTCAGTGGCACACTCACTGACACACTCACTCAGTGACATACTCACTGACAGACTCGCTCACTGACTGACACACACTGACTGACACACTCACTGACACACTGGCACACGCGCACACTGACACACTCACTCACTGAAACACTCACTGACACACTCACTGACACATTCACTCACTGACACACTTACTCACTGACACACTCACCCACTGACACACTCACTGACACAAGCACTCACTGACACACTCACTGACACACACTCACTGCCATACTCACCGACACACCCACTGACACACTCACTCACTGACACATGCACTCACTGACACACTCACTCACTGACATGCTCACTGACACACACACTCACTGACACATTCACTCACTGAAACACTTACCAACACACTCACTGACACACTCACCCACTGACACACTCACTGACACAAGCACTCACTGACACACTCACTCACTGACACACTCACTGACACACTCACTCGACTGACACACTCACTGACACAAGCACTCACTGACACACTCACAGACACACTCACTGACACACTCACTCGACTGACACACTCACTGACACAGGCACTCACTGACACATGCATTCACTGGCACACTCATTCATTGACACACTCACTGACAAACTCACTCACTGATGCACTCACTGACACATTCACTCAGTGGCACACTCACTGACACACTCACTCAGTGACATACTCACTGACAGACTCGCTCACTGACTGACACACATTGACTGACACACTCACTGACACACTGGCACACGCGCACACTGACACACTCACTCACTGAAACACTCACTGACACACTCACTGACACATTCACTCACTGACACACTTACTCACTGACACACTCACCCACTGACACACTCACTGACACAAGCACTCACTGACACACTCACTGACACACACTCACTGCCATACTCACCGACACACCCACTGACACACTCACTCACTGACACATGCACTCACTGACACACTCACTCACTGACATGCTCACTGACACACACACTCACTGACACACTCACTCACCGACATGCTCACTGACACACTCACTGGCACACTCACTCACTGACACACTCACTGACACACTCACTCACTGACACACTCATTGACACATTCACTGACACACATGCGCATTGACACACTCACTCACTGGCACACTCACTGACACACTCACTCGACTGACACACTCACTGACACAAGCACTCACTGACATACTCATGGACACACTCACTGACACACACACTCGCTGTCACACTCACTCACTGACACATGCACTGACACACTCACTCAATGACTGACACAAACTGACTGACACACTCACTGACACACTGGCACACGGGCACACTAACACACTCACTCACTGAAACACTCACTGACACTTTCACTGACACACTCACTGACAAAGACGCACTGACATACTCACGGACACACCCACTTACACACACACTCACTGACACACTCACCCACTGACACATGCACTCACTGACACACCTTCACTGACACGCTCACTGACACACACACGCATTGACACACTCATTCAGTGACACACTCACTGGCACACTCACTGACACAGGCACTCACTGACACATGTACTCACTGGCACACTCATTCACTGACACACTCACTGACAAACTCACACACTGACGCACTCACTGACACATTCACTCAGTGGCACACTCACTGACACATGCACTCATTGATTCACTCACTCACTGATGCACTCACTGACACACTCACGCACTGACACACACACACTCACTGACACACGCTCTCACTGACACATTCACGGACACGCTCACTCACTGACACACTTACTGACACACGCACTCACTGACACACTCACTCACTGACACACTCACTCACTGACACACTCACTGACGCATTCACTGACACCATACTCACTGACATACTCACTCAGTGACACACTCACTCACTGGCACACTCACTGACACAGGCACTCACTGACACATGCACTCACTGGCACACTCATTCACTGACACACTCACTGGCAAACTCACTCACTGACGCACTCACTGACACATTCACTCAGTGGCACACTCACTGACACACTCACTCAGTGACACACTCACTGACACACTCACTCACTGACTGACACACACTGACTGACACACTGACTGACACACTGGCACACGCGCACACTGACACACTCACTCACTGAAACACTCACAATCACACTCACTGACATATTCACTCACTGAAATACTTACCAACACACTCACTGACACACTCACCCACTGACACACTCACTGACACAAGCACTCACTGACACACTCACTCACTGACACACTCACTGACACACTCACTCGACTGACACACTCACTGACACAAGCACTCACTGACATACTCACAGACACACTCACTGACACACACACTCACTGACACACTCACTGACACAGGCACTCACTGACACATGCACTCACTGGCACACTCATTCACTGACACACTCACTGACAAACTCACTCACTGATGCACTCACTGACACATTCACTCAGTGGCACACTCACTGACACACTCACTCAGTGACATACTCACTGACAGACTCGCTCACTGACTGACACACACTGACTGACACACTCACTGACACACTGGCACACGCGCACACTGACACACTCACTCACTGAAACACTCACTGACACACTCACTGACACATTCACTCACTGACACACTTACTCACTGACACACTCACCCACTGACACACTCACTGACACAAGCACTCACTGACACACTCACTGACACACACTCACTGCCATACTCACCGACACACCCACTGACACACTCACTCACTGACACATGCACTCACTGACACACTCACTCACTGACATGCTCACTGACACACACACTCACTGACACACTCACTCACTGACATGCTCGCTGACACACTCACTGGCACACTCACTCACTGACATACTCACTGACACACTCACTCACTGACACACTCATTGACACATTCACTGACACACATACGCACTGACACACTCACTCAGTGACACACTCACTGACACACTCACTCACTGGCAGAGGCACGCACTGACATATGCACTCACTGGCACACTCACTGACAAACTCACTCATTGATGCACTCACTGACATATTCACTCAGTGGCACACTCACTGACCACTCACTCAGTGACACACTCAGTGACACACTCACTCACTGACTGACACACACTGACTGACACACTCACTGACACACTGGCACACGTGCACACAGACACACTGACTCACTGAAACACTCACAATCACACTCACTGACACATTCACTCACTGAAACACTTACCAACACACTCACTGACACACTCACCCACTGACACACTCACTGACACAAGCACTCACTGACACACTCACTCACTGACACACTCACTGACACACTCACTCGACTGACACACTCACTGACACAAGCACTCACTGACATACTCACAGACACACTCACTGACACACACACACTCACTGACACACTCACTGACACAGGCACTCACTGACACATGCACTCACTGGCACACTCATTCACTGACACACTCACTGACAAACTGACTCACTGATGCACTCACTGACACATTCACTCAGTGGCACACTCACTGACACACTCACTCAGTGACATACTCACTGACAGACTCGCTCACTGACTGACACACACTGACTGACACACTCACTGACACACTGGCACACGCGCACACTGACACACTCACTCACTGAAACACTCACTGACACACTAACTGACACATTCACTCACTGACACACTTACTCACTGACACACTCACCCACTGACACACTCACTGACACAAGCACTCACTGACACACTCACTGACACACACTCACTGCCATACTCACCGACACACCCACTGACACACTCACTCACTGACACATGCACTCACTGACACACTCACTCACTGACATGCTCACTGACACACACACTCACTGACACACTCACTCACTGAAACACTCACAATCACACTCACTGACACATTCACTCACTGAAACACTTACCAACACACTCACTGACACACTCACCCACTGACACACTCACTGACACAAGCACTCACTGACACACTCACTCACTGACACACTCACTGACGCACTCACTCGACTGACACACTCACTGACACAAGCACTCACTGACACACTCACAGACACACTCACTGACACACTCACTCGACTGACACACTCACTGACACAGGCACTCACTGACACATGCACTCACTGGCACACTCATTCATTGACACACTCACTGACAAACTCACTCACTGATGCACTCACTGACACATTCACTCAGTGGCACACTCACTGACACACTCACTCAGTGACATACTCACTGACAGACTCGCTCACTGACTGACACACATTGACTGACACACTCACTGACACACTGGCACACGCGCACACTGACACACTCACTCACTGAAACACTCACTGACACACTCACTGACACACTGGCACACGCGCACACTGACACACTCACTCACTGAAACACTCACTGACACACTCACTGACACATTCACTCACTGACACACTTACTCACTGACACACTCACCCACTGACACACTCACTGACACAAGCACTCACTGACACACTCACTGACACACACTCACTGCCATACTCACCGACACACCCACTGACACACTCACTCACTGACACATGCACTCACTGACACACTCACTCACTGACATGCTCACTGACACACACACTCACTGACACACTCACTCACTGACATGCTGGCTGACACACTCACTGGCACACTCACTCACTGACATACTCACTGACACACTCACTCACTGACACACTCATTGACACATTCACTGACACACATACGCACTGACACACTCACTCAGTGACACACTCACTGACACACTCACTCACTGGCAGAGGCACGC
Source organism: Pristiophorus japonicus (assembly GCF_044704955.1). Lineage (NCBI taxonomy): Eukaryota > Metazoa > Chordata > Chondrichthyes > Pristiophoridae > Pristiophorus > Pristiophorus japonicus. The sequence continues at coordinate 23,538,926 of NC_092000.1, read as the reverse complement.
ACTGACATATGCACTCACTGGCACACTCACTGACAAACTCACTCATTGATGCACTCACTGACATATTCACTCAGTGGCACACTCACTGACCACTCACTCAGTGACACACTCAGTGACACACTCACTCACTGACTGACACACACTGACTGACACACTCACTGACACACTGGCACACGTGCACACAGACACACTGACTCACTGAAACACTCACAATCACACTCACTGACACATTCACTCACTGAAACACTTACCAACACACTCACTGACACACTCACCCACTGACACACTCACTGACACAAGCACTCACTGACACACTCACTCACTGACACACTCACTGACACACTCACTCGACTGACACACTCACTGACACAAGCACTCACTGACATACTCACAGACACACTCACTGACACACACACACTCACTGACACACTCACTGACACAGGCACTCACTGACACATGCACTCACTGGCACACTCATTCACTGACACACTCACTGACAAACTCACTCACTGATGCACTCACTGACACATTCACTCAGTGGCACACTCACTGACACACTCACTCAGTGACATACTCACTGACAGACTCGCTCACTGACTGACACACACTGACTGACACACTCACTGACACACTGGCACACGCGCACACTGACACACTCACTCACTGAAACACTCACTGACACACTCACTGACACATTCACTCACTGACACACTTACTCACTGACACACTCACCCACTGACACACTCACTGACACAAGCACTCACTGACACACTCACTGACACACACTCACTGCCATACTCACCGACACACCCACTGACACACTCACTCACTGACACATGCACTCACTGACACACTCACTCACTGACATGCTCACTGACACACACACTCACTGACACATTCACTCACTGAAACACTTACCAACACACTCACTGACACACTCACCCACTGACACACTCACTGACACAAGCACTCACTGACACACTCACTCACTGACACACTCACTGACACACTCACTCGACTGACACACTCACTGACACAAGCACTCACTGACACACTCACAGACACACTCACTGACACACTCACTCGACTGACACACTCACTGACACAGGCACTCACTGACACATGCATTCACTGGCACACTCATTCATTGACACACTCACTGACAAACTCACTCACTGATGCACTCACTGACACATTCACTCAGTGGCACACTCACTGACACACTCACTCAGTGACATACTCACTGACAGACTCGCTCACTGACTGACACACATTGACTGACACACTCACTGACACACTGGCACACGCGCACACTGACACACTCACTCACTGAAACACTCACTGACACACTCACTGACACATTCACTCACTGACACACTTACTCACTGACACACTCACCCACTGACACACTCACTGACACAAGCACTCACTGACACACTCACTGACACACACTCACTGCCATACTCACCGACACACCCACTGACACACTCACTCACTGACACATGCACTCACTGACACACTCACTCACTGACATGCTCACTGACACACACACTCACTGACACACTCACTCACTGAAACACTCACAATCACACTCACTGACACATTCACTCACTGAAACACTTACCAACACACTCACTGACACACTCACCCACTGACACACTCACTGACACAAGCATTCACTGACACACTCACTCACTGACACACTCACTGACGCACTCACTCGACTGACACACTCACTGACACAAGCACTCACTGACACACTCACAGACACACTCACTGACACACTCACTCGACTGACACACTCACTGACACAGGCACTCACTGACACATGCACTCACTGGCACACTCATTCATTGACACACTCACTGACAAACTCACTCACTGATGCACTCACTGACACATTCACTCAGTGGCACACTCACTGACACACTCACTCAGTGACATACTCACTGACAGACTCGCTCACTGACTGACACACATTGACTGACACACTCACTGACACACTGGCACACGCGCACACTGACACACTCACTCACTGAAACACTCACTGACACACTCACTGACACACTGGCACACGCGCACACTGACACACTCACTCACTGAAACACTCACTGACACACTCACTGACACATTCACTCACTGACACACTTACTCACTGACACACTCACCCACTGACACACTCACTGACACAAGCACTCACTGACACACTCACTGACACACACTCACTGCCATACTCACCGACACACCCACTGACACACTCACTCACTGACACATGCACTCACTGACACACTCACTCACTGACATGCTCACTGACACACACACTCACTGACACACTCACTCACTGACATGCTCGCTGACACACTCACTGGCACACTCACTCACTGACATACTCACTGACACACTCACTCACTGACACACTCATTGACACATTCACTGACACACATACGCACTGACACACTCACTCAGTGACACACTCACTGACACACTCACTCACTGGCAGAGGCACGCACTGACATATGCACTCACTGGCACACTCACTGACAAACTCACTCATTGATGCACTCACTGACATATTCACTCAGTGGCACACTCACTGACCACTCACTCAGTGACACACTCAGTGACACACTCACTCACTGACTGACACACACTGACTGACACACTCACTGACACACTGGCACACGTGCACACAGACACACTGACTCACTGAAACACTCACAATCACACTCACTGACACATTCACTCACTGAAACACTTACCAACACACTCACTGACACACTCACCCACTGACACACTCACTGACACAAGCACTCACTGACACACTCACTCACTGACACACTCACTGACACACTCACTCGACTGACACACTCACTGACACAAGCACTCACTGACATACTCACAGACACACTCACTGACACACACACACTCACTGACACACTCACTGACACAGGCACTCACTGACACATGCACTCACTGGCACACTCATTCACTGACACACTCACTGACAAACTCACTCACTGATGCACTCACTGACACATTCACTCAGTGGCACACTCACTGACACACTCACTCAGTGACATACTCACTGACAGACTCGCTCACTGACTGACACACACTGACTGACACACTCACTGACACACTGGCACACGCGCACACTGACACACTCACTCACTGAAACACTCACTGACACACTCACTGACACATTCACTCACTGACACACTTACTCACTGACACACTCACCCACTGACACACTCACTGACACAAGCACTCACTGACACACTCACTGACACACACTCACTGCCATACTCACCGACACACCCACTGACACACTCACTCACTGACACATGCACTCACTGACACACTCACTCACTGACATGCTCACTGACACACACACTCACTGACACATTCACTCACTGAAACACTTACCAACACACTCACTGACACACTCACCCACTGACACACTCACTGACACAAGCACTCACTGACACACTCACTCACTGACACACTCACTGACACACTCACTCGACTGACACACTCACTGACACAAGCACTCACTGACACACTCACAGACACACTCACTGACACACTCACTCGACTGACACACTCACTGACACAGGCACTCACTGACACATGCATTCACTGGCACACTCATTCATTGACACACTCACTGACAAACTCACTCACTGATGCACTCACTGACACATTCACTCAGTGGCACACTCACTGACACACTCACTCAGTGACATACTCACTGACAGACTCGCTCACTGACTGACACACATTGACTGACACACTCACTGACACACTGGCACACGCGCACACTGACACACTCACTCACTGAAACACTCACTGACACACTCACTGACACATTCACTCACTGACACACTTACTCACTGACACACTCACCCACTGACACACTCACTGACACAAGCACTCACTGACACACTCACTGACACACACTCACTGCCATACTCACCGACACACCCACTGACACACTCACTCACTGACACATGCACTCACTGACACACTCACTCACTGACATGCTCACTGACACACACACTCACTGACACACTCACTCACCGACATGCTCACTGACACACTCACTGGCACACTCACTCACTGACACACTCACTGACACACTCACTCACTGACACACTCATTGACACATTCACTGACACACATGCGCATTGACACACTCACTCACTGGCACACTCACTGACACACTCACTCGACTGACACACTCACTGACACAAGCACTCACTGACATACTCATGGACACACTCACTGACACACACACTCGCTGTCACACTCACTCACTGACACATGCACTGACACACTCACTCAATGACTGACACAAACTGACTGACACACTCACTGACACACTGGCACACGGGCACACTAACACACTCACTCACTGAAACACTCACTGACACTTTCACTGACACACTCACTGACAAAGACGCACTGACATACTCACGGACACACCCACTTACACACACACTCACTGACACACTCACCCACTGACACATGCACTCACTGACACACCCTCACTGACACGCTCACTGACACACACACGCATTGACACACTCATTCAGTGACACACTCACTGGCACACTCACTGACACAGGCACTCACTGACACATGTACTCACTGGCACACTCATTCACTGACACACTCACTGACAAACTCACACACTGACGCACTCACTGACACATTCACTCAGTGGCACACTCACTGACACATGCACTCATTGATTCACTCACTCACTGATGCACTCACTGACACACTCACGCACTGACACACACACACTCACTGACACACGCTCTCACTGACACATTCACGGACACGCTCACTCACTGACACACTTACTGACACACGCACTCACTGACACACTCACTCACTGACACACTCACTCACTGACACACTCACTGACGCATTCACTGACACCATACTCACTGACATACTCACTCAGTGACACACTCACTCACTGGCACACTCACTGACACAGGCACTCACTGACACATGCACTCACTGGCACACTCATTCACTGACACACTCACTGGCAAACTCACTCACTGACGCACTCACTGACACATTCACTCAGTGGCACACTCACTGACACACTCACTCAGTGACACACTCACTGACACACTCACTCACTGACTGACACACACTGACTGACACACTGACTGACACACTGGCACACGCGCACACTGACACACTCACTCACTGAAACACTCACAATCACACTCACTGACATATTCACTCACTGAAATACTTACCAACACACTCACTGACACACTCACCCACTGACACACTCACTGACACAAGCACTCACTGACACACTCACTCACTGACACACTCACTGACACACTCACTCGACTGACACACTCACTGACACAAGCACTCACTGACATACTCACAGACACACTCACTGACACACACACTCACTGACACACTCACTGACACAGGCACTCACTGACACATGCACTCACTGGCACACTCATTCACTGACACACTCACTGACAAACTCACTCACTGATGCACTCACTGACACATTCACTCAGTGGCACACTCACTGACACACTCACTCAGTGACATACTCACTGACAGACTCGCTCACTGACTGACACACACTGACTGACACACTCACTGACACACTGGCACACGCGCACACTGACACACTCACTCACTGAAACACTCACTGACACACTCACTGACACATTCACTCACTGACACACTTACTCACTGACACACTCACCCACTGACACACTCACTGACACAAGCACTCACTGACACACTCACTGACACACACTCACTGCCATACTCACCGACACACCCACTGACACACTCACTCACTGACACATGCACTCACTGACACACTCACTCACTGACATGCTCACTGACACACACACTGGCACACTCACTCACTGACATACTCACTGACACACTCACTCACTGACACACTCATTGACACATTCACTGACACACATACGCACTGACACACTCACTCAGTGACACACTCACTGACACACTCACTCACTGGCAGAGGCACGCACTGACATATGCACTCACTGGCACACTCACTGACAAACTCACTCATTGATGCACTCACTGACATATTCACTCAGTGGCACACTCACTGACCACTCACTCAGTGACACACTCAGTGACACACTCACTCACTGACTGACACACACTGACTGACACACTCACTGACACACTGGCACACGTGCACACAGACACACTGACTCACTGAAACACTCACAATCACACTCACTGACACATTCACTCACTGAAACACTTACCAACACACTCACTGACACACTCACCCACTGACACACTCACTGACACAAGCACTCACTGACACACTCACTCACTGACACACTCACTGACACACTCACTCGACTGACACACTCACTGACACAAGCACTCACTGACATACTCACAGACACACTCACTGACACACACACACTCACTGACACACTCACTGACACAGGCACTCACTGACACATGCACTCACTGGCACACTCATTCACTGACACACTCACTGACAAACTGACTCACTGATGCACTCACTGACACATTCACTCAGTGGCACACTCACTGACACACTCACTCAGTGACATACTCACTGACAGACTCGCTCACTGACTGACACACACTGACTGACACACTCACTGACACACTGGCACACGCGCACACTGACACACTCACTCACTGAAACACTCACTGACACACTAACTGACACATTCACTCACTGACACACTTACTCACTGACACACTCACCCACTGACACACTCACTGACACAAGCACTCACTGACACACTCACTGACACACACTCACTGCCATACTCACCGACACACCCACTGACACACTCACTCACTGACACATGCACTCACTGACACACTCACTCACTGACATGCTCACTGACACACACACTCACTGACACACTCACTCACTGAAACACTCACAATCACACTCACTGACACATTCACTCACTGAAACACTTACCAACACACTCACTGACACACTCACCCACTGACACACTCACTGACACAAGCACTCACTGACACACTCACTCACTGACACACTCACTGACGCACTCACTCGACTGACACACTCACTGACACAAGCACTCACTGACACACTCACAGACACACTCACTGACACACTCACTCGACTGACACACTCACTGACACAGGCACTCACTGACACATGCACTCACTGGCACACTCATTCATTGACACACTCACTGACAAACTCACTCACTGATGCACTCACTGACACATTCACTCAGTGGCACACTCACTGACACACTCACTCAGTGACATACTCACTGACAGACTCGCTCACTGACTGACACACATTGACTGACACACTCACTGACACACTGGCACACGCGCACACTGACACACTCACTCACTGAAACACTCACTGACACACTCACTGACACATTCACTCACTGACACACTTACTCACTGACACACTCACCCACTGACACACTCACTGACACAAGCACTCACTGACACACTCACTGACACACACTCACTGCCATACTCACCGACACACCCACTGACACACTCACTCACTGACACATGCACTCACTGACACACTCACTCACTGACATGCTCACTGACACACACACTCACTGACACACTCACTCACCGACATGCTCACTGACACACTCACTGGCACACTCACTCACTGACACACTCACTGACACACTCACTCACTGACACACTCATTGACACATTCACTGACACACATGCGCATTGACACACTCACTCACTGGCACACTCACTGACACACTCACTCGACTGACACACTCACTGACACAAGCACTCACTGACATACTCATGGACACACTCACTGACACACACACTCGCTGTCACACTCACTCACTGACACATGCACTGACACACTCACTCAATGACTGACACAAACTGACTGACACACTCACTGACACACTGGCACACGGGCACACTAACACACTCACTCACTGAAACACTCACTGACACTTTCACTGACACACTCACTGACAAAGACGCACTGACATACTCACGGACACACCCACTTACACACACACTCACTGACACACTCACCCACTGACACATGCACTCACTGACACACCCTCACTGACACGCTCACTGACACACACACGCATTGACACACTCATTCAGTGACACACTCACTGGCACACTCACTGACACAGGCACTCACTGACACATGTACTCACTGGCACACTCATTCACTGACACACTCACTGACAAACTCACACACTGACGCACTCACTGACACATTCACTCAGTGGCACACTCACTGACACATGCACTCATTGATTCACTCACTCACTGATGCACTCACTGACACACTCACGCACTGACACACACACACTCACTGACACACGCTCTCACTGGCACATTCACGAACACGCTCACTCACTGACACACTTACTGACACACGCACTCACTGACACACTCACTCACTGACACACTCACTCACTGACACACTCACTGACGCATTCACTGACACCATACTCACTGACATACTCACTCAGTGACACACTCACTCACTGGCACACTCACTGACACAGGCACTCACTGACACATGCACTCACTGGCACACTCATTCACTGACACACTCACTGGCAAACTCACTCACTGACGCACTCACTGACACATTCACTCAGTGGCACACTCACTGACACACTCACTCAGTGACACACTCACTGACACACTCACTCACTGACTGACACACACTGACTGACACACTGACTGACACACTGGCACACGCGCACACTGACACACTCACTCACTGAAACACTCACAATCACACTCACTGACATATTCACTCACTGAAATACTTACCAACACACTCACTGACACACTCACCCACTGACACACTCACTGACACAAGCACTCACTGACACACTCACTCACTGACACACTCACTGACACACTCACTCGACTGACACACTCACTGACACAAGCACTCACTGACATACTCACAGACACACTCACTGACACACACACTCACTGACACACTCACTGACACAGGCACTCACTGACACATGCACTCACTGGCACACTCATTCACTGACACACTCACTGACAAACTCACTCACTGATGCACTCACTGACACATTCACTCAGTGGCACACTCACTGACACACTCACTCAGTGACATACTCACTGACAGACTCGCTCACTGACTGACACACACTGACTGACACACTCACTGACACACTGGCACACGCGCACACTGACACACTCACTCACTGAAACACTCACTGACACACTCACTGACACATTCACTCACTGACACACTTACTCACTGACACACTCACCCACTGACACACTCACTGACACAAGCACTCACTGACACACTCACTGACACACACTCACTGCCATACTCACCGACACACCCACTGACACACTCACTCACTGACACATGCACTCACTGACACACTCACTCACTGACATGCTCACTGACACACTCACTGGCACACTCACTCACTGACATACTCACTGACACACTCACTCACTGACACACTCATTGACACATTCACTGACACACATACGCACTGACACACTCACTCAGTGACACACTCACTGACACACTCACTCACTGGCAGAGGCACGCACTGACATATGCACTCACTGGCACACTCACTGACAAACTCACTCATTGATGCACTCACTGACATATTCACTCAGTGGCACACTCACTGACCACTCACTCAGTGACACACTCAGTGACACACTCACTCACTGACTGACACACACTGACTGACACACTCACTGACACACTGGCACACGTGCACACAGACACACTGACTCACTGAAACACTCACAATCACACTCACTGACACATTCACTCACTGAAACACTTACCAACACACTCACTGACACACTCACCCACTGACACACTCACTGACACAAGCACTCACTGACACACTCACTCACTGACACACTCACTGACACACTCACTCGACTGACACACTCACTGACACAAGCACTCACTGACATACTCACAGACACACTCACTGACACACACACACTCACTGACACACTCACTGACACAGGCACTCACTGACACATGCACTCACTGGCACACTCATTCACTGACACACTCACTGACAAACTCACTCACTGATGCACTCACTGACACATTCACTCAGTGGCACACTCACTGACACACTCACTCAGTGACATACTCACTGACAGACTCGCTCACTGACTGACACACACTGACTGACACACTCACTGACACACTGGCACACGCGCACACTGACACACTCACTCACTGAAACACTCACTGACACACTCACTGACACATTCACTCACTGACACACTTACTCACTGACACACTCACCCACTGACACACTCACTGACACAAGCACTCACTGACACACTCACTGACACACACTCACTGCCATACTCACCGACACACCCACTGACACACTCACTCACTGACACATGCACTCACTGACACACTCACTCACTGACATGCTCACTGACACACACACTCACTGACACACTCACTCACTGAAACACTCACAATCACACTCACTGACACATTCACTCACTGAAACACTCAATGACACATGCACTCACTGACACAGTCACAGACACACGTACTCACTGACTCACTCACTCACTGACGCACTCACTGACACACTCACGCACCGACACACACACTCACTGACACACTCAGTCACTGGCACACTCACTGACACAGGCACTCACTGACACATGTACTCACTGGCACACTCATTCACTGACACACTCACTGACACACTCACTCAGTGACACGCTCATTGACACACTTACTCACGGACGCACTCACTGACACACTCACTCAGTGACACACTCACTGACGCACTCACTCAGTGACACACTCACTGACACACTCACTCTCTGAATAACACACACTGACTGACACACTCACTGATACACTGGCACACACGCACATGCACACACACTCACTGACACACTTACCAACACACTCACTGACACAAGCACTCCCTGACACACTCACTGACACACTAACTCGACTGACACACTCACTGACACACACACTCGCTGACACACTCACTGACACAGGCACTCACTGACACATGCACTCACTGACACACACACTCACTGACATGCTCACTGATACACTCACTCACTGACTCACTCACTCACTGATGCACTCACTGACACACTCACGCACCAACGCACACACTCACTGACACACTCGTTCACTGACGCACTCACTGACACACGCACTCACTGACACACTCACTGACACACTCACTCACTCACTGACACACTCACTGACACATTCACTCACTGACACACTTACCAACACACTCACGGACACACTCACCCACTGACACACTCACTGACACAAGCATTCACTGACACACTCACTGACACACTCACTGACACACAGTCACTGACATACTCACGGGCACACCCACTGACACACATATTCACTGACAACAGGCACTCACTGACACATGCACTCACTGACACTCGCACTCACTGACATGCTCACTGATACACGCACTCACTGGCACACTCACTGACACACGCACTCACTGACTCACTCACTGACAGACTCACTCACTGACACAATCAGTGACACGCTCACTGACGCACATACTCACTGACACACTCACTCACTGACACACTCACTGACACGCTCACTCACTGGCACACTCACTGACACATGCACTCACTGACACATGTACTCACTGGCACACTCATTCACTGACACACTCAGTGACACACTCACTCAGTGACACACTCACTGACACACTCACTCACGGACACACTCACTGACACACTCACTCAGTGACACACTCACTGACGCACTCACTCAGTGACACACTCACTGACACACTCACTCACTGACTGACACACACTGACTGACACACTCACTGATACACTGGCACACACGCACATGCACTCGCACACACTTACTGACACACTTACCGACACACTCACTGACACAAGCACTCACTGACACACTCAGTGACACACTCACTCAGTGACACACTCACTGACACACTCACTCACGGACACACTCACTGACACACTTACTCAGTGACACACTCACTGACGCACTCACTCAGTGACACACTCACTGACACACTCACTCACTGACTGACACACACTGTCTGACACACGCACTGATACACTGGCACACAGGCATATGCACACGCACACACTTACTGACACACTTACCGACACACTCACTGACACAAGCACTCACTGACACACTCATTGACACAAGCACTCACTGACACACTCACTGACACACTAACTCGACTGACACACACACTGACACAAGCACTCACTGACATACTCACGGACACACTCATTGACACACACACTCACTGACACACTCACTCGCTGACACACTCACTGACACAGGCACTCACTGACACATGTACTCACTGACACACGCACTCACTGACACGCTCACTGATACATTCACTCACTGACTCACTCAATGACACATGCACTCACTGACACACTCACAGACACACGTACTCACTGACTCACTCACTCACTGACGCACTCACTGACACACTCACGCACCGACACACACACTCACTGGCACACTCACTCACTGAAGTGCTCACTGACACGCTCACTGATACATTCACTCACTGACTCACTCACTGACACACTCACTCATTGACACACTCACTGACACACTCACTCGCTGACACACTCACTCACTGATGCACTCACTGACACACTCACTGGCACACTTACTGACACACTCACTCACTGACACACTCACTCACTGACACGCTCACTGACATGCTCACTGACGCACATACTCACTGACACACTCACTCACGGACACACTCACTGACACACTCACTCACTGGCACACTCACTGACACAGGCACTCACTGACACATGTACTCACTGGCACTCTCATTCACTGACACACTCACTGACACACTCACTCAGTGACACGCTCATTGACACACTTACTCAAGGACGCACTCACTGACACACTCACTCAGTGACACACTCACTGACGCACTCACTCAGTGACACACTCACTGACACACTCACTCTCTGACTGACACACACTGACTGACACACTCACTGATACACTGGCACACACGCACATGCACACACACTCACTGACACACTTACCGACACACTCACTGACACAAGCACTCCCTGACACACTCACTGACACACTAACTCGACTGACACACTCACTGACACAAGCACTCACTGACACAAGCACTCACTGACACACTCACTCGCTGACACACTCACTGACACAGGCACTCACTGACACATGCACTCACTGACACACACACTCACTGACATGCTCACTGATACACTCACTCACTGACTCACTCACTCACTGATGCACTCACTGACACACTCACGCACCGACGCACACACTCACTGACACACTCGTTCACTGACGCACTCACTGACACACGCACTCACTGACACACTCACTGACACACTCACTCACTGACTGACACACACTGACTGACACACTCACTGATACACTGGCACACACACACACTGACCCACTCACTCACTGACACACGTACCGACACACTCACTGACACACCCACTCACTGACACACTCACTGACACAAGCACTCACTGACACACTCATTGACACAAGCACTCACTGACACACTCACTCACTGACACACTCACTGACATACTCACTGACAAACTCACTCACTGACACACTCACTGACACATTCACTCAGTGGCACACTCACTGACACACTCACTCAGTGACACACTCACTGACACACTCACTCACTGACTGACCACACTCACTGACACACTCACTGACACACTGGCACACGCGCACACTGACACACTCACTCACTGAAACACTCACTGACACACTCACTGACACATTCACTCACTGACACACTTACCAACACACTCACGGACACACTCACCCACTGACACACTCACTGACACAAGCATTCACGGACACACCCACTGACACACACATTCACTGACAACAGGCACTCACTGACACATGCACTCACTGACACTCGCACTCACTGACATGCTCATTGATACACGCACTCACTGGCACACTCACTGACACACGCACTCACTGACTCACTCACTCACTGACGCACTCACTGACACACTCACGCACTGACACACACACACTCACTGACACACTCACTCACTGACACACTTACTGACACACGCACTCACTGACACACTCACTCACTGACACACTCACTCACTGACTGACACACACTGACTGACACACTCACTGACACACTGGCACACGTGCACACTGACACACTCATTCATTGAAACATTCACTGACACATTCACTCACAGACACACCCACTGGCACATGTACTCACTGACACACTGACTGGCTCACTCACTCACTGACCCACTCACTGACACACACACTCGCTGACACACTCACTGACACATTCACTGACACACATACTCACTGACACACTCACTCAGTGACACACTCACTGGCACACTCACTCACTGGCACAGGCACGCACTGACATACGCACTCACTGGCACACTCACTGACAAACTCACTCACTGATGCACTCACTGACATATTCACTCAGTGGTACACTCACTGACCACTCACTCAGTGACACACTCAGTGACACACTCATTCACTGACTGACACACACTGACTGACACACTCACTGACACACTGGCACACGTGCACACTGACACACTGACTCACTGAAACACTCACTGACACACTCACTGACACACTGACAAACACTCACTGACATACTAACGGACACACCCACTTACACACACACTCACTGACACACTCACTCACTGACACATGCACTGACACACTCACTCACTGGCACACTCACTGACACAGGCACTCACTAGCACATGCACTCACTGGCACACTCATTCACTGACACACTCACTGACAAACTCACTCACTGACGCACTCACTGACACATTCACTCACTGACACACTCACTGACAGACTCACTCACTGACACACTCACTCACTGACGCACTCACTGACGCATTCACTGACACCATACTCACTGACATACTCACTCAGTGACACACTCACTGACACACTCACTCACTAGCACACTCTCTGACACAGACACTCACTGACACATGCACTCACTGGCACACTCATTCACTGACACACTCACTGGCAAACTCACTCACTGACGCACTCACTGACACATTCTCTCAGTGGCACACTCACTGACACACTCAATCACTGATACACTCACTTACTCACACACTCACTGACACACTCACTCACTGACACACGCACTCAGTGACACACTCACTGACACACTCACTCACTCACGCACTCACTGACACATTCACTAAGTGGCACACTCACTGGCACACTCACTCAGTGACACACTCACTGAAACACTCAGTCACTGACTGACACACATTGACTGACACACTCACTGACACACTCACTCGCTGAAACACTCACGGACACAATCACTGACACATTCACTCACTGACACACTTACCAACAAACTCACTGACACATACTCACTGACATACTCACGGACACACCCACTGACACACACACACTCACTGACACACTCACTCGCTGACACACTCACTGACACACTCACTCACTGACACATGCACTCACTGACACACATATGCACTGACGCACACACGCACTGACACACTTACTCAGTGACACACTCACTGACACACTCACTCACTGGCGCACTCACTGACACAGGCACTCACTGACACACACGCACTGACACTCACTCAGTGACACACTCAGTGACACACTCACTCAGTGACACACTCACTAAATCACTGACACACACACTGACACACTCACGCACTCACACACACACACTCACTGACACACTCACTCACGGACACACTCACTGACACACGCTCTCACTGACACATTCACGGACACGCTCACTCACTGACATACTTACTGACACACACACTCACTGACACACTCACTCACTGGCACACTCACTGACTCACTCACTGACACACGTACACACTGACCCACTCACTGACACAAACACTCACTGACACACTCAATCACTGACACACTCACTGACACATGCACGCACTGACACACTCGCTGACACACTCCCTCACTGACACACTCACTGACACAAGCACTCACTGACACACTCATCCATGGACACACTCACTGACACACGCACTCACTGACACACTCAATGACACATTCACTCACTGACACACTTACAGATACACACACTCACTGACACACGCGCGCACTGACACACTCGCTGTCACACTCACTCACTGACGCACTCACTGACACAAGCACTCACTGACACACTCAATCACGGACACACTCACTGACACACGCACTCACTGACACACTCACTCACTGACACACAGATTTACTGACACACTCATTGACACGTGCACTCATTGACACACGCATTCACTGACATATCCAGTCACTGAGACACTCACGGGCACACTCACTCACGTACACTCAGTGACACACTTACCGACACACTCACTGACACACTCACTCACTGGCACACTCACTGACACAAGCACTCACTGACACACTCACTGACACAAGCACTCACTGACACACTCACTCACTGACACACTCACTGACACACTCACTCGACTGACACACTCACTGACACAAGAACTCACTGATATACTCACGGACACACTCACTGACACACACACTCACTGACACACACACTCACTGACACACTCATGCGCTGACACATTCACTGACACAAGCACTCGCTGGCACACTCACTGACACAAGCACTCACTGACACA
Organism: Pristiophorus japonicus; assembly: GCF_044704955.1. NCBI lineage: Eukaryota > Metazoa > Chordata > Chondrichthyes > Pristiophoridae > Pristiophorus > Pristiophorus japonicus. The sequence continues at coordinate 23,522,108 of NC_092000.1, read as the reverse complement.
CTCACTCACTGACACACTCACTGACACACTCACTCGACTGACACACTCACTGACACAAGCACTCACTGACATACTCATGGACACACTCACTGACACACACACTCGCTGTCACACTCACTCACTGACACATGCACTCACTGACATACCCAGTCACTGACACACTCATGAGCACACTCACTCACGTACACTCAATGACACCCATCCGAAACACTCACTGACACACTCACACACTGACACACTCACTGACACAAGCACTCACTGACACACTCACTCACTGACACACTCCCTGACACACTCACTCGAAAGACACACTCACTGACACAAGCACTCACTGACATACTCACGGACACACTCACTGACACACACACTCACTGACACACACACTCACTGACACACTCACTTGCTGACACACTCACTGACACATGCAATCACTGACACACTCACTCACTGACACACTCACTGACTCACTCACTCACTGACACACGTACTCACCGACACTCTCACTGACACTAACACTCACTGACACACTCAATCACTGACACACTCACTGTCACACTCACGCACTGACACACACACTCACTGACACATTCACTCACTGACTCACTCACTGACACACTCACACACTGACACACTCACTGACACAAGCACTCACTGACACACTCACTCACTGACACACTCCCTGACACACTCACTCGAAAGACACACTCACTGACACAAGCACTCACTGGCATACTCACAGACACACTCACTGACACACACACTCACTGACACACACACTCACTGACACACTCACTTGCTGACACACTCACTGACACATGCAATCACTGACACACGTACTCACCGACACTCTCACTGACACTAACACTCACTGACACACTCAATCACTGACACACTCACTGTCACACTCACGCACTGACACACACACTCACTGACACATTCACTCACTGACTCACTCACTGACTCACGCACTGACTGGCACACTCACTGAAACACTTGCTGACACATGCACTCATTGACTCACTCACTCACTGATACACTCACTGACACACTCACACACTGACACACACACACTCACTGACACACGCTCTCACTGACACATTCACGGACACGCTCACTCACTGACACACTTACTGACACACGCACTCACTGACACACTCATTGACTCACGCACTGACACACGTATTTACCGACACACTCACTGACACAAACACTCACTGACACACTCAATCCCTGACACACTCACTGATACACGCACTCACTGACACACTCACTCACTGACACATGCACTCACTGACACACTCACTGACTGACACACACATTTACTGACACACTCACTGACACATGCACTCACTGACACACGCACTCACTGACACACCCAGCCACTGACACACTCACGGGCACACTCACTCGCGTACACTCACTGACACATTTCCGACACACTCACTGACACACTCACTCACTGACACAAGCACTCACTGACACAAGCACTCACTGACACACTCACTCACTGACACACTCACTGACACACATACTCACTGACACACTCACTCACTGACACACCCACTGGCACACTCACTCGACTGACACACTCACTGACACAAGCACTCACTGACATACTCACGGACACACTCACTGACACACACACTCACTGACACACACATTCACTGACACACTCACTTGCTGACACACTCACTGACACAGACACTCACTGAAACATGCACTCACTGACACACGCACTCACTGACACACTTACTCACTGACACATGCACTCACTGACACACTCACTGAAACACGTACACACTGACACACTCACTCACTGGCACAGTCTCTGACACAGGCACTCACTGACACATGCACTCACTGGCACAATCATTCACTGACACACTCACTGACAAACTCACTCACTGACGCACTCACTGACATATTCAATCATTGGCACACTCACTGACACACTCACTCAGTGACAAACTCACTGACACACTCACTCACTGACTGACACACAATGACTGACACACTCACTGACACACTGGCACACGCGCACACTGACACAATCACTCACTGAAACACTCACCGACACATTCACTCACTGACACACTTACCAATGCACTCACTGACACACTCACCCACTGACACACTCACTGACACAAGCACTCACTGACACACTCACTGACACACTCACTGACACACACTCACTGACATACTCACGGACACACCCACTGACACACACACTCACTGACACACTCACTCGCTGAAACACTCACTGACACAGGAACTCACTGACACACGCACTCACTGACACTCGCACTCACTGACATGCTCACTGAAACATTCACTCCCTAACTCACTCACTGACACACTCACTGTCACACTCACGCACTGACACACACACTCACTGACACATTCACTCACTGACACACTCACTGACACACGCACTCACTGACACACTCACTGACACATGCACTCACTGACACACGCACTCACTGACACACTCACTCACTGACACATGCACTCACTGACACACGCACTGACTGACGCACCCAGTCACTGACACACTCACGGGCACACACACTCATGTACACTCACTGATACACGTACTCACTGACACACTCGCTCACTGACACACACACTGACACGCACACTCACTGACACACTCAATGATGAAAATACTCACTGACACACTCATTGAAACACTCGCTGACACATGCACTCATTGACACACTCACTCACGGATACACTCACTCACACACTCACTCACACACACACTCACTGACACATGTACTCACTGGCACACTCAATGACAAACTCACTCACTGGCACACTCACTGACACATTCACTCACTGACACACTTACCAACACACTCACTGACACACTCACCCACTGACACACTCAGTGACACAAGCACTCACTGACACACTCACTGACACATACACTCACTGACACACGCACTCACTGACACACCCAGTCACTGACACACACACGGGCATACTCACGCACGTACACTCACTGACACACTTACCGGCACACTCATTGACACACTCACTCACTGACACACTCACTGACACACTCATTCACTGACTTACTCATGGACACACTCACTGACACACACACTCACTGACACACACACTCACTGACACACTCACTTGCTGACACACTCACTGACACAGGCACTCACTGACACAGGCACTCACTGACACATGCACTCACTGACACACGCACTCACTGACACACTCACTCACTGACACACACATTTACTGACACAGTCACTGACACATGCACTCACTGACACATGCACTCACTGACACACCCACTCAGTGACACACTCACGGGCACACTCACTGACACACTCACTGACACACTCACTCACTGACTCACTCACTGACACATGCACTCACTGACACACTCACTGACACACGTACTCACTGACTCACTCACTCACTGACTCACTGATGCACTCACTGACACACTCACGCACCGACACACACACTCACTGACACACTCGCTCACTGACGCACTCACTGACACACACACACTCACTGACACATTCACGGATCACTCACTCACCGACACACTTACTGACACACGCACTCACTGACACACTCACTCACTGACACACTCACTGACACACTCACTCACTTACTGACACACACTGACTGACACACTCACTCAGTGACACACTCACTGACAGACTCTCTCACTGACTGACACACACTGACTGACACACTCACTGACACACTGGCACACGCGCACACTGACACTCACTCATTGAAACACTCATTGACACACTCACTGACACATTCACTCACTGACACACTTACCAACACACTCACTGACACACTCACCCACTGACACACACACTCACTGGCACACTCACTCGCTGACACACTCACTGACACACTCACTCACTGACACATGCACTCACTGACACACACACTCACTGACACACTCACTGACACACACACACGCACTTACACACTCACTCAGTGACACACTCACTGACACACTCACTCACTGGCGCACTCACTGACACAGGGACTCACTGACATATGCACTCACTGGCACACTCATTCACTGACACACTCACTGACAAACTCACTCACTGAAGCACTCACTGACACATTCACTAAGTGGCACACTCACTGACACACTCACTCAGTGACACATTCACTGAAACACTAAATTGCTGACTGACACACATTGACTGACACACTCACTGACACACTGGCACATGCGCACACTGACACACTCACTCACTGAAACACCTACGGACACACTCACTGACACATTCACTCACTGACACACTTACCAACACACTCACTGACATACTCACCCATTGACACGCTCACTGACACAAGCACTCACTGACACACTCACTGACACACACTCACTGACATACTCACGGACGCACCCACTGACACACACATTCACTGACACACTCACTCGCTGACAAACTCACTGACACATGCACTCACTGACACTCACACTCACTGACATGCTCACTGATACACTCGCTCACTGACACACTCACGCACTGACACACACCCACTCACTGACACATGCTCTCACTGACACATTCACGGACACGCTCACTCACTGACACACTTACTGACACACGCACTCACTGACACACTCACTCACTGACACACTCACTGACTCACTCACTGACACACGTACTCACCAACACACTCACTGACACAAACACTCACTGACACACTCAATCACTGACACACTCACTGACTCACGCACTCACTGACTCACGCACTCACTGACACACTCACTCACTGACACACGCACTCACTGACACACTCACTGACACATTCACTCACTGACACGCTTACTGACACACGCCCTCACTGACACATGCACACACTGACACACTCGCTGACACACTCACTCACTGACACACTCACTGACACACTCACTCACTGACACACGCACTCACTGACACACTCACTGACACATTCACTCACTGACACGCTTACTGACACACGCCCTCACTGACACACGCACTCACTGACACACTCATTGACTCACTCACTGACACACGTATTTACCGACACATTCACTGACACAAACACTCACTGAAGCATTCAATCACTGACACACTCACTGACACACGCATTCACTGACACACTCACTCACTGACACACGCACTCACTGACACACTCACTGACTGACACACACATTTACTGACACACTCACTGACACATGCACTCACTGACACACGTACTCACTGACACACCCAGTCACTGAAACACTCACGAGCACACTCACTCACGTACACTCACTGACACACTTCCGACACACTCACTGACACACTCACTCACTGACATACTCACTGACACAAGCACTCACTGACCCACTTACTCACTGACACACTCCATGACACACTCACTTGACTGACACACTCATTGACACAAGCACTCACTGACATACTCACGGACACACTCACTGACACACACACTCACTGACACACACTCACTGACACACTCACTTGCTGACACACTCACTGACACAGGCACTCACTTACACATGCACTCACTGAAACACGCACTCACTGATACACTCACTCACTGATACACTCTTTCACTGACACACACATTTACTGACACAGTCACTGACACATGCACTCACTGACACACGCACTCACTGACACACTCGCTCACTGACGCACTCACTGACACACGCACTCACTGACACACACACTGGCACGTTCACTCACTGACACACTCACTGACAAACTCGCTCACTGACGCACTCACCAACTCACTCACTGACACACGTACTCACCAACCCACTCACTGACACAAACACTCACTGACACACTCACTGACACATGCACTCACTGGCACACTGACTGGCACACTCACTCACTGACACACTCACTAACACACACACTCACTGACACACTCACTCACTGACATGCTCACTGACACACTCACTCACTGACACACTCACTCACTGACACACTCACTGACACACTCACTCACTGACGCTCACTCACTGACACACTCACTGACACATTCACTCACTGACACACTCACTCACTGACACACTCACTGACACACTCACTCACTGACGCTCACTCACTGACACACTCACTGACACATTCACTCACTGGCACACTCACTGACACAGGCACTCACTGATATATGCACTCACTGGCACACTCATTCACTGACACACTCACTGACAAACTCACTCACTGACGTACTCACTGACACATTCACTCATTGGCACACTCACTGACACACCCACTCAGTGACAAACTCACTGACACACTCACTCACTGACTGACACACACTGACTGACACACGCACTGATACACTGGCACAAGCGCACACTGACACAATCACTCACTGAAACACTCACTGACACATTCACTCACTGACATACTTACCAACGCACTCACTGACACACTCACCCACTGACACACTCACTGACACAAGCACTCACTGACATACTCACGGACACACCCACTGACACACACACTCACTGACACACTCACTCGCTGACACACTCACGACACAGGCACTCACTGACACATGCACTCACTGACACTCGCACTCACTGACATGCTCACTGATACATTCACTCACTGACACACGCACTCACTGACACACTCACTGACACATGCACTCACTGACACACTCACTGACACATTCACTCACTGATATACTCACTGACACACTCACTCACTGACACACTCACTGACACACATACTCACTGACACACTCACTCACCGACAAACTCACTGACACACTCACTCACTGACACACTCACTGACACACATACTCACTGACACACTCACTCACTGACACACCCACTGGCACACTCACTCGCTGACACACTCACTGGCACAGGCACTCACTGACACACTCACTCACTGACACACTCACTGACACACTCACTCACTGACACGCTCACCGACACATTCACTCGCTGACACACTCAGTGACATACCCACTAACTGACACACTCACTCATTGACATACTCACTGACACACTCACTCACTGACACATGCACTCACTGACACACTCAATGACACATTCAGTGACACACGCACTCGCTGACACACTCACTCACTGACACACTCACTGGCGCACACACTGACACGCACACTCATGCCACGCTCACTGACACACATACTGGCTGACACACTCATTGACACACTTGCTGGCACATGCACTCATTGACACACTCACACACGCATGGACACACCCTCATGTACACTCACTGACACAGGTACTCACTGACACACTCGCTCACTGACACACTCACTTACTGACACACACACTCACTGGCACACCCACCGACATGCACACTCACTGACAGACTCACTGACACTCACTGACACACTGGCACACTCGCTCACTGACCCACGCACTCACTGACTCACTCACTGACACACTCACTGACACACTCGCGGACACACTCACTGACACATGCACTCACTGATTCACTCACAGACACACTCACTCACTGACACACTCACTGACACACTCACTCACTGACACACTCACTGACTCGCACACTCACTGACACACTCACTGACACATTCACACACTGACACATGCACTCACTGACACACTCACTGACACATACGCTCACTGACACACTCACTCACTGACATACTCACTGACACACTCACCCACTGACACACTCACTGACACAAGCACTCACTGACACACTCACTGACACACGCACTCACTGACACACTCACTGACACATGCACTCACTGACACACTCACTGACACATTCATTCACTGACACAGTTACTGACACATGCACTCACTGACACACGCACACACTGACACACTCAATCACGGACACACTCACTGACACACACACTCACTGACACACTCACTCACTGACACACACATTTACTGACACACCCAGTCACTGACACACTCACGGGCACACTCACTCATGTACACTCACTGACACAGGTACTCACTGACACACTCGCTCACTGACACACTCACTTACTGACGCACACACTCACTGGCACACCCACCGACATGCACACTCACTGACAGACTCACTGACACACTCACTGACACATGCATTCACTGACACACTCACTGACACACTCACTCACTGACACACGCACTCACTGGCCCACTCATTGACACATTCACTGACACACGCACTCGCTGACACTCTCACTCACTGACACACTCACTGACACGAACACTCACTGACACACTCACTGATGCACATACTCACTGACACACTCATTGAAACACTTGCTGACACATGCACTCATTGACACACTCATTCACGGATACACTCACTCACACACTCACTCACACACACACTCACTGACACATGCACTCACTGGCACATTCAATGACAAACTCACTCACTGACACATGCACTCATTGACACACGCACTCACTGACACACCCAGTCACTGACACGCTCACGGGCACACTCACTCACGTACACTCACTGACACACTTCCGACACACTCACTGACACACTCACTCACTGACACGCTCACTGACACACCCAATGTCACATGCACTCACTGACTCACTCACTCACTGACACATGCACTCACTGGAACGCTCACTGACACACTCACTCACTTACACACTCACTGACACACACACTCACTGACACACTCACTCACTGACATACTCACTGACACACTCATTGACACACTCACTCACTGACATACTCACTCACTGACACACTCACTGACACACATACTCACTGGCACATTCACTGACACACATACTCACTTGCACACTCACTCGCTGACTCACTCACTGAGAAACACACTCACTGACTCTCTCACTGACACACTCACTCACTGACACATTCACTCGCTGACACATGCATTTATTGACACACTCACTGACACGCGCACTCACAGATTCTCTCACAGACACACTCACTCACTGGCAAACTCACTGACATGCACACTCACTGACACACTCACTGACACAGGCACTCACTGACACATGCACTCACTGACACTCGCACTCACTGACATGCTCACTGATACATTCACGCACTGACACACTCACTCACTGACACATGCACTCACTGACACACACACTCACTGACACACTCACTGACACACACACACGCACTTACACACTCACTCAGTGACACACTCACTGACACACTCACTCACTGGCGCACTCACTGACACAGGGACTCACTGACATATGCACTCACTGGCACACTCATTCACTGACACACTCACGGACACACTCACTCGCTGACACACTCACTGACATAGTTACTCACTGACACACTTATTCACTGATACTCACTGACACTCACGGACACACACACTCACTGACACACTCATTGACACATGCACGCTCACTGACACACTCACTGTCACATGCACTCACTCACTGACACACACTCACTGACACGCTCACTGACACGCTCACGAAATCACCGACACTCACTGACACACTCATTGGCACACACACTCACTGACACACTCACTGACACACTCACTCACTGACGCACTCACTGCCACACTCACTGACGCACTTCTCACTCACTGACACTCACACTTACTGACACACTCACTGACACACTTCTCACTCACTGACACACACACTCACTGACACACACACTCACTAACACACTCACTGACACACACACTCACTGACTCACACACTGACACACTTCTCACTCACTGACACACAAACTCACTGACACACACACTCACTAACACACACACTGACACACACACTCACTGATTCACTCACGGACACACTTCTCACTCACTGACACACAGACTCACTGACACACTCACTCACTGACACACTCACTCACTGACACACTCAATCTCTGACACACTCACTAACACATGCACTCACTGACACATGCACTCACTGACACACTCACTCACTGACACACGCACTCACTGACACACTCACTGACTGACACACACATTTACTGACACACTCACTGACACACACACTCACTGACACACCCAGTCACTGGCACACTCACGGGCACACTCACTCACGTACACTCACTGACACACTTCCGACACACTCACTGACACACTCACTGACATAAGCACTCACTGACACACTCAATCACAGACACACTCACTGACACACGCACTCACTGACACACTCATTGACACACACACTCACAGCCGCACTCACTGACACACTCACTCACTGACTGACACACACTCGCTGACACACTCACTGACACACTCACTCGCTGACACACTCACTGACACAAGCACTCACTGACACATGTACTCACTGACACACTTACTCACGGAAACACTCACTGACACGCACACTCACTGACACACCCTCTCGCTGACACACTCACTGACACAGGCACTCACTGACACATGCACTCACTGACAAACTCACTCACTGACACACTCGCTGACACACTCACTCAGTGACACGCACTCTGACACGATCACTCACTGACTGACACACTCACTGACACACTCACTGACACACTCACTGACACACTCACTCACTGACACACGCACTCACTGACACACTCACTGAAACATACACTCACTGACGCACTTACTCACTGATACTCACTGACACACACACTCACTGACACACTCATTGACACATGCACGCTGACTGACACACTCACTGTCACACTCACTCATTGACACACACACTCACTGACACGCTCACTGACACGCTCATGAACTCACCGACACACACACTCACTGACACACTCACTGACACACTCACTCACTGCCGCACTCACCGCCACACTCACTGACACACTCACTCACTCCCACACTCACTCACCGCCACACTCACTGACACACACACTGACACAAACACTCACTGACACACACAGTCACTGACACACTCACTGACAAACACACTCACTGATACACTCCCTGACACATTCACTGACACACTTCTCACTCACTGACACACACACTTACTGACACACTCACTGACACGCACTCACTGACACACACACTGGCACACTCATTGACACACACACTCACTGACACACTTCTCACTCACTGACACACACACTCACTGACACACTCACTGACACACTGACTCGCTGACACACTCACTGACACAGGCACTCACTGACACATGTACTCACTGACACGCTTACTCACGGAAACACTCTCTGACACGATCACTCACTGACTGACACACTCACTGACACACTCACTGACACACTCACTCACTGAGACACCCACTCACTGACACACTCACTGTCACACTCAGTCACTGACACACACACTCACTGACATGCTCACTGACACGCTCACGAACTCACCGACACACACACTCACTGACACACTCATTGACACACACACTCGCTGACACACTCACTGACATACTCACTGACACACTCACTGACACACTCACTCACTGTCGCACTCACTGCCACACTCTGACACACTCACTCACTCCCACACTCACTCACCGCCACACTCACTGACACACACACTGACACAAACACTCACTGACACACACAGTCACTGGCACACTCACTGACAGACTCACTGACAAACACACTCACTGATACACTCACTGACACATTCCCTGACGCACTTCTCACCCACTGACACACACACTTACTGACACACTCACTGACACGCACTCACTGGCACACACACTGACACACTCATTGACACACACACTCACTGACACACTTCTCACTCACTGACACACACACTCACTGACACACACACTCACTAACACACTCACTGACACACACACTCACTGACTCACTCACTAACATACTTCTCACTCACTGACACACACACTCACTGACACATACACTCACTAACACACACACTGACACACACACACTCACTGATTCACTAACTGACACACTTCTCACTCACTGACACAAAGACTCACTGACACACTCACTCACTGACACACTCACTCACTGACACACTCACTCTCTGACAGAATCACTGACACAGGCACTCACTGACACATGCACTCACTGGCACACTCACTCACTGACACACGCACTGACACACTCACTCAGTGATACACTCACTGACACACTCACTCACTGACACACTCACTGACACACTCAGCTACACACTCACCGACACACACTCACTGACATACTCACGGGCACACTCACTGACACACACACTCACTGACACACTCACTCGCTGACACACTCGCTGACACAGGCACCCACTGACACACACACTGACACACACACTCACTGATTCACTCACTGACACACTTCTCACTCACTGACACAAAGACTCACTGACACACTCACTCTCTGACAGACTCACTGACACAGGCACTCACTGACACATGCACTCACTGGCACACTCACTCACTGACATACTCACTGACACACTCACTGACACACTCACTCACTGTCGCACTCACTGCCACACTCTGACACACTCACTCACTCCCACACTCACTCACCGCCACACTCACTGACACACACACTGACACACACACTCACTGACACACACAGTCACTGGCACACTCACTGACAGACTCACTGACAAACACACTCACTGATACACTCACTGACACATTCCCTGACGCACTTCTCACCCACTGACACACACACTTACTGACACACTCACTGACACGCACTCACTGGCACACACACTGACACACTCATTGACACACACACTCACTGACACACTTCTCACTCACTGACACACACACTCACTGACACACACACTCACTAACACACTCACTGACACACTCACTCTCTGACAGACTCACTGACACAGGCACTCACTGACACAGGCACTCACTGACACATGCACTCACTGGCACACTCACTCACTGACACACGCACTGACACACTCACTCAGTGATACACTCACTGACACACTCACTCACTGACACACTCACTGACACACACAGTAACACACTCACCGACACACACTCACTGACATACTCACGGACACACTCACTGACACACACACTCACTGACACACTCACTCGCTGACACACTCGCTGACACAGGCACCCACTGACACATGCACTCAGTGACACACTTACTGACACACTCACTCACTGACTGACACACACTCACTGACACACTCACTGACACAGGCACTCACTGACACATGCACTCACACGCACACTCACTGACACACACACTCACTGATGCACTTACTCACTGATACTCACTGACACTCACTGACACACACACTCACTGACACACACACTGACACACTCATTGAAACACACACTCACTGACACACTCACTGATACACTTCTCACTCACTGACACACACACTCACTGACACACACACTCACTAACACACTCACTGACACACACACTCACTGACTCACTCACTGACACACTTCTCACTCACTGACACACACACTCACTGACACACACATTCACTGACTGACACACACTCACTGACACACTCACTGACACAGGCACTCACTGACACATGCACTCACACGCACACTCACTGACACACACTCACTGATTCACTCACTGACACACTTCTCACTCACTGACACAAAGACTCACTGACACACTCACTCACTGGCACACTCACTCACTGACACACGCACTGACACACTCACTCAGTGATACACTCACTGACACGCTCACTCACTGACACACTCACTGACACACTCAGTAACACACTCACCGACACACACTCACTGCCATACTCACGGACACACTCACTGACACACACACTCACTGACACACTCACTTGCTGAAACACTCACTGACACAGGCACCCACTGCCACATGCACTCACTGACACACTCGCTGACACACTCACTCAGTGACACACTCCCTGACACACTCACTCACTGACTGACACACTCACTGACACACTCACTGGCACACTCACTCACTGACACACGCACTCACTGACACACTCACTGCAACACACACTCACTGATGCACTTACTCACTGATACTCACTGACACTCACTGACACACACACTCACTGACACACTCATTGACACATGCACGCTCACTGACACACTCACTGTCACACTCACTCACTCACTGACACACACACTCACTGACACGCTCACTGACATGCTCACGAACTCACCGACACACACACTCACTGACACACTCATTGACACACACACTCACTGACACACTCACTGACACACTCACTCACTGATGCACTCACTGCCACACTCACTGACACACTCACTCTCTACCACACTCACTCACCGCCACACTCACTGACACACACACTGACACACACACTCACTGACACACACACTCACTGACACGCTCACTGACACGCTCACGAACTCACCGACACACACACTCACTGACACACTCATTGACACACTCGCTGACACACTCACTGACACACTCACTCACTGATGCACTCACTGCCACACTCACTGACACACTCACTCTCTACCACACTCACTCACCGCCACACTCACTGACACACACACTGACACACACACTCACTGACACACACACTCACTGGCACACTCACTGACAGACTCACTGACAAACACACTCACTGACACACTCACTGACACAGTCACTGACGCACTCCTCACTCACTGACACACAAACTTACTGTCACACTCACTGACACGCACTCACTGACACACACACTGACACACTCATTGACACACACACTCACTGACACACTCACTGATACACTTCTCACTCACTGACACACATACTCACTGACACACACACTCACTAACACACTCACTGACACACTTCTCACTCACTGACACACACACTCATTGACACACACACTCACTGACTGACACACACTCACTGACACACTCACTGACACAGGCACTCACTGACACATGCACTCACACGCACACTCACTGACACACACTCACTGACATACTCATGGACACACTCACTGACACACACACTCGCTGACACACTCACTCACTGACACACTCACTGACACACTCACTGACACATTCACTCACTGACACACTTACTGACACACTGACTGACACATTCACTCACTGACACAGCCACTGACACATGCACTCACTGACACACTCACTCACTGACATATGCACTCACTGACACACTGACTGGCACACTCACTCACTGACATACTCACTGACACACACACTCACTGACACACTCACTCACGGAAACACTCACTGACACACATACTCACTGACACACTCACTCACGGAAACACTCACTGACACGCACACTCACTGACACACCCTCTTGCTGACACACTCACTGACACAGGCACTCACTGACACATGCACTCACTCACAAACTCACTCACTGACACACTCGCTGACACACTCACTCAGTGACACACTCCCTGACACACTCACTCACTGACTGACACACTCATTGACACACTCGCTGACACACTCACTGACACGCTCACTCACTGATGCACTCACTGCCACACTCACTGACACACTCACTCTCTACCACACTCACTCACCGCCACACTCACTGACACACACACTGACACACACACTCACTGACACACACACTCACTGGCACACTCACTGACAGACTCACTGACAAACACACTCACTGACACACTCACTGATACAGTCACTGACGCACTCCTCACTCACTGACACACAAACTTACTGTCACACTCACTGACACGCACTCACCGCCACACTCACTGACACACACACTGACACACACACTCACTGACACACACACTCACTGGCACACTCACTGACAGACGCACTGACAAACACACTCACTGACACACTCACTGACACAGTCACTGACGCACTCCTCACTCACTGACACACAAACTTACTGTCAGACTCACTGACACGCACTCACTGACACACACAATGACACACTCATTGACACGCATACTCATTGACACACTCACTGATACACTTCTCACTCACTGACACACACACTCACTGACACACACACTTACTAACACACTCACTGACACACACACTCACTGACTCACTCACTGACACACTTCTCACTCACTGACACACACACTCACTGACACACACACTCAATAACACACTCACTCACTGACACACTCACTGACACACTCACTCTCTGACACACTCACTGACACAGTCACTCACTGACACATGCACTCACTGGCACACTCACTCACTGACACACTCACTCAGTGATACACTCACCGACACACACTCACTGACGCACACACTCGCTGACACACTCACTCGCTGACACACTCACTGACACAGGCACTCACTGACACATGCACTCAGTGACACACTCACTGACACATGCACTCACTGGCACACTCACTCACTGACACACTCACTGACACACTCACTCAGTGACATACTCACTGACACACTCATTGACACACTCACTCACTGACACACTCACTGACACAGGCACCCAATGACACATGCACTCACTGGCACACTCGCTCACTGACACACTCACTGACACACTCATTCAGTGACACACTCAGTGGCACACTCACTCACTGACACACTCAGTGACACATTCACTCAGTGACACACTCGCTGACACACTCACTGACTGACTTGCACACTAACTGACACACTGGCACACGCGCAAACTGAAATTCTCACTCACTGAAATACTCACGGACACACTCACTGATACACTCACTCTCTGACACACTTACTGACACACTCACTGACACATCCACTCACTGACACACTCACTGACACACACACTCACTGACACACTCACTAACACACACACTGACACACACTCACTGACATACTCACGGACACACTCACTGACACACACACTCACTGACACACTCACTCGCTGACACACTCACTGACACAGGCACTCACTGACACATGCACTCACTGATACACTCACTCACTGACACACTCAGTGACACACTCACTCAGTGACACACTCACTGACACACTCACTCACTGACTGACACATGCTCACTGATACACTCACTCACTGACACACTCACTGACACAGGCACTCACTGACACACTCACTCACGGACACACTCACTGACACACACACTCACTGACACACTGACTGACACATGCACTCACTGACACACTCACTCACTGGCATATGCACTCACTGACACACTGACTGGCACACTCACTCACTGACATACTCACTGACACACTCAATGACACACATACTCACTGACACACTCACTCACGGAAACACTCACTGACACACATACTCACTGACACACTCACTCACGGAAACACTTACTGACATGCACACTCACTGACACACCTTCTCGCTGACACACTCACTGACACAGGCACTCACTGACACATGCACTCACTCACAAACTCACTCACTGACACACTCGCTGACACACTCACTGACACACTCACTCACTGACACTCACTGAAACACACACTCACTGACACACTTACTCACTGATACTCACTGACACACTCACTGACACACACACTCACTGACACACTCATTGACACATGCACGCTCACTGACACACTCACTGTCACACTCACTCACTCACTGACACACACACTCACTGACACGCTCACGAACTCACCAACACACACACTCACTTACACACTCATTGACACGCTCACTGACACACTCACTGACACACTCACTCACTGACACACTCACTGACACACACACTCACTGACACACTCATTGACACATGCACGCTCACTGACACACTCACTGTCACACTCACTCACTCACTGACACACACACTCACTGACACGCTCACAAACTCACCGACACACACACTCACTGACACACTCATTGACACACTCACTGACACACTCACTGACACACTCACTGACACACTCACTCACTGACGCACTCACTGTCACACTCACTCACTCACTGACACGTACACTCACTGACACGCTCACGAACTCACCGACACACACACTCACTGACACACTCACTGACACACTCACTGACACACTCACTCACTGACACACTCACTGACACACACACTCACTGACACACTCACTCACTGACATACTCACTGACACACTCAATGACACACATACTCACTGACACACTCACTCACGGAAACACTCACTGACACACATACTCACTGACACACTCACTCACGGAAACACTTACTGACATGCACACTCACTGACACACCCTCTCGCTGACACACTCACTGACACAGGCACTCACTGACACATGCACTCACTCACAAACTCACTCACTGACACACTCGCTGACACACTCACTGACACACTCACTCACTGACACACGCACTCACTGACACTCACTGAAACACACACTCACTGACGCACTTACTCACTGATACTCACTGACACACTCACTGACACACACACTCACTGACACACTCATTGACACATGCACGCTCACTGACACACTCACTGTCACACTCACTCACTCACTGACACACACACTCACTGACACGCTCACGAACTCACCGACACACACACTCACTGACACACTCATTGACACACTCACTGACACACTCACTGACACACTCACTCACTGAGACACTCACTGCCACACTCACTGACCCACTCACTTAATACCACACTCACTCACCGCCACACTCACTGACGCACACACTGACACACACACTCACTGACACACACACTCACTGGCACACTCACTGACAGACTCACTGACAAACACACTCACTGACACACTCACTGACACAGTCACTGACGCACTTCTCACTCACTGACACACACACTTACTGACACACTCACTGACACGCACTCACTGACACACACACTGACACACTAATTGACACACACACTCACTGACACACTCACTGACACACTTCTTACTCACTGACACACACACTCACTGACACACAGACTCACTGACACACGCACTCACTAACACACACACTGACACACGCACTCACTGATTCACTCACTGACATACTTCTCACTCACTGACACACAGACTCACTGACACACTCACTCACTGACACACTCACTGACACACTCACTCTCTGACACACTCACTGACACAGACACTCACTCACACATGCACTCACTGGCACACTCACTCACTGACACACTCACTCAGTGATGCACTCACTGACACACTCACTCACTGACACACTCACTGACACTCAGCAACACACTCACCGACACACACTCACTGACATACTCTCGGACACACTCACTGACACACACACTCACTGACACACTCACTCGCTGACACACTCACTGACACAGGCACTCACTGACACATGCACTCAGTGACACACTCACTGACACACTCACTCACTGACTGACACACACTCACTGACACAGGCACTCACTGACACATGCACTCACTGGCACACTCACTCACTGGCATACTCACTGACACACTCATTGACACACTCACTCACTGACACACTCACAGACAAACATACTCACTGACACACTCACTCACTGACACACTCAGTGACACACTCACTGACACAGGCACTCACTGACACATGTACTCACTGGCACACTCACTCACTGACACACTCAGTGACACACTCACTCAGTGACACACTCACTGACACACTCACTTACTGACACACCCACTCACTGACACACTCACTGACACAAGCACTCACTGACACACTCACTAACACACTCACTGACACACATTCACTGACATACTCACGGACACACTCACTGACACTCACACTCACTGACACACTCACTCGCGGACACACTCACTGACACAGGCACTCACTGACACACTCACTCACTGACACACTCACTCAGTGACACACTCACTGACACACTCACTGACTGACTGACACACACTCACTGACACACTCACTGACACACTCACTCACTGACACACACACACTCACTGACACGCTCACTCACTGACACACACACTCACTGACACGCTCACTGACACACTCACGCACTCACCGACACACACACTCACTGACACAATCACTCACTGATACTCACTGACACACTCACTGACACACACACTCACTGACACACTCACTGGCACATGCATGCTCACTGACACACTCACACACTCAACGACACACTCACTCTCTGACACACTCACTGACACAGACACTCACTCACACATGCACTCACTGGCACACTCACTCACTGACACACTCACTCAGTGATGCACTCACTGACACACTCACTCACTGACACACTCACTGACACTCAGTAACACACTCACCGACACACACTCACTGACATACTCACAGACACGCTCACTGACACACACACTTACTGACACACTCACTCGCTGACACACTCACTGACACAGGCACTCACTGACACATGTACTCAGTGACACACTCAGTGACACACTCACTGACACACTCACTCACTGACTGACACACACTCATTGACACACTCACTGACACAGGCACTCACTGACACATGCACTCACTGGCACACTCACTCACTAGCATACTCACTGACACACTCATTGACACACTCACTCACTGACACACTCACTCACTGACACACTCACAGACACACATACTCACTGACACACTCACTCACTGACACGCTCACTGACACACTCACTCAGTGACACACTCACTGACACAGGCACTCACTGACATATGTACTCACTGGCACACTCACTCACTGACACACGCAGTGACACACTCAATCAGTGACACACTCACTGACACAATCACTCACTGTCACACCCACTCACTGACACACTCACTGACACAAGCACTCACTGACACACTCACTAACACACTCACTAACACACATTCACTGGCATACTCACGGACACACTCACTGACACTCACACTCACTGACACACTTACTCGCTGACACACTCACTGACACAGGCACTCACTGACACATGCACTCACTGACACACTCACTCAATTACACACTCACTGACACACTCACTGACTGGCTGACACACACTCACTGACACACTCACTGAAACACTCACTCACTGACACACACACACTCACTGACCCGCTCACTCACTGACACACACACTCACTGACACGCTCACTGACACACTCACGCACTCACTTACACACTCACTCACTGACACAATCACTCACTGATACTCACTGACACACTCACTGACACACACACTCACTGACACACTCACTGACACATGCATGCTCACTGACACACTCACGCACTCACCGACACACACACTCACTGACACACTCATTGACACACACATTCACTGACACACTCACTGACACACTCACTGACACACTCACTCACTGACGCACTCACTGCAACACACACTGACACACACACTCACTGACAAACACACTCACTGACGCACTCACTGACACAGTCAGTGACGCACTTCTCACTCACTGACACACACTTCCTGACACACACGCACTCACTAACACACTCACTGACACACACTCACTGACACACACACTGACACACTCATTGACACATACACTGACACACACACTCACTGACACACTCACTAACACACTTCTCACTCACTGACACACACACTCACTGACACACACACTCACTGACGCACTTCTCACTCACTGACACACACTCACTGACACATACACTCACTAACACACACACTCACTGATTCACTCACTGACACACTCACGCACTCACCGACACACACACTCACTGACACACTCATTGACACACACATTCACTGGGACACTCACTGACAGACTCGCTGACAAACACACTCACTGACACACTCACTGACACAATCACTGACGCACTTCTCACTCACTGACACACACTTCCTGATACACATGCACTCACTAACACACTCACTGACACACACTCACTGACACACACACTGACACACTCATTGACACATACACTGACACAGACACTCACTGACACAGTCACTGACGCACTTCTCACTCACTCACTGACACACACTCACTGACACACACACTCACTAACACACATATTCACTCATTCACTCACTATTTGACTCACTCTGACACTCAATTTCTCATCACTCACTCACTCAATCTCACCCTCACTCACACTCATGCACTCTCTCACTCACTCACTCAATCTCTCACTCACTCACTCAATCTCACCCTCACTCACACTCATGCACTCTCTCACTCACTCATTGACACACACTTCCTGACACACACACACTCACTAACACACTCACTGACACACACTCACTGACACACACACTGACACACTCACGCACTCACCGACACACACACTCACTGACACACTCATTGACACACACATTCACTGGGACACTCACTGACAGACTCGCTGACAAACACACTCACTGACACAGTCAGTCTCTCACTCATTCACTCACTCACTCACTCGTTCATTAACGTATTCCCTCACTAGTTGACGCACACCCACACTCAATCTCTCACTCACTCACATCCTCACTCACTCACCCACTCATTCATTCACTCATTCACTCACTCATGTACTCATTCACTCACTCTCTCACACTCAATCACTCACTCACTCACTCACTCACATCCTCACTCATGCACCCACTCATTCATTCACTCATTCACTCACTAGTTGACTCACTCCCACACTCAATTTCTCATCACTCACTCACTCAATCTCACCCTCACTCACACTCATGCACTCTCTCACTCACTCACTTAATCTCTCACTCACTCACTCAATCTCACCCTCACTCACACTCATGCACTCTCTCTCACTCACTCAATCTCCCACTCACTCAATCTCACCCTCACTCATACTCATGCACTCTCTCACTCACTCAATCTCTCTCTCTCTCATTCACTCACTCACTCATTCTCACCCTCATGCACTCACTCACTCACTCTCTCTCACTTACTCATTCATTCACTCACTCTCTCGTCCACTCACGCATTCATGCACTCACACTCTCACTCACTCTCACTCAGTCATTCACTCACTCAATCACTCGCATACACACTTAATCTCACCCTCACTCACACTCATGCACTCTCTCACTCACTCACACAATCTCTCACTCACTCAATCTCACCCTCACTCACACTCATGCACTCTCTCACTCATTCAATCTCTCACTCACTCACTCACTCAATCTCACCCACACTCATGCACTCTCTCACTCACTCACTCAATCACTCACTCACTCAATCTCTCACTCACTCACACACTCATTCACTCACTCACTCATTCTCACCCTCATGCACTCACTCACTCTCTCACTCACTTACTCATTCATTCATTCACTCACTCACCCACTCACGCATTCATGTGCTCACAATATCACTCTTTCTCACTCTCACTTAGTCATTCACTCACTTAATCATGCACACATGCACTCACTCTCTCAATCGCTCACTCACTCAACCAATCACTCTCTCACTCATTTAATCACTCAGTTGCACATTCACTAAATCTCTCACTCACTATCTTAGTCTCTCACTCATTCATTCACTTACTCACTCACTCTCACTCACTCATACCCTAATTTAATCAATTGCTCACTCATGCACTCATTCACTCACTCATTCACTAACTTATTCACTCACTATTTGACGCACAACCACACTCAATCTCTCACTTGCTCACATCCTCACTCACTCACCCATTCATTCATTCACTCATGCACTCACTATTTGACTCATTCCCATACTCATTCACTCACTCTCTCACAGTCAATCACTCAATCACTCACTCACATCCTCACTCATTCACCCACTCATTCACTCATTCACTCATTATTTGACTCACTCCCACACAATTTCTCACTCACTCACTCACTCAATCTCTCTCACTCACACTCATTCACTCACTTACTCATTCTCACCCTCATGCACTCACTCACTCACTCAATCTCTCTCACTTAATCACTCATTCACAAATTCACTCACTCATTCATTCACTCACTCAATCACTCATTTAGTCACTCACATCATCACTCATACCCTCACTCACTCACCCGCTCATTCACTCACTCATTCATTCACTCAATATTTGAACCACTCCAACAATCTCTCACTCACTCACTCACTCTCACTCACTCACACCCACATTCAATCACCCACTTACTCATTCACTTTTGCATTCACTCACTCATTCACTCACTCACTCAATCACTCATTCAGTCATTCACATGCACTCATTCACTCACCCTCTCACTCTCTCACTCAGTCATTCAATCACTCACTCACACTCAATCAATCACTCATTCACTCACCCAATCGCTCACTCACTCAGTACTCACTCAATCAATCACTCTCTCACTCATTTCATCATAATAGGCACTCCCTCGGAGTCGAGGATGACTTGCTTCCACACTAAAAATGAGCTCATGTGACTGAAGAGTCCAATGCGGAACCTACAGTCTCTGTCTCAGGTGGGGCAGACAGTAGTTGAAGGGACGGGTGTGTGGGGAGCCTGGGTAGTCGTGTGCTCCTTTCGCTGTCGACGCTTGGCTTCAGCTTGCTCTCGGCGAAGAGACTCGAGATGTTCAGCACCTTCCCGGATGCTTTTCCTCCACTCTGGGCAGTCTGGGGCCAGGGATTCCCAGGTGTTGGTGAGGATGTTACATTTTTTCAAGGAGGTTTTGAGGGTGTCCTTGAAGCGTTTTCTCTGCCCTCCTTGGGCTTGCTTGCTCCGAGTAGAGCGCTTGTTTTGGGAGTCTCGTGTCAGGCGTGCGGGAGGCGTGTGGGAGCTGATCGAGCGTGGTCAGTGCTTCGATGCTGGGGATGTTGGCCTAAGTGAGGACTAACATTGGTGCGTCTATCCTACCAAATGGATTGGCAGGATCATGCGGAGGCAGCGTTTGTGGTACTTCTCCAGCATTTTGAGGTGCCTGCTGTATATAGTCAATATCTCTGAGCCATAAAGGAGGGCGGGTATCACCACTGCTCTGTAGACCATAAGCTTGGTGCTGGGTTTGTGGTCCTGGTCTTCAAACACTCTCTTCCTCAGTCGACCAAAGGCTGCACTGGCGCACTGAAGGCAGTGTTGGACCTCGTCATCGATGTCTGCCCTTAGTGACAGTAGGCTCTCGAGGTATGGAAAACGGTCCACGTTGTCCAAGGCCTCGTCGTGGATTTTAACAGTGCTGTGTGGCGGGGGCAGTTTGGTGGAGGACTTTTGTCTTACAGATGTTTAGTGTAAGGCCCATGCTCTCGTATGCTCGGTGAAGGTGTTGACGATGGCTTGGAGTTCGGCCTCAGAGTGTGCGCAGACGCAGGCGTCGCCCGCATGCTATAGTTCGATGACGGAGGATGGGACGACCTTGGATCTGGCCTGGAGGCGGCGGAGGTTGAACAGATTTCCGTTTGTCCTGTAATTTAGCGCCACTCCAGTAGGGAGCTTGCCGAGGGTGAGCTGGAGCATTGCAGCGAGGAAGATCGAGAAGAGCGTTGGTGCGATGACACAGCCTTGCTTGCTTGACCCCAGTCCGAATATGGAATGGGTCTGTGGTGGATCCGTTGATCAGGATCACGGCCTGCATGTCATCGTGGAGCAGGCGGAGAATGGTGGCAAACGTTTGAGGGAAGCCGACTCTGAGGAAGACGCTCCATAATCCCTCACAGTTGACAGTGTCGAAGGCTTTTGTGAGGTCAAAGAAGACCATGTACAAGGGTTGGTGCTGCTCCCTGCATTTCTCTTGTATCTGCCGCGCGGTGAAGATCATGTCCATTGTGCCCCTTAGTGGGCGAAATGCACATTGCGACTCTGGGAAGAGTTCTTCAGCCACTGGGAGAAGGTGATTGAGGATTCTAGCGAGGACTTTCCTTGTGGTCGACAGCAGGAAGATTCCTCTGTAGTTACCGCAGTCGAACTTCTCTCGTTTCTTGAAGATGGTCACGGTTACAGTGTCTCTGAGATCTCCTGGCATGCTCTCCTCCTTCCAGATAAGAGAGATGAGATCATGGATCCGCGCCAGTCGTGCTTCTCCACCATGTTTTAGTGCTTCGGTAGGGATTCCATCTGCTCCTGAGGCCTTGTTCTTCAGTTGTCGGATGGCCTTTTGAACCTCGTGTCGGGCTGGGGTTGTGCTGAGATGGTGGCGGGTGGCATGCTGTGGGATGGAGCCGAGGACACTCATGTTGAAGGCAGAGTATTGGTTGAGGAGATCCTCGAAGTGCTCCTTTCAGCGAGCACCAACTGCCTCTCTGTCCTTGATGAGCACCTCTCCGTTCTAGGCCAGCAGTAGGGTAGGGTCTTGGGTGCTTGGGCTGTAGATCGTCTTGACTGCGCTGAAGAATCCTCGCACGTCATGGTTGTCGGCTAGCTGCTGGATTTCTTGAGCTTTCTCCACCTGCCATGTGATCTTTAGCTCGCGGGTTTTCTGTTGGACCTCGGCCTTCAGACGTCTGTAGAGCTGCTTTCTTGCCGTCGAGCTGTGTTGCTGCTTCCAGTCCAAGAATGCCTTGCGTTTGCGGCATATTAGCTCCTGGATCTCCTGGTCGTCCTCGTCGAACCAGTCTTGGTGTTTCCTGGTCGAGTGACCCAGCGTCTCTTCGCAGGTGTTGATTATGGAAGCCTTGTGGGTTGACTAGCCACCGTGGGCACTCTGCATCTCTGGGTCACTGGGAGTCGTCAGGTTGGTAGCGAGATGCTGGCTGAATAGGGCTTTCTTATTCGGATCTTTGAGTGCACCGGCGTTAATTTTCCTTCATCATTGTTTCTGTTGTCGTTCTGTTTTGGGGCAATGTTGATGGAGATAACGGAGTGAATTAGGCGGTGGTCCGTCCAACAGTCGTCAGCTCCAGTCATAGCGTGGGTGATACGCACGTCTTTACTGTTCCTCGCTCAGATGATGACGTAGTCTAGCAGATGCCAATACTTGGAGCGAGGGTGTTGCCATAAAGCTTTCTATTTGTCCTTCTGACGGAACAGGGTATTAATTATGATGAGGCCGTGTTCTAAGCATTATCAGGAGGGTGCCAATGGAGTTGGCTTTCCCTACCCCCTCTCTGCCGATCACACCTCCCCAGAGGTCAGTGTCCTTTGGCGACTCTGGCGTTGAAGTCACCAAGGAGGATCAGCTTGTCGCTCGTTGGGATTCAGGACAGCGATTTTTCGAGGCTGGTGCAGAATTCCTCTTTTGTCTCGTCTATAGTTTCCAGTGTTGGGGCGTATACGCTGAAGACCAGACCGCACTGGTTCTGAGCTAGGGTGAGCCGAAGAGTCATGAGGTGTTCGTTTATACCACAGGGGGAGTCTCTGAGAGGCACTCACTCACTCTCTCACTCGCTTACTATCTCAGTCTCTCACTCAGTCACTCATTTCCTCACTCACGCCCTCACTCACTCACTCTCTCACTCAGTCATTCAGTCAGTCACTCACTCACTCACTCTCTCAATCACTCACTCAATCGCTCACTCACACTCACTCAATCACTCAGACACTCACTCACTCTCCCAATCACTCACTCAATCACTCACTCACTCAATTACTCACTCATTCACCCACTCACATTCACTCAGTCACACTCTCACTTACTCACGCACACACATTCATCACTCACTATCTCAGTCTCACTCACTCACTCTCACACACTCACGCCCTCATTTAATCAATCACTCACTCATTCACTTATGCACTCACTCATTCAATAACTCATTCACTCATTCACTCACATCCTCACTCACACACCCATTCATTCACTCAC
This sequence comes from Pristiophorus japonicus, assembly GCF_044704955.1. Lineage (NCBI taxonomy): Eukaryota > Metazoa > Chordata > Chondrichthyes > Pristiophoridae > Pristiophorus > Pristiophorus japonicus. Next base: position 23,494,662 of record NC_092000.1, on the reverse strand, counting down.
TCTTTCACTCATTCAATCACTTTCTCACACCCTCACTCAGTCACTCACTCACATTCACTCAATCACTCACTCATTATCACAGTCACAAGTCACTCAGTCACTCACTTACACCTTACTCACTCGCCCACTCATTCACTCCCTCATTCAATAATTCACTCAATATTTGCCTCACTCCTACACTCATTCTCTCAATCACTCACACACTCACACCCTCACTCTCACTCACTTATTAACTCCCTTGCTCACTCACTTATTAACTCCCTCACTCAATCACTCACTCACTCACTCAATCTCTCACTCACTCACTCACCAGTCACTCACTCCTTCTCTAACTCTCCCTCTCTCACTCACGCATTCACTCAATCACTTACTCAATCTGTCACTCACTCACTCTCACTCATTAGATCATTCACTCATTATCTGACTCACTCATCACTCAATCTCTCACTCACTACTATCTCTCTCACTCAATCAGTGACTCACCTTCACTTACTCACTCATGCTCACTCACTCACTCACCCAATTGCCATTCATTCACTCACTCATGCAATCAATCACTCACTCACTCATACCCTCACTCATTCACATTCACTCTCTAATTCACTCAGTTACACACTCACTCCAATGCTCACTCACTATCTCAGTCACTCACTCATTCACTCACTTACTCACTCACTCACACTCGCACTCACTTACTCACTCTTTTACGCTCTCACTCACTCCATCACACTCACTCACTCACTCAACCACTCTTTCAATCACTCATTCTCTCACTCACTCACACACTCACTCCATCACCTACTCAATCACTCACTTACTCACTCACTCACTTACTCACTCACTCTCATTCACTCATACCCTAATTTAATCAATCGCTCACTCACTCATTCAATTACTCATTCACTCAGTCACACCCTCACTCAGCCATTTATTCACTCACTCACTACCTCATTCTCAGTCACTAAATCATTCATTCACTCACTTACTCACTACCACACTCAATCTCTCACTCACTTACTCATTCACTCACTCAATCTCACTCACACTCATACACTCTCACACTCACTCACATTCTCTCTCAATCACTCACTCACATCCTCATTCACTCACACATCCTCGCTCACTCACTTACTCACTCATTACCTCAGTCTCAGTCACTAAATCATTCATTCACTCACTCACTCATTCACTGTCACTCACACACACACCCTCATTCAATCACTCACTCATTCACTTAAGCACTCACTCATTCACGAATGCACTCTCACTCATTCACTCATTGAATCACACATTTAGTCAATCACGCATTCATTCACACACATCCTCACTCACCCAGTGATTCACTCACGCATGCAATCACTCACTCACTATTTGACTCACTCAGTCACTCAGTCACTCATTCACTGATTCACTCATTCAATCTTTCACTCAATCTCATTCTCTCATTCACTCAATCTCTCATTTTCTCATTCACTCACTCATTTACTCATTTACTCACTCATTCATACCCTCATTTAATCAATCGTTCACTCACTCACTCATTCAATCATTCATTCACTCATTCACTCATTCACTCACTCACACCTGCACTCACTCACCCATTGATTCACTCACTCATTCACTCACTATTTGACTCACTCAGTCACTCATTCACTCTTTCACTCTTTCACTCAATCTCTCATTCTCTCATTCTCTCATTCTCTCATTCACTCAGTCTCTCATTCTCTATTCTCTCATTCTCATATTCACTCACTCATTTACTCATTCATTCATACCCTTATTTAATCAATCGCTCACTCACTCATTCAATCATTCATTCACTCATTCACTCACTCACACCTGCACTCACTCACCCATTGATTCACTCATTCATTCACTCACTTTTTGACTCACTCAGTCACTCATTCACTCATTCACTCTTTCACTCAATCTCTCATTCTCTCATTCTCTCATTCACTCAATCTCTCATTCTCTCATTCTCATATTTACTCACTCATTTACTAATTTACTCACTCAGTCATACCCTCATTTAATCAATCGCTCACTAACTCACTCATTCAATCATTCATTCACTAATTCACTCACTCACACCTGCACTCACTCACCCATTGATTCACTCACTCATTCAATCATTCACTCACTATTTGACTCACTCAATCACTCATTCACTCATTCTCTCAATCTTTCATTCACTCATTCACTCACTTACTCACTCACTCTCAGTCACTCATACCCTCATTTAATCAATCGCTCATTCACTCACTCACTATTTCAATCACTCATTCACCCATTCACTCACTTACACACTCACTAACCATTCATTCACTAACTCATTCATTCATTCACTCACTATTTGACACACTCACACTCAATCTCTCACTCACATTGTCACTCATTCACCCACTCACTCATTCACTCACCCACATCCTCACTCATTCACTCATTCACCCACTCACTCATTCACTCACTCATTCATTCACTCATTCACTCTCAATTTGATGCACTACCACATGCAATCTCTCACTCACTCACTCACTCACACTCACACTCTCTCACACTCACTCACAATCTCTCTCTCAATCAATCACTCACCCATACTCAGGCATTCACTCACTCACATTTTATTCACTCACAGACACCCTCACTCACTCACTGCCTCAGTCACACAATCATTCGTTCACTTACTTACTCACTCACTCTCATTCATTCACACACTGATTCAACCACTCACTCACTCACTCAATTAAGCACTCACTCACACATTCACTTATGCACTCTCACTCATTCACTCACTATTTGACTTACTCCTGCACTCAATCTCTCACTCACTCCCTCATTCAATCACTCTCACCCTCACTCACTCAATCACTCACTCCCTCACTCAATCACTCTCTCACTCATTAACTCACTCAATCACTCAGTATTCACTCGCTCACTCACTCAATTACTCACTCCTTCACTCACCTACTCAAACACTCACTCAATCACTCAATCCATCCATGACCCACTCACTCAATATCTCACTCTATCCACTCAATCACTCACATTCTTAACCAGTCACTCACTCACTCTCTCACTCAATCAATCAAACTATCACTCATTTGCTCACTCACTCTCTCAATCACTCACTCATTCAATCTCTCACTCACTCATTCGATCAAACACTCACACACACTCAGGCATTCACTCACTCACTCACTATCTCAGTCTCTCACTTAGTCACTCAGTCACTCATTCACTCACTTACTAACCCTCTCACTCACTCACACTCATTCACTCACACCCTCATTCAATCACTCACTCAATTACGCATTCACTTATGCACTCATTCACTCAATCACTCAATTATTCATTCACTCATTCACTCACTCACACGCTCACTCACTCAATCACTCAGTACTCACTAACATTCACCCAATCACTCACTCACTCGTTCATTCACTCACTCACCCACTCACACACTCACTTGCTCACATGCTCACTCACTCAGTAGCACACTGTCTCAGTCATTATTTGACTTTACTCCCACACTCAATCTCTCACTCACTCACTCAATCACTCTCTCACTCATTTACTCACTCAATCACTCAGTACTCACTAACTTACTCACTCAATCACTCACTCACTCATTCATTCACTCACTCACCCACTCACCAACTTACGCATTTACTCGCTCACACTCTCACTCACTCAGTTGCACACTCACTCACTCTCTCACTCGCTCACTAAGTTTCTCATTCAGTCACTCACTTAATCACTCACTCACTCTCACTCACTCAAACCCTCATTTATTCAATCACTCACTCATTCACTCTTTCACTCACTCACACCCTCATTAACTTACCTATTCATTCACTAACTTATTCACTTATTCACTCACTATTTGACTCACTCCCACACTCAATTTTCTTACTCACTCACTCACTCAATTACTCACTCTCTCACTCACTCTCACACTCACTCACTCACTCAATCAAACACTCAATCAATCACTCACACACACACTCAGGCATTCATTCACTCACACTCTCACTCATTCACCCACTCATTCATTCAATTGTGCACTCACTCATTCATTCACTTACTGTTTGACTCACTTCCACACTCACTTTCTCACTCACTCGAACTCACTCACTCACACCCTTATTTAATCAATCACACACTCATTCACTCACTCACTCATTCAATCACTCATTCGTTCATTCACTCATTTACACACCCGCACTCACTCCCACCCTCACTCACTCACACTCTCACTCGCTCACTCGCTGACTCACTCACTCTCACACTCACTCACTCACCCACTCACTCACTCTCTTACTCATTAGACCATTCACCCACTATAGACTCACTCACTCACTCTCACCCTCACTCACTCTCATCGTCACTCACTAACTCTCTCCCTCACTCACTCACACCCTCACTCACTCATCCAATCACCATTCATTCACTCACTCACTCAATCAATCACTCACTCACACCCTCACTCATTCACACTTACTCACTCAATCACTCACTCACGCTCTCACTCACTCAGTCCATCAATCACTCATTCATTCTCTCTCCCACGGTCAAACACTCACTCAATTAGTCACTCAATAACTCACTCCATCACTCACTCAATCACTTCTTCTCTCACTGATTCACTCACTCACTTACTCAATTTCTCAATAACTCCCTCACTCAATCACTCACCCACTCAATCTCTCACTCATTCAATCTCTCACTCAATCAATCACTCTCTCACTAATTTACTCATTCACTCACTCACTAATCACTCACTCACTCAATCGCTCATTTAATCAATCACACTCATTCACTCATTCACATTCATTCAATCATCATTCACTCATTCACACACTCACACACCTTCACTCATTCACCCACTCATTCATTCACTCATTCACTCACTATTTGACTCACTCACTTACTCACTCACTCATTTTTCTCTCATGCTAAAACCTGCACTTTTGTGGTTATTGCACAAAAATGGGCGATATTTCCGGTGTGGGCGTTAAAAAAGGGTTTCAATCGCTGGCTTCTCGCCCATTCTCAAAGCACCTAGTTCCCACTTTTGAAAATGAGCATCAGCGATATAAAATGGGTGGTAGCGTTAAATTTTTTTGACCTTCTGCTGTAAAGTGTGGTGTCCTTAGCAACGGCACAGCAACGCTCGATTCCTGCGAATCTGGAGGTCAAGGGTCGTCATCACATGCGCAGAAGAGGAGACATAGAGAGAAGGAGCACAGAGAGACTGAAGGCGTGTCTGGGTGGGGTGCGCCTGCTTTGGGAGAAAGGAAGGAGATTTTAGAGCTTCACAGCAAGTAGGCAAACAAAAAGTAGCTGTTACTAGCCACATATTTGACCGAATTTGGCCTATAATGGAGAGAGGAGGAGGCTTCACAGCAAGCTGTGGAGACTGACACTGAAGAGAGCAGTGAGGTGGGAGAGGAGCACTTTGGAGGGTGCAAAAGAGCAAGGAGGTTCTCAGACAAGGCAAATGCCCCACTCCTGCAGGAGGTCGAGTTACGCTGGGGTGATCTGACACAGGGAGGGCGTGGGAAGCCCACCCCAAAGGCCTACCAGAAGAAATGGACCGAGATAGCAGAGGTGGTCTCGTCGGCGACCAACGAGATGCGTGAGGGCAACCAATGCCGCAAACGATGGAATGACCTTGTGGGATCTGCAAGAGTAAGTATTACATTTATTTACATGTACTTATGTATTTATATAATTTGCTTTGTAACAGTGATGAGTGACTATCATCAGATGTGAGGTCTTTCACTTTTACCAGGATTGTTTTATTCAAAGCCTGCGGTCACGGTGTACATCTTTAGGTAAAGAATGATAATTATCATAATAATCATGATTACATCTGTCGATTATGTGTTGTATCAGTCTCTGTGGCAGTACCTAGCAATGATATCACACAATGATCTCATGCCATGTTGTCATGTCACCTTTTACAGAAGAAGCTATCGACAATGAGGACCCAGCAGAGGTGAACGGGTGGGGAGCCACCAGTCACCAGCGACATCACTGAGATGGAGGAGCGGGTGCTCACACTTGTGTAGAAGCACACTCGGACAGCCACGGACGCATCTGCAGACCCTGAAGTGATACCACGTGAGTAAAGCTTACACCATTGCGTGGTGTAAAATCAATAGATGCCACACCCACTCATATCCGAACAATCATATATGAGAGGTGATTTCTAAAATGGTCATAGAAATAATGATGGCCGAATGAAAATCATTGGAGTGCAAATGTATTAATGATCATGAAATGTGATGTCTGCGACGATTTTGAGAGCGCTACATGAGAGCGAAGAGATGGTACACTGCTTTGAGTACTGTTGGGGAGGATGACTCATCAGGGGAGGGCAGCAGCAGCCAAGTTCATGGCACCGTAGGTGGCTCTGCTGCAAAGGAGGGCAGGAAAAAGATTGGGAGCGCGATAGTGATAGGGGATTCGATGGTGAGGGGAATAGATAGGCGTTTCTGCGGACGCAACCGAGACTCCAGGATGGTATGTTGCCTCCCTGGTGCAAGGGTCAAGGATGTCTCGGAGCGGGTGCAGGACATTCTGAAATGGGAGGGAGAACAGCCAGTTGTCGTGGTGCACATTGGTACCAACGACATAGGTAAAAAAAGGGATGAGGTCCTACGAAAAGAATTTAAGGAGCTAGGAGCTAAATTAAAAAGTAGGACCTCAAAAGTAGTAATCTCGGGATTGCTACCAGTGCCACGTGCTAGTCAGAGTAGGAATCGCAGGATAGCGCAGATGAATACATGGCTTGAGCAGTGGTGCAGCAGGGAGGGATTCAAATTCTTGGGGCATTGGAACCGGTTCTGGGGGAGGTGGGACCAGTACAAACCGGACGGTCTGCACCTGGGCAGGACCGGAACCAATGTCCTAGGGGGAGTGTTTGCTAGTGCTGTTGGGGAGGAGTTAAACTAATATTGCAGGGGAATGGGAACCTATGCAGGGAGACAGAGGGAGACAAAAATGAGGCAAAAGCAAAAGACAGAAAGGAGATGAGGAAAAGTGGAGGGCAGAGAAACCCAAGGCAAAGAACAAAAAGGGCCACTGTACAGCAAAATTCTAAAAGGACAAAGGGTGTTAAAAAAACAAGCCTGAAGCCTTTGTGTCTTAATGCAAGGAGTATCCGCAATAAGGTGGATGAATTAACTGTGCAAATTGATGTTAACAAATATGATGTGATTGGGATTACGGAGACGTGGCTCCAGGATGATCAGGGCTGGGAACTCAACATCCAGGGGTATTCAACATTCAGGAAGGATAGAATAAAAGGAAAAGGAGGTGGGGTAGCATTGCTGGTTAAAGAGGAGATTAATGCTATAGTTAGGAAAGACATTAGCTTGGATGATGTGGAATCTATATGGGTAGAGCTGCAGAACACTAAAGGGCAAAAATCGTTAGTGGGAGTTGTGTACAGACCTCCAAACAGTAGTAGTGATGTTGGGGAGGGCATCAAACAGGAAATTAGGAGTGCATGCAATAAAGGTGCAGCAGTTATAATGGGTGACTTTAATATGCACATAGATTGGGCCAGCCAAACTGGAAGCAATACGATGGAGGAGGATTTCCTGGAGTGCATAAGGGATGGTTTTCTAGACCACTATGTCGAGGAACCAACTAGGGGGGAGGCCATCTTATACTGGGTGTTGTGTAATGAGAGAGGATTAATTAGCAATCTCATTGTGCGAGGCCCCTTGGGGAAGAGTGACCATAATATGGTGGAATTCTGCATTAGGATGGAGAATGAAACAGTTAATTCAGAGACCATGGTCCAGAACTTAAAGAAGGGTAACTTTGAAGGTATGAGGCATGAATTGGCTAAGATAGATTGGCTAATGATACTTAAGGGGTTGACTGTGGATGGGCAATGGCAGACATTTAGAGACCGCATGGATGAATTACAACAATTGTACATTCCTGTCTGGCGTAAAAATAAAAAAGGGAAGGTGGCTCAACCGTGGCTATCAAGGGAAATCAGGGATAGTATTAAAGCCAAGGAAGTGGCATACAAATTGGCCAGAAATAGCAGCGAACCTGAGGACTGGGAGAAATTTAGAACTCAGCAGAGGAGGACAAAGGGTTTGATTAGGGCAGGGAAAATGGAGTACGAGAAGAAGCTTGCAGAGAACATTAAGGCGGATTGCAAAAGTTTCTATAGGTATGTAAAGAGAAAAAGGTTAGTAAAGACAAACATAGGTCCCCTGCAGTCAGAATCAGGGGAAGTCATAACGGGGAACAAAGAAATGGCAGAGCAATTGAACAAGTACTTTGGTTCAGTATTCACTAAGGAGGACACAAACAACCTTCCGGATATAAAAGTGGTAAGAGGGTCTAGTAAGGAGGAGGAACTGAGGGAAATCTTTATTAGTCGGGAAATTGTGTTGGGGAAATTGATGGGATTGAAGGCCGATAAATCCCCAGGGCCTGATGGACTGCATCCCAGAGTACTTAAGGAGGTGGCCTTGGAAATAGCGGATGCATTGACAGTCATTTTCCAACATTCCATTGACTCTGGATCAGTTCCTATCGAGTGGAGGGTAGCCAATGTAATCCCACTTTTTAAAAAAGGAGGGAGAGAGAAAGCAGGGAATTATAGACCGGTCAGCCTGACCTCAGTAGTGGGTAAAATGATGGAATCAATTATTAAGGATGTCATAGCAGCGCATTTGGAAAATGGTGACATGATAGGTCCAAGTCAGCATGGATTTGTGAAAGGGAGATCATGTTTGACAAATCTTCTGGAATTTTTTGAGGATGTTTCCAATAAAGTGGACAAAGGAGAACCAGTTGATGTGGTATATTTGGACTTTCAGAAGGCTTTCGACAAGGTCCCACACAGGAGATTAATGTGCAAAGTTAAAGCACATGGGATTGGGGGTAGTGTGCTGACGTGGATTGAGAACTGGTTGTCAGACAGGAAGCAAAGAGTAGGAGTAAATGGGTACTTTTCGGAATGGCAGGCAGTGACTAGTGGGGTACCGCAGGGTTCTGTGCTGGGGCCCCAGTTGTTTACATTGTACATTAATGATTTAGACGAGGGGATTAAATGAAGTATCTCCAAATTTGCGGATGACACTAAGTTGGGTGGCAGTGTGAGCTGCGAGGAGGATGCTATGAGGCTGCAGAGTGACTTGGATAGGTTAGGTGAGTGGGCAAATGCGTGGCAGATGAAGTATAATGTGGATAAATGTGAGGTTATCCACTTTGGTGGTAAAAACAGAGAGACAGACTATTATCTGAATGATGACAGATTAGGAAAAAGGAAGGTGCAACGAGACCTGGGTGTCATGGTACATCAGTCATTGAAGGTTGGCATGCAGGTACAGCAGGCGGTTAAGAAAGCAAATGGCATGTTGGCCTTCATAGCGAGGGGATTTGAGTACAGGGGCAGGGAGGTGTTGCTACAGTTGTACAGGGCCTTGGTGAGGCCACACCTGGAGTATTGTGTACAGTTTTGGTCTCCTAACTTGAGGAAGGACATTCTTGCTATTGAGGGAGTGCAGCGAAGATTAACCAGACTGATTCCCGGGATGGTGGAACTGACCTATCAAGAAAGACTGGATCAACTGGGCTTGTATTCACTGGAGTTCAGAAGAGTGAGAGGGAACCTCATAGAAACGTTTAAAATTCTGATGGGTTTGGACAGGTTGGATGCAGGAAGAATGTTCCCAATGTTGGGGAAGTCCAGAACCAGAGGTCACAGTCTAAGGATAAGGGGTAAGCCATTTAGGACCGAGATAAGGAGAAACTTCTTCACCCAGAGAGTGGTGAACCTGTGGAATTCTCTACCACAGAAAGTAGTTGAGGCCAATTCACTAAATATATTCAAAAGGGAGTTAGATGAAGTCCTTACTACTTGGGGGTATCAAGGGGTGTGGCGTGAAAGCAGGAAGGGGGTACTGAAGTTTCATGTTCAGCCATGAACTCATTGAATGGCGGTGCAGGCTAGAAGGGCTGAATGGCCTGCTCCTGCACCTATTTTCTATGTTTCTATGTTTCTATGGTACAGTTTTCCAGGAGGATTGTAGACATTGGTGACCGGCTCATCGAAGCATTGGGGGGCATATCCCGACAGCTGGCCACCATCTCTGGCGCCATGACCGAGTACATTCCACGGATGGCGGAGTCCCTGGATGCGATAGCCAGGAACACTGCTGCCACAGGCCTCCCAGTGGTCCCGGAGCACGGCACTCCACCCCTAGGTCCCGCACCACCACTGCGAACGACAGATGAGAGCAAGGACCAAGATCTTGCTTCTGCATCAGAGAATGTTGCCCCCTCGGCACCCCCCGCTCCCGTACCCGTTCAATGACCGCATCTACCTTCATCCCCCCCAATGAGGCACCGTCTGAGGAGCTCCTCGGCCAGGCGCCGTGGAGCGAGGAGAGGAAGAGATAGAGGTGGGGAGAAGAAGGGGAGGGGCGAATGAAAGTGAGGTGCATGTGCGCAGGTGATGGCTGTGTTATTTCTCCATCTGGGTGTATGCAATTTGTTGCAATGTATGGGGGCTGGAAACCACGCTCCTGCTTTGCCTTTCTATTCTGTGTTGCTGGACATGTTGAACATGTAATTTACGTCAATGGTGGAAAAAGTGGGGTGTGGGTGGGGGTTGGGTGTTATTGCCTGTGATGCTTATGATTTCAGACCAGTGTTGGTATAAACTTTTTGTTATTGAACATAACCTTGTTGCGCATTGTCTCAGATAGCTGGACCGTTACACACTGCTGATTCCTGAACATGAAAGGGTTAAATACAACTTAACATCACTCAACGTAAACTTTAACGGGCACCAAGGTGATGGCCACCATTGATGTCTGAGCTGCATACACCACAGCAGTGTGTCAGCGTTGTCACTCACATCAACGCTCTTTCAGGCAAATCGTTCAGATTTCAGCTCCTTACGTAAGAGTGAGATTTAACAAATGCCAGCCACACTGCTGGCGTTCATTCAGAACAGTTCGACATTTTGTGAGCGGTTTTTTGGGCGAGCGATATTGTGGGCGATATGTGTGCGAGGTGATGAAATTGACGCTGGGCGATCTGCTGGGCTTTAGTTTCGGTAAATATGCTCTTCACGACAAAAAAAAGTGGACGGGTGGCATTATTGAATCTCGGCATTAATTCTGTGCGGAAAGCATATGGGGAAAGTAATGCTCGGCGATAAGTTTCCCAAAAATGGGCTTCAGTTTCCATTTTGTGGCTAAATGGGCAATATCTGGTCGTTATACGTCATTTCGGCGGTAAAATGGGTGTTAAGCATGCAAAAAAAGTGTAGCTTCGAGTCCTCAGACAATCACATTCACATTCTTATACCCTTACTCACTCATACTCATTCACTCACTCTCACTCACTCACTACCTCAGTCTCTCACTTAGTCACGCACTCACTCATTCACTCACTTACTCACTCACACTCATTCACTCGCTCACTCACTACTCAGTCTCGCACTTAGTCACTCACTCACTCATTCACTCACTCACACATTCATTCAATCATTCACTTACTCATTCACTTTTGCACTCACTCAGCCACTCATTCTCTCACTCAGTCATCAGTCACTCATTTACTCACTCACTCATTCACTATCACTTACTCACTTTCTCACGCTGTCACTCAGTCCATCACTCACTCATTCACTCTCTGAACCACAACCTCAATCACTCACTCAATCACTCACAACTCACTCACTCACTCCATTACTCATCAATCACTCACTCATTTCTCTCACGCAATCAGTCCCACTCTCACTCACTCAATCAATCTCACTCCATCACTCATTTTTTCACTCTCTCACTCAGTCACTTACTCACTCACTCATTCACTTGCTCACTCAATCATTCACTCACTCAATCTCTCACTCACTGACTGAATCAATCACTCTCTCACTCATTTACTCACAATCACTCACTCACTTATTCACTCACATCCACTCAGGCATTCACTCACTCACACTCTCACTCACTCACTCATTCACCCACTCAGGCATTCACTCACTTACACTCTCACCCATTCACTCTATCAATCTCTAACTCCATCAATCAGTCAGTCAGTCACTCACTCACTCAATTACTGACTTCTCACTCACTCACTCACTCTCACTCACATTCACTATCTCAGTCTCTCATTCAGTCAGATATTCACTCATTCACTCATTAATTCACTCACTCACTCTTCCTCACTCACACCCTTATTCAATCACTCATTCATTCATTCACTTATGCACTCACTCATATTCACTCGCTCTCTCACTCAATCAATCATTGATTCACTCATTTACTCATTCACACAGTCACTCAAACCATCACTCATGCACCCACTCATTCACTCACACACTCTCATTCACTCACTACTTGTCTCACTTTCACACTCATTCTCTTTCATTCATTCACTCACTCTCACACCCTCACTCACTCACCCATTCATTCACTAATATTCACTTATTCACTCACTATGACTCACACCCACACTCAATCTCTCACCCACTCACACTCACTCACTCACACCCTCACTCATTCACCCATTCAGTCATTCACTCATTCACTCACTATTTAACTCACTCCCACCAATCTCACAAGCTCTCACACACTCACTCACTCATTCATTCCCTTACTCACTCACTCACACCCTCACTCAGTCACTCACTCTCTCGTAACTCACTCACTGACTCAATCACTCACTATCTCAGTCACTCACTCACTATCTCAGTCACTCACTCATGCACTCATGCACTCACGCACTCACTCACTATCTCTATCACTCACTCACTCAGACACTCACTCACACACTCACACCCTTACACTCACTCACTCACTACCTCAGTCTCTCACTTAGTCACACAAACACTCATTCACTCACTCACTAATTCATTTACTCACTCTCACTCACTCAGTCACTGATTCACTCACTCATTCACTCTCTATTTGACTCACTCACACACTCATTCACTCACTCACTCACTCAATCAATCACTCACTCATTCACTCACTCGCTCATTCACTCACTCACTCTCTCACTCAGTCCATCAGTCACTCATTCACTCTCTCAGCCACACACTCCAACACTGACTCAATCACTCGCTCACTTCTCTCACTCAATCAATGACTCTCTCACTCACTCACTTGGTCAATCTCTCACTCCATTACTCACTCACTCACCTACTCACTCTGTCTCTCACTCTGTCATTCATTCACTCAATCACACTTATTCGCTTGCTCACTCAATCACCCACTCACTCAATCTCTCACTTGCCCATTCATAGAAACAATCACTCTCTCACTCATTTACTCACTCTTTCAATCACTCACTACTCAGTTACTCATTCAATCACTCACTCATTCACTCACTCATGCTCACTCATTCACTCACTCACATCCTCACCCCCTCAATTACACACTCACTCACTCCACCACTCACTCATTCACTCACTCATTAACTCACTTAATCTCTCACTCACTCACTGATTCACTCACTATCTCACCATTCATTCACTCATTTAGTCACTCCATCACTCACTCACTCACTCAATCACACACTCACTCACTAACTCACTCAATCACTCAATCACTGATTCACTCACTATCTCACCATTCATTCACTTCATCACTCATTCACTCACAGACACTCACTCAATCACTCATTCATACCCTCACTCATTCACTCAAACACTCACTCACTCATGTACTCACTTACTCACTCCCTCACACCATCACTCCCTCAGACACTCACTCAATCACTCAGTCAGTCACTCACTCTCTTACCATTCACACAGTCACTCATTCCTTCACGGACTCACTGACTCATTTACTCAAACACTCACTCAAACAATCACTCAAACATTCACTCAATCACACACTCACTCACCCATCCAATCACACACTCATTTACTCACGCACTCACCCAATCAGTCACTCACTATCTGACTCAGTCACTCAGCCACTCAATCTCTCACTTACTGACTAACTCTCTCACTCACTTACACCCATCACACTCACTCACTCACTCACCCAATCACCATTCATTCACTCACTTAATCAATCAATCAATCAAGCACTCACTCACACCCTCACTCAATCACACTCGCTCATTCACTCACTCGCTCACCCACACGCTCATTCACTCAGTCACATTCACACTCACTCACTTGCACAGTCACTCACATTCTCACTCACTCACTATCTCAGTATCTCACTCAATAACACTCATTCACTCACTTACTAACTCACTCACACCCTCACTCACCCATGCATTCACTCACTCCTTCAGTCATTCATTCACTATTTGACTCACTCCCACACAATCTCTCACTCACACTTACTCACTCACTCACTCACTCACTATCTCAGTCAGTCAGTCAAGCATTCACTCACTCACTCAATGAATCACATCCTCACTCATTCACTCAGTCTAGCACTCACTCATTCACAAACTCAATCACTCACTCACACTGTCTCTCTTGTGCTCGCAGTCACTCACTCCATCACTCTTTCACTCCATCAATCTTTCACTCCATCACTCAGTCATCCAGTCACTCAGTCACTCACATAGTTACTCAGTCACTCACTGTCTCACACACTCACTCACTCCATTACTCATTCACTCACTCAGTCACTCATTCACTAACTCCATTATTCACACACTCATTCTCTCTCGCTCTCACTCACTCACTCAAACACTCTCACTCCATCACTCCCTCACTCACTCGCACACTCACTCATGCTCTCACTCACTCTATCAATCTTTCTCTCAATCAGTCACCCACACTCAATTACTGACTACTCACTCACTCACTAACTCACTCAATCACTCACATATTCACTCACTCACTCACTCACTTACCCACTTATGCATTCACTCACTCACTCTCACTCACTCATTCACTATCTCAGTCTCTCACTCAGTCATTAACTCTCCCTCACTCACCCTCATTCAATCACTCACTCACTCATTCACTTATTATGCACTCACTCATTCACTAACTCACTATTTGACTCACTTTCACACTCACTCTCTCATTCAATCACTCATTCACTAAGTCGCTCATTCAATCACTCATTCACTCACTCACACTACACTCAATCACACTCACTCACTCATTCACTCATTCACTCACACACTCTCTCACTCCATCACACTCTCACTCAGTCAGTCGATCACTCACTCACTGAATCACTCACTCAGTTACGCACTCACTCACTACTCACTCACTACTCACTCACTTACTCACTCACTCTCTCACTCCGTCACTCTCACTCAGTCAGTCAGTAACTCACTCATTCACTCAATCACTCATTCATTTACTCACTCACTACTCAATCACTACTCACTCACACTCACTAAGTCACTCATTCACACTCACTCACTCGCAGTCACTCATTCTCACTCACTCACTATCTCAGTACGTCATTCAGTAACACCATGCATTCATTCACTTACTCACTATTTGACTCACTCCCACACTCAATCTCTCACTCACTCATTCACTTTTTGAGTCACTCACTCACACCATCATTCAATCACTCACTCAAACATTCATTCACTAACACTCACTCACTCCCTCAGTCAATCACTCACTCTCACTCACTTACTCATGCCCTCACGTAATCAATCACACTCACTCTAACTATCTCACTCACTCACACCTTCACACACTCACTCTCACTCACTTATTCACGCTCACACTCAATCAATCACTCACTCATTCAATCTCTCACTCACTCAATAACTCTCTCACTCACTCACACCCTCACTAACTCACGCTCACTCACTCATCCAATCACCATTCATTCACTCAATCACTCACTCACTCACTCAATCACTTAGTCACTCAGTCACTCACTCCACCAATCACTCACTCACTCAATCAATCTTTCACTTGCTCACTCACACAACCGATAACTCTCTCACTCATTAACTCACTCTCAGTCACTCACTACTCACTTTCACTCACTTAATCACTCATTCACTCATTCAATCACACACTTACTCACTCACACACTCACTCATTCACTCACTCACCCACTCACATATTCACTCACTCTCACTCTATATCTCACTCAATCACTCACTCACTCTCACTCAATCACAGGCTCTCACATTACTCACTCAATCTCTCACTCACTCACTAATTCTCCCACTCACTCACACCCTCATTCACTCACACTCACTCACTCATTCATTCTATCACCATTCATCCACTCACTCGATCAATCATTCATTTACTCACTCACTCCATCACTCTGTCACTCAGTCATTCAGTCACTCAGTCACTCTCTCAGACACTCAGTCAGTCACTCACTCACTCAAACACTCACACTCGCTCACTCAATCTCTCACTCGCTCGCACACCCAATCAATCACTCTCTCACTCATTTGCTCATTCTCACAATCACTCTCTCACTCGCTCACTCACTATCTCAGTCTCTCATTCACTCACTCACACCTTCACTCACAATCACACACTCACTCACACCCTCACTCATTCACTCACTCACTCACTCATTCAATCACTGATTCACTCACTCACACCCTCACTCAATCACTCACTCTTACTGAATCACTCACTCACTATCTCATACTCACTCAATAACTCATACTCACTCAATAACTCACTCACTCACTCATTCACTCTTTCACCTTCAATTAATAATCACTCACTCACTCACACACTCACTCGCTCACCACTCACTATCTCACCATTCACTCATTGATTCACACACTCACTCACTCACTCACTTACACACCTTCTCTCACTCACTCTCTTACTCACTCACTATCTCAATCACTCAGTCACTTACTCACTATCACTTTCTATGTCACTCACTCACTACTCACTCACTCACTCACTCTCACTCACTCAATTACTATCTCAGTCACATATTCACTCACTCTCAATCACTCAATAATTTACTCAAACTCTCTCAATAATCCACTCACTCACTCAATCACTCACTGAATCACTCACTCATTCAATCATTCACACACTCACACTCACTCACACTCACCCTCTCAATCACTTTCACTCATTCACTCATGCAATCATTCACTCACTCATTCATTCACTCACTCTCTCCATCAATCACTCAATCACTCAATCAATCTCTCCCTCACTCACTTACTCACTTGGTCACTCACATTCACTCACTTGCACTCTCACTCACTGACACTCACTAACTCTCTCACTCACTAACCTAATCGCCATTCATTCATTCACTTGCTCACTCAATCAATCACTCATGCACTCACTCACTTTCTCACCGAATCACTCACTCACTATCTCAGTCACTCACTCATTATCTCAGTCACACACTCAGTCACTCACACAATCACTCGCTCATTAACTCACTCACTCACTATCTCAGTCATTGACTCACTCACTCACTCGCTCACTCTCACTCGCTCACTCACTAACTCAGTCACTCACTCACACACACTCACTCACTCACTCAGTATCTCACTCCTCTCTAATTCACTCAATCATTCACTCACTCAATCTTACACTCACTCAATATCTTTCTCACTGTCTCAATCTCTCACTATCACACCATTCACTCACACATTCACTTACTCACTCACTTACACTCACACACTCACTCACTATCTCACTCAGCACTCACTTACTCACTCACTATCTCAGTCACATACTCACTCAGTAACTCAATCAATCACTCTCACTCACTCACTCATTCAGTAGCTCACTCAGTCACTCAATCACTCACGATCTCACTCACTCGCTCTCACTTTCTCACTCTCACTCTCTCACTGACTCAATCTCTCACTCATTCATTCACTCACTATCTCACCATTTGCTCAATCACTCCCCCTCTCACTCTCACTCACTATATCAGTAACTCACTCACTCACTCAATCTCTCACTTACTAACACTTACCCACCCAATCATCCTACACTCACGCACTCACTCACTCATTTATTCAGCCATGCACTCACTCACTCTCTCACTCACTCACAGACTCACATTTTTACACACTCACTCACTCATTCACTTACTCACTCACTTATTCGATCACTCACTCATTCTCTCACTCTCTCACTCACTCACTCAATCAATCACTTACTCACTCACTTCTTCACTCACTCATTCAGTCACTCACTCAATCACTTAATCACTCATTTGCTCATTCACTCAATCACTCAATAACTCATTCATTCTTTTAGCCACGCACTCACTCACACACACTCTCACACACTCACTCATTCACTTGCCCACTCACTCATTCGCTCACTCTCACTCACTCTTTCCCTCCCTCACTCACTCTCACTTTCCCTCACTCTCACTCACACTCTATCGCTCACTCACCCAATCACCATTCACGCAATGAATCATTCAATCACTCACTCACCATTCGCTAACTCTCCCACTCACTCGCTCACACTCACTCACACTCACTCACTCACTCACCCTCACTCACTGACCTCCACTCACACAGTCACTCACCCAATTATTCACACTCACTCACTCACCCAATCACCTTTCATTCACTCAATCACTCACTCACTCACCTAATCACTATTCACTCATTCACTTACATCCTCACTCACTGACTCTCACTCACTCACACAGTCACTCACTCACTCACTCTCTCACTTACACAATCACACACTTACACTCTCACTCACACAGTCACTCACACGCTCTCACTCACACAGTCACTCTCTCACTTTCTCACTCTCTCACTCACTCATTCTCACTTACACAGTCACTTACTGACACTCACTCACTCACTGACAGTCACTCACTCACTTACTCACACATACACTCACTCACACATACACTCACTTCCTCACTCATAAAGTCATTCACACAGTCACTCACTCTCACTCACTCACAAAGTCACTAACTCACTCATTCACTGACTCTCACTCACTCACTCATTCTCTCACTCACACAGTCACTCAATCACTCACTCACTCAATTATTAAAGAAGAAATAGCAGCGCATTTGGAAAGCATTGACAGGATCGGTCCAAGGCAACATTGATTTGTGAAAGGGAAATCATGCTTGACGAATCTTCTAGAATTTTTTGAGGATATAACTGATAGAGTGGACAAGGGAGAACCAGTGGATGTGGTGTATTTGGGCTATCAAAAGGCTTTGGACAAGGTCCCACACAAGAGATTGATGTGCAAAATTAAAGCACATGGAATTGGGGGTAATGTACTGACATGGATAGAGAACTGGTTGGCAGACAGGAAGCAGAGAGTCGGGATTAATGGGTCCTTTTCAGAATAGCAGGCAGTGACTAGTGGGGTGCCGCAAGACTCAGTGCTGGAACCCCAGCTATTTACAATATACATTAATGATGTAGATGAAGGAATTGAGTGTAATATCTCCACGTTTGCAGATGACACTAAGTTGGGTGGTGGTGTGAGCTGTGAGGAGGATGCTAAGAGGCTGCAGGGTGACTTTGACAGGTTAGGTGAGTGGGCAAACGCATGGCAGATGCAGTATAATGTGGATAAATATGAGGTTATCCACTTTGGTGGCAAAAACACGAAGGCAGAATATTATCTGAATGGCGGCAGATTAGGGAAAAGGGAGGTGCAATGAGACCTGGGTGTCATGGTACATCAGTCATTGAAATTTGGCATGCAGGTACAGCAGATGGTGAAGAAGTCAATTGGTATGTTGGTCTTCATAGCTAGGGGATTTGAGTATAGGAACAGGGAGGTCTTACTGCAGTTTTACAGGGCCTTGGTGAGGCCTCATCTGGAATATTGTGTTCAGTTTTGGTCTCCTAATCTGAGGAAGGACGTTCTTGCTATTGAGGGAGTGCAGCGAAGATTCACCAGACTGATTCCCGGGATGGCAGGACTGACATATGAGGAGAGACTGGATCAACTGGGCCTGTATTCACTGGAGTTTAGAAGGATGAGAAGGGTTCTCATCGAAACATATAAAATTCTGACGGGACTGGACAGGTTAGATGCAGGGGAAATTCAGAACCAGGGGACATAGTCTATGGATAAGGGGTAAGCCATTTAGGACTGAGATGAGGAGAAACTTCTTCACTCAGAGAGTTGTTAACCTGTGGAATTCCCTGCCGCTGAGAGTTGTTGATGCTAGTTCATTGGATATATTCAAGAGGGAGTTTGATATGGCCCTTATGTCTAAAGGGATCAAGGGGTATGGAGATAAAGTAGGAAAGGGGTACTGAGGGAATGATCAGCCATGATCTTATTGAATGGCGGTGCAGGCTCGAAGGGCCGAATGGCCTACTCCTGCATCTATTTTCTATGTTTCTATGTTTCTATGAAGCAGCGGCTGGGCAGGACAAAGGAGAGTATCTCAAGGCGCTATGCAGGAACCTGGAGCTTTGGTAAACAGGATGGGCTTCCACTCCATCTGATGTGTGACCATAACAAAAGTACCATGCCAGTATGTGCCAGTCATACTGGCTGCTGCCATGCCACCTTTGTCCTGTGACACTCATCCATCCCCCCACTTGTCCACCCATCCAAGAATGTCAGTGGATCCCCTCTACACATCTGGCTGATAGCACCCCTCCAGCCTGGCCAGCTCAGGCACAATCACAGCCATGGCACCATCAGAAACATCATCGAACATCCCCCTGACGTAAAGCTCCAGGTGACTTCACCCGTCTGGGAGGTCCCTGCAATGTGGTACACATTACAGTACTGAGTTTTATGCCGGAAAGTTTTACATTTCTATAGCGCCTTTCATGACTGCAGAATGCCCCAAAGCGCTTTACAGCCAAGGAAGTGCTTTTTGTAGTCACAGTTGTAATGTAGGTGGTGACAGCCATTTTGCGCACAGCAAGCTCCCACAAACAGCAATGAGATATGCTTGTATCGAACCTTGGTAAGACCACACTTGGAGTACTGCGTACAGGTCTGGCCGCCATATTATAAAAAGGATATAGAGGCACTGCAGAGAACGCAGAGAAGATTTACTCGGATGATTTCAGAAATGCGAGGGTACATCTAACATGAAGGGATGAACAGGCTGGGTTTCTTTTCTTTGAAAAGAGATAGCTGAGGGGTGACTTAATAGAGATCTTTAAAATTATGAAAGGTTTTGAGAAAGTAGATACACTTGCTGAATCACACACTCACTCACCCAATCACCTTTCACTCACTCACTCACACACTCACTCATTCACTCACTCACACACTCACTGACTCTCACACAGTCACTCACGCAGTCACTCAGTCAATCACTCACTCACTTCTTCACTCACTCATTCAGTCACTCACTCAATCACTCATTTTCTCATTCACTCAATCACTCAACCACTCACTCATTCTTTTAGCCACTCACTCACTCACTCACTCACAGACTCACACTCTCACACTCTCACACACTCACTCATTCACTCATTCTCTCACTCTCTCACTCACTCTTTCCATTCCTCACTCACTCTCACTTACTCTCTCACTCACCCATTCATCATTCACTCACTGAATCAGTCAGTCACTCACTCACCATTCACTAACTCTCCCACTCACTCACTCACACTCACTCACTTGCTGAATCACTCACTCACCCAATCACCTTTCACTCACTCTCTCACTCACTCACACCCTCACTCACTCACTCACACCCTCACTTACTCACACACTCACTGACTCTCACTCTCTCACTCACCCAGTCACTCACCCCCTTACTCACACTCACTCTGACTCTCACTCACTCACTTTCTCACACAGCACTCTCACTCACTGACTCCCAATCACTCATTCACTCACTCACACCCTCACTCACTGACTCTCATTCACTCACTCACTCTAACAGTCACTCACTTTCACAGCCACTCACTCACTCACTGTCACTCACTCACTTACTGACTGACTCACTCACTCTCACACACAGTCACTCACTCACTAACTCACTCCCAGTCACTCACTCACTCTGACTCTCATTCACTCACATGCTCACTCACACAGCCACTCACTCACTCGCTCACTCTCTCACTCACTCACACAGTCACTCACTCACTGACACTCACTCACTCTCTTACTCTCTCACTCACACTCACTCACTCTCTCACTCACACAGTCACTCACTCACTCTCACTCACTGACACCCTCATTCACTGACACTCACTCACTCACTCACTCTCACGCTCACTCACTCACTGATTCTCACTTAATAACTCACTGGCTCTCACTCACTTGCTCACTCTCTCACTCACACAGTCACTCTCTCACTCACAGTCACTCACTGACACTCACTCAATCACTCACTCAATCACTCACTCAATCACTGACACTCACTCAATCACTCACTGACACTCACTCAATCACTCACTCACTGACACTCTCTCACTGACACTCACTTTCTCACTCACTGACTCTCACTCACTCACACCCTCACTCACTGACTCTCACTCACTCACACCCTCACTCACTGACTCTCACTGACACTCACTCTCTCACTCACTCACACCCTCACTCACTGACTCTCACTCACTCACACCCTCACTCACTGACTCTCACTCACTCACTGACTCACTCACTCACTCACTCACATGCTGCAGTATTTAAAGGCACTCTCAGTTACGGAGTCCCGAGGGATTTCTGAGCTGGGAGATTGCTTATTTCCGACTTGTTCTTCCAACAATACATTACCTTCCCAGTGGACACCATCAAAATGAAGGAGCTGTGGGATTTGAAGCAGCGGCTGGGCAGGACAAAGGAGAGTATCTCAAAGCGCTATACAGGAACTTGCAGCTTTGGTAAACAGGATGGGCTTCCACTCCATCTGATGTGTGACCATAACAAAAGTACCATGCCAGTATGTGCCAGTCATACTGGCTGCTGCCATGCCACCTTTGTCCTGTGACACTCATCCATCCCCCCACTTGTCCACCCATCCAAGAATGTCAGTGGATGGCTGCTAAGGGGACAAGGGTTGCCCCCTACACACCTGGCTGATAGCACCCCTCCATAACCCGACCATGCCTGGCCAGCTCAGGCACAATCACAGCCATGGCACGACCAACAACATCATCAAACACCACCCTGACGTAAAGCTCCAGGTGACTTCACCCGTCTGGGAGGTCCCTGCAATGTGGCATACATTACAGTACTGAGTTTTATGCCAGAAAGTTTTACATTTCTATAGCGCCTTTCATGATTGCCGGACGCCCCAAAGCACTTTACAGCCAAGGAAGTGCTTTTTGAAGTGTAGTCACAGTTGTAATGTAGGAGGCACGACAACCATTTAAGCACAGCAAGCTCCCACAAACAGCAATATGCTTGTATCAAATCTTGGTTAGTCTGAACTTGAAGTACTGCGTACAGTTCTGGTCGCCATATTATAAAAAAGATATAGAGGCACTGCAGAGAGCCGCAGAGAAGATTTACTTGGATGATTCAGAAATGCGAGGGTACATCTAACATGAAGGGATGAGCAGGCTAGGTTTCTTTTCTTTTGAGGGGTGACCTAATATTATTTAAAATTATGAAAGGTTTTGAGAAAGTAGATACAGAGAATGTTTCCACTTGTGGAGAAGAGTAAAACTTGTGGCCATCAATATAAGATAGTCACCAAGAAATCCAATCGGGAATTCAGAAGAAACCTCTTTACCCAGAGAGCGGTGAGAATCTGGAACTCGCTGCCACAGGGAGTGGTTGAAGCGAATAGTATCGATGCATTTAAGGGGTGGCTAGACAAACATATGAGGGAGAAGGGAATAGAGGGTTATGCTGATAGATTTAGATGAGGAAAGACGGGAGGAGGCTCGAGTGGAGCATAAACACCGGCATGGACTGGTTGAGCTGACTGGTCTGTTCTGCAAATCCCATGTAATTCTGTGAAATGACCAGATAATCTGTTTTAGTGATATTGGCCAGGTTACTAGGAGGAACTCCCCTGTTCTTCTTCGAAATAATGCCATGGGATCGGCTACATTCATCCCGAGGGCCTCGGTTTAACGTCTCATCCGAAAGACAGCACCTCTGACAGTGCAGCGCTCCCTCAGTACTTGGACATGAACCTACAGCCTTCTGGATCTACCTGAACAGGCAGATAGAGCTTTTGTTTAATGTCTCATCTAAAAGATGGCACCTCCGACAAAGGCGGGAGGGAGAAAAAAGGGATACTTCTGGTAACTTAAACATAAATGCTCTAAGGTCTCATATTAAACTGCCCCTCCTTTAATGCTCGGCCTCAAACTGTACTCCTATTACTGATGGCTTTAAATGGAGTCGATCTGTCGGGTACATTTGATGCATCATCCAGTTGATGCCAGATGGGTAATTTTCTCGGCGTGTTCCTGAGTCAGGGCCTGCTCTGAGCTGTTCTATAGATGCGCTGGTTCCTCCTATATGTACTTGTAGATTTCGACTTTGTAAATTACACTGAGGCCCGGAGGAAGGCACAGAGTGGGAAGGGCTTTTCTCCATCCTGCTTAAACTGAGCTTTACAACTCTCGGTTTTGGAATTACGAGCTCCACAGGGAGTTTCCTCACCTCCAAGGCCTGGAAAGACATCAGGGCCCTGTGGGATTGTGAGAAAGTGAACCTCACCGCAGTCGCCATGGAAACATCCCTGGTGGGCTACTGCCGGATGGCTCAGCTGGTTCACAGAATGATTCAGCAGTTAAGGACGCCCTTCGGTCCATCATGGCTGTGTGCTGGCTCTTTGAAAGAGCAGTCCAGTTGGTCCCATTCTCCTGTTCAGTGGGTAGCACTCTGGTCTCTGAATCAGAAGGTTGTGGGTTCAAGTCCCACTCCAGGGACTTGAGGACAAAATCAAGGCTGACACTCCCAATGCAGTGCAGTGCTGAGGGAGTTCGGCACTGTCAGAGGTGCAGTATTTCGGATGAGACGTTAAACTGAGGCCCAGTCTGCTCTCTACAAGTGGACGTAAATGGTTCCGTGGCCCTCTCGTGGAGAAGAGCAGTGGAGTGCTGAGTGCTGAACACCCCAGTGTTCTGATAGACTTACATTTACACTATGCCTTTCAGAACCTCCGAACGTCCCAAAGCACTTTGCCGCCAATGAAGTGCATTTTGAAGTGTAGTCGCTGTTGTAATGTAGGCAAACAGGGCAGCCAATTTGCTCACTGCAAGCTGC
This sequence comes from Pristiophorus japonicus, assembly GCF_044704955.1. Taxonomy (NCBI): domain Eukaryota; kingdom Metazoa; phylum Chordata; class Chondrichthyes; family Pristiophoridae; genus Pristiophorus; species Pristiophorus japonicus. The sequence goes on along the minus strand of NC_092000.1, from coordinate 23,469,563 downwards.
CACAAACAGCAATGAGTAGATGGCAAGATATTCTGTTTTTAGTGGTGTTGTTTGAGCAGCCAGAACACCAGGGAGAGCTTCTCTGCTCTTCTTCGAAATAGTGCCGTGGGATTTGGAGCCTGCCTGGGTTCCATGGCGGGGAAGCTGATGTGAAGTGGAAAAGGCGCATTGAAGTTGGAAGTGACTACTGAGGCTGCAGTTCCATTGAACACTTGAGTTGTGTCTGCAGTAACAGTTCTTTGAGCTTGATCCGTATATAGAGATGGAGAAGGGAGCTTGCGGGGTCATGTGATGACTCGTCCACTTCACTGCGAGGAGCATCTGCATGGAAACGGGATTGCGATGTCTTCAATTCAGGAAACACTTCAATGTCCTACATAATGGTGATGCAACGCACACTGCTCATTAGCACCTGTGCCAAGATTCCTTTGCACCATTGACACATCTGGGAGCGGTTTCCATGACAGTGCTCAGCTCCAAGCTGGATCGGGATGCTTTTCTTTTGTTTGTGTTCCTCGCCTTGAGTGTCACTTCATCCTCCGCCTCGAGCTCCCAACAGCAAACGCTAGTGGTAATGAGGCAGTGGGAAGAAACTGAGAGTTCAGCAAAACTGTCCTAGCTTAGACATTTTCCGTTGTCAACGAGCTGACATTGCCTCATTATCCATGAGGTGCCGGCATACAGCTCCCCTCTGATCTCGAGCACTGTAGTCAGGGTTTACCTGTTGTGATTGGATTGCAGACTCTCGAAGGGGAAATCGGTGTTAAATGATTCCAATTAATGGAAAGAAAGACAGGATGTCCCAACACGCTTTACAGCCAATGAGGTACTTTTGAAGTGCAGCACGGCAACCAATTTGCACACAGCAAGGTCCAACAATATTGGTTAAGGGATAAATATTGGCCAAGACATCAAGAGAACTCCCCTACTTCTCTTCAAAATAGTGCCGTAGGCTCTTTTACGTCCACCTGAGAGAGGCAGGTTTAACGTCTCATCCAAAAAAGGGCACCTCCAACAGTGCAACACTCCCTCCGTACAGCACAGAAGTGCCAGCCTAGTTTATCTGCTCAAACCTCTGGAGTGGCTGGGGGCGGCGGGAGCGAGGGGGTGGGGGGAGTGGCTTGAACTCATGAGACTTTCTGAACTCAGAGGTGAGAGCTGTGCCACTGAGCCACAGCAATAGATCGACAGATAGATAGATAGACAGACAGATAGAGAGATATCGATAGATAGATAGATAGATAGATAGATAGATAGATAGATAGATAGATACATAGATAGATAGATAGATACAGACATGTATAGATAGATAGATACAGAATTGTATAGATAGATACAGACATATATAGATAGATAGATACAGACATGTATAGATAGATAGATACAGAATTGTATAGATAGATACAGACATATATAGATAGATAGATACAGACATGTATAGATAGATAGATACAGAATTGTATAGATAGATACAGACATATATAGATAGATAATAGATAGATACAGACATATATAGATAGATAGATAGATAGATAGATACAGACATATATAGATAGATAGATACAGACAGGTATAGATAGATAGATAGATAGATAGTTAGATAGATAGATAGATAGATACAGACATATATAGATAGATAGATAGATACAGACATATATAGATAGATAGATAGATAGATAGATAGATAGATAGATAGATAGATACAGACATAGATAGATAGATAGATACAGACATAGATAGATAGATAGATACAGACATATATAGATAGATAGATAGATACAGACATATATAGATAGATAGATAGATACAGACATATATAGATAGATAGATAGATAGATACAGACATATATAGATAGATAGATAGATAGATACAGACATATATAGATAGATAGATAGATACAGACATATATAGATAGATAGATAGATACAGACATATATAGATAGATAGATAGATACAGACATATATAGATAGATAGATACAGACATATATAGATAGATAGATAGATAGATAGATAGATAGATAGATAGATACAGACATATATAGATAGATAGATAGATACAGACATATATAGATAGATAGATAGATACAGACATATATAGATAGATAGATAGATAGAGAAATATATAGATAGATAGATAGATAGATACAGACATATATAGATAGATAGATAGACAGATGGAGGGAGGGACCGACCGACCGGACCGATGACGGGAAAGGGGACCTGATCATTCTGTGCATTTAAAAACAGGAAAGGTTTGGAATATTATCGATATATTATTTACTATCATTCCAACTGGACATTGGAACTCCTCGGAAAACCTCCGTGACCTGGGCTTGCTCCCTAGGGTAAAGGAATGATTTTGTGATGACTTCATTGAAGATTTCTAGACTAACAAGCAGCCAGGCAGATTGCTCATTAATTGATTACACCAATGAATTGCCTTGGGATGTGTTTTTTTTTATATTGAAGGCGATATATAAACACAGGCTGCTGCTTTTATAACGCTTAAGTGTGGAACGTAAATCCTGGGGGGGGGGGAGGGGTACAAATATAAAAATTAGAATCGAGGAGTGACGAGATCAGAGCAAGCTTCCACACTGAAAGATTTGTGGACTCAATGAAGGAAAGGACTTGCATGTATATAGTGTCTTTCACGATGTCCCAAGGTGCTTTACCACCCGTGTACTTTTGAAGTGTAGTCACTGCAGGAAACGCAGTGGCCAATTCGCGCACAGCAAGCTTCCAGAAACAGCAATGGGCTAAATGACCAGCCAATGTGTTTTTAATGGTTGAGGGATAATATGGCCAGGACACCGGGAATAACTCCCCTGCTCTTCTTCTTCGAAATAGTGCCATGGGATCTGTTACATCCACCTGAGAGCAGACAGAGCCTCGGTTTAACGTCCCACCTGGGAAATAGCACCTCTGACAGTGCTGCACTCCCTCAGGACTGCACTGGAGCGTTAGCCTGAATTGTGTGCTGAAGTCCTGAAGTGGGAATTGAACCCACCGCCTTCTGACACAGAGCCAAGAGTGTGGCACACTGACAGTGTGTGTGGGTGTGAAAGAAAGAAAGACTTGCATTTGTAGAGCCCCTTTCACAACCTCAGGAAGTCCCAGAACGATTTACAGCTACGGAAGCACTTTTGAAGTGTAGTCACTGTACGAGACGCGGCGGCCAATTTGCGCACAGCAAGCTCCCAAAAACAGCAGTGTGATCATGAGCGGATCATCTGTTTTACGAATGTTGGTCGAGGGATAAATATTGGCCGGGATGGAAGAACTCCCCATGCCCTTCTCCGAAATAGTGGCTACGGGATCTTTTACCTCCACCTGAGAGAGCAGACGGGGCCTCGGTTTAACGTCTCAACCTAGAGACGGCACCTCCGACAGTGCAGTGCTCCCTCAGCACTGCACTGGGAGTGTCGGCCTGGATTTATGTGCTCAAGTAACGCTGCCACCTTGGAGGAACAGCCTAGCAACGCTCGTACCTGTGGATCAATAGGTAGGTTCCTGGTGACCTCGAACCCACAATCAATCAAGGAGTCAGGGCACCTCGAGGGCAGAACGGGAGAGAAATTGTATAGGGAACAAAAAAAAATGCTAAGAGAATAAACATAAAGCGTGCTGCAGTATTCAGAAAAGGGAGCGCCTCGGGGCAACTATTAGAATTCACCGCCACAGCACGTGGAGCCTCAGCTCGAGAAGAAAATGGCCCGGTTGAGAAATTGCTGCCGACGGGTACCAGAGCCACCCTCCCAATAGCACAGCGTTCCCTCGGCTCCCCTCTGCCTTTGTCAAACCTCGAATTGTTAAGCGGGGGGAAAAAAGGTAACTGCCCGAAGCAGAAAGGTATTAGCCATACGGACGCTGATCAGATTAGGGAATGATTCTGTTGCCGCTCCTCCTTTGCTGCGGGCTCCTGTGTCAATCTGTGTGTGGGCGAATGCCCCCGTGTCACTCACTGATAGAATTATTACAGTGCTCTCTTCCTCTCTGATTCCCTCTCTGACGCTATAAGAATGAAGATTTTTTTTAATAAAAAGAACACTATTTAAGATAAAGAAAGCAATGTTTTGGCTCCTAGTTGTGATATTAACAGCTATCAGCTTTTACACGACAGACTGTATCCACCCACTCATCACACAAACCTTTGCAGGATTGCATTTTGAAACCAATTTCTCTCTTCTCACCTATTCCGTCACGGTGCGGTTCCAGAAGCGTACAGGCTTCCCCTTCCAACACCACCCCAACCCAGGCTTTGCCCGTGCGCCCTGAAGGTTTGTGCAGCCAGGCTATTCGACAACAGTGTGCAGCACGGCTGACCCATTCCGTCTCGTCCTCTGACGTCTGCGGACTTTCCAGCAAGGGGGGGTCACTGGGAAAGGGACCGGGATTGGCTCATTTCTTGCCTCCCACCCCCATTCACCCGATTCAAGCAGCACTGAGGCCAACTCGCTGCACTTCAACTGCTGTAACCCTGTCTCAACTCAGCCAACTCAGTGTGGAGCAGGGATCGAGGCTGAGATCCGCTCCCGACTTAGCGCCGTCACTGGGAAACTCCCACCAGGGTTCTCCCGATCGGGCCCCCCTAACTTCGGAGGAAGGTCAGCGTGCTTTTCCACCGATCTTACGGCAGAGTTAGGCCAGGCGGTGGAAATTCCCAGGGCGATTCTCAACTTTCATTTGCTAGGACGCTTCTTCTGAGCCAAAAGTTTGAGGCATCGCTGGCAAGGCTGGCATTTATTGCCCATCCCTAATTGCCTTTGAGAAGGTGGTGGTGAGCCGCCTTTTTGAACCGCTGCAGTCCCATGTGCTGAAAGTGCTGTTAGGGAGGGAGTTCCAGGATTTTGACCCAGTGACGATAAAGAAACGGCCGATGTATTTCCAAGTCAGGATGGTGTGTGATTTGGAGGGGAACGTGGAGGTGGTGGTGTTCTCATGCGCCTGCTGCCCTTGTCCTTCTAGGTGGTAGAGGTCGTGGGTTTGGGAGGTGCTGCCGAAGAAGCCTTGGCGAGTTGCTGCAGTGCATCTTGTGGATGGTGCACACTGCAGCCACGGTGCGCCGGTGGTGGAGGGAGTGAATGTTGAAGGTGGTGGATGGGGTGCCGATCAAGCGGGCTGCTGTGTCCTGGATGGTGTCGAGCTTCTTGAGTGTTGTTGGAGCTGCACTCATCCAGGCAAGTGGAGAGTGTTCTATCACACTCCTGACTTGTGCCTTGTAGATGAGGAGTCAGGAAGTGAGTACCCATCTACATGCAGAATACCCAGCCTCGGACCTGCTCGTAGCCACAATATTTATGTGGCTGGTCCAGTTAAGTTTCTCGTCAATGGTGACCCCCAGGTTGTTAATGATGGGGAATTCGATGATGGTAATGCCATTGAATGTCATGGGGAGGTGGTTAGACTCTCTCTTCTTGGAGACTGTTATTGCCTGACTCTTGTATGGCACGGACGTTACTTGACATTTATCAGCCCAAGCCTGAATGTTGTCCAGATCTTGCTACATGTGGGCATTGACGGCTTCATTAGCTGAGGAATTGTAATGGAACTGAACAATATGCAATCGTCAGTGAACATCCCCCCACTTCTGACCTTATGATAGAAGAAAGATCATTGATGAAGCGGCTGAAGATGGTTGGGCCTAGGGCACTGTCCTGATGAACTCCTGCAGCAATGTCCTGGGGCTGTGACGATTGGTCTCCAGCAACGTTTGTGCTCGCAATTTCCCCCCTGGTCCCCATTGATTTCAATTTCAGTTGACACTGAGACACTGGTACACTGAGACACTGGGACACTGGGACACTGAGGCACTGAGACACTGAGACACTAGGACACTGGGACACTGAGACACTGGGACACTGAGATACTGGGACACTGAGACACTGAGGCACTGAGACACTGAGGCACTGAGACACTGGGACACTGAGACACTGGGACACTGGGACACTAGGCCACTGGGACACTAGGACACAGGGACACTGAGACAATGGGACATTGGGACACTGGGACACTGAGACACTGGGACACAGGGACACTGAGACACTGGGACAATGGGACACTGGGACAGTGAGACACTGGGACACTGGGACACTGAGACACTGGGACACTGAGACACTGGGACACTGGGACACTGAGACAATGAGGCACTGGGACACTGAGGCACTGAGGCACTGGCACACTGGGACACTGGGACACGTGACACTGAGACACTGGGACACTGAGACACAGTGACACTGAGACATTGGGACACTGAGACACTGATGCACTGGGACACTGGGACAATGGGACACTGAGACACTACGACACTGAGGCACAGGGACACTGAGACACTGAGACACTGGGACACAGGGACACTGAGACACTGAGGCACTGGGACACTGGGACACTGGGACACTGAGACACTGGGACACAGGGACACTGAGACACTGAGGCACTGGGACACTGAGACATTGGGACACTGGGACACTGGGACACTGAGACACCGAGACACTGGGACACTGAGACACTGGGACACTGAGACACTGGGACACTGAGACACTGGGACACTGAGACACTGTGACACTGGGACACTGAGACACTGAGACACTGAGACACTGAGACACTGGGACACTGAGACACTGGGACACTGAGACAATGGGACACTGGGACACTGAGACAATGGGAAACTGGGACATTGAGACACTGGGACACTGGGACACTGAGACACTGGGACACAGGGACACTGGGACACTGAGACAATGAGGCACTAGGACACTGAGACACTGAGGCACTGGCACACTGGAACACTGGGACACTGAGACACTGGGACACTGAGGCACTGGGACACTGAGACACAGTGACACTGAGAAATTGGGACACTGAGACACTGATGCACTGGGACACTGGGACACTGAGACACTACGACACTGAGGCACAGGGACACTGAGACACTGAGACACTGGGACACTGGGACACTGGGACACTGAGACACTGGGACACAGGGACACTGAGACACTGAGGCACTGGGACACTGAGACATTGGGACACTGGGACACTGGGACACTGGGACACTGAGGCACTGAGACACTGGGACACTGAGACACTGGGACACTGGGACACTGAGACACTGGGACAGAGGGACACTGAGACACTGAGGCACTGGGACACTGAGACATTGGGACACTGGGACACTGGGACACTGAGACACTGAGACACTGAGACACTGGGACACTGAGACACTGAGACACTGGGACACTGAGACACTGGGACAGAGGGACACTGAGGCACTGGGACACTGGGACACTGAGACATTGGGACACTGAGACACTGAGACACTGGGACACTGAGACACTGAGACACTGGGACACAGAGACACTGAGACACTGAGGCACTGGGACACTGAGACATTGGGACACTGGGACACTGGGACACTGAGGCACTGAGACACTGGGACACTGAGACACTGGGACACTGGGACACTGAGACACTGAGGCACTGGGACACTGAGACACTGTGACACTGTGACACTGGGACACTGAGACACTGAGACACTGGGACACTGGGACACTGAGACACAGGGACACTGTGACACTGAGAAAATGGGACACTGGGACACAGGGGCACTGAGACACTGAGACAATGGGACACAGGGACACTGGGACACTGAGACAATGAGTCACTGGGACACTGAGACACTGAGGCACTGGCACACTGGGACACTGGGACACTGTGACACTGAGACACTGGGACACTGAGACACTGAGGCACTGGGACACTGAGGCACCGGGACACTGAGACACTGAGGCACTGGGACATTGAGACATTGGGACACTGGGACACTGAGACACTGAGACACTGAGACACTGGGACACTGAGGCACTGGGACACTGAGACACTGTGACACTGTGACACTGGGACACTGGGACACTGAGACACTGAGACACTGGGACACTGGGACACTGAGACACAGGGACACTGTGACACTGTGACACTGAGACAATGGGACACTGGGACACAGGGGCACTGAGACACTGAGACAATGGGACACAGGGACACTGGGACACTGAGACAATGAGTCACTGGGACACTGAGACACTGAGGCACTGGCACACTGGGACACTGGGACACTGTGACACTGAGACACTGGGACACTGAGACACTGAGGCACTGGGACACTGAGGCACCGGGACACTGAGACACAGTGACACTGAGACATTGGGACACTGAGACACTGACGCACTGGGACACTGAGACATTGCGACGCTGAGACACGGGGACACTGAGACACTGAGGCACTGGGAAACTGAGAAACTGGGACACTGGGACACTGGGAAACTGAGACACTGAGGCCCTGGGATACTGGGACACTGGGACACTGAGATATTGGGACACTGAGACACTGAAACACTGAAGCACTGGGGCACTGTGACACTGAGACACTGATACACTGGTACACTGAGACACTGAGACACTGGGACACTGGGACACTGGGACACTGGGACACTGAGACACTGAGACACTGAGGCATTGGGACAATGGGACTCAGGGACACTGGGGCACTGGGACACTGGGACACTGAGACACTGGGGCACTGGGACACTGAGACACTGGGACACTGGGACACTGGGACTCAGGGACACTGGGGCACTGGGACACTGGGACACTGAGGCACTGGGGCACTGGGACACTGAGACACTGGGACACTGGGACACTGGGACACTGAGGCACTGGGACACTGGAACACTGAGCCACTGAGACACTGGGACACTGAGACACTGGGACACTGTGACACTGGGACACTGAGGCACTGGGACACTGGAACACTGGGCCACTGAGACACTGGGACACTGAGACACTGGGACACTGGGACACTAAGACACTGGGACACTGAGACACTGGGACACTGGTACACTGAGACACTGGGACACTGAGACACTGGGACACTGAGGCATTGGGACAATGGGACTCAGGGACACTGGGGCACTGGGACACTGGGACACTGAGACACTGGGGCACTGGGACACTGAGACACTGGGACACTGGGACACTGGGACACTGAGGCACTGGGACACTGGAACACTGGGCCACTGAGACACTGGGACACTGAGACACTGGGACACTGGGACACTAAGACACTGGGACACTGGTACACTGAGACACTGGTACACTGAGACACTGGGACACTGGGACACTGGGACACTGAGACACCGAGACACTGAGGCATTGGGACAATGGGACTCAGGGACACTGGGGCACTGGGACACTGGGACACTGAGACACTGGGGCACTGGGACACTGGGACACTGGGACACTGAGGCACTGGGACACTGGAACACTGGGCCACTGAGACACTGGGACACTGAGACACTGGGACACTGGGACACTGAGGCACTGGGACACTGGAACACTGGGCCACTGAGACACTGGGACACTGAGACACTGGGACACTGGGACACTAAGACACTGGGACACTGAGACACTGGGACACTGGTACACTGAGACACTGGGACACTGAGACACTGGGACACTGAGGCATTGGGACAATGGGACTCAGGGACACTGGGGCACTGGGACACTGGGACACTGAGACACTGGGGCACTGGGACACTGAGACACTGGGACACTGGGACACTGGGACACTGAGGCACTGGGACACTGGAACACTGGGCCACTGAGACACTGGGACACTGAGACACTGGGACACTGGGACACTAAGACACTGGGACACTGGTACACTGAGACACTGGTACACTGAGACACTGGGACACTGAGACACTTGGGCACTGATACACTTGGACACTGAGGCACTGGGACACTGGGACACTGGGACACTGGGACACTGGGACACTGATACACTGGGACACTGATGCACTGGGACACTGAGGCACTGGGACACTGGGACACTGGGCCACTGAGACACTGAGACACTGGGATATTGAGACACTGAGGCACTGGGACACTGAGATACTGGAACACTGGGACAATGAGGCACTGAGACACTGGGACACTGAGACACTGAGGCACTGGGACACTGAGGAACTGGGACACTGAGGAACTGGGACACTGGGACACTGAGACACTGAGGCACTGGGACACTGGGACACTGGGATACTGAAACACTGGGACACTAGGACAGTGGGGCAATGAGCCACTGTGTCACTGAGACTCTGGGACACTGAGACACAGGGACACTGGGACACTGAGACACTGAGACACTGGGATATTGAGACACTGGGACACTGAGACACTGGGACACTAGGACAATGGGACAATGAGGCACTGAGACACTGGGACACTGAGACACTGAGGCACTGGGACACTGGGACACTGAGACACTGAGACACTGGGACACTGGAACACTGGGACAATGAGGCACTGGGACACTGAGACACTGAGGCACTGGGACACTGAGGAACTGGGACACTGAGGAACTGGGACACTGGGACACTGAGACACTGAGGCACTGGGACACTGGGACACTGGGATAATGAAACACTGGGACACTAGGACACTGGGGCAATGAGACACTGGGTCACTGAGACTCTGGGACACTGAGACACTGGGACACTGGGAAACTGAGACACTGGGACACTGGGACACAGGGACACTGGGCCACTGAGACACTGAGACACTGGGATATTGAGACACTGAGACACTGGGCCACTGAGATACTGGAACACTGGGACAATGAGGCACTGAGACACTGGGACACTGAGACACTGAGGCACTGGGACAGTGAGGAACTGGGACACTGAGGAACTGGGACACTGGGACACTGAGACACTGAGGCACTGGGACACTGGGACACTGGGATACTGAAACACTGGGACACTAGGACACTGGGGCAATGAGACACTGGGTCACTGAGACTCTGGGACACTGAGACACTGGGACACTGGGACACTGAGACACTGGGACACTGGGACACAGGCACACTTGGACACTGAGACACTGGGATATTGAGACACTGGGACACTGAGACACTGGGACACTGGGACAATGAGGCACTGAGACACTGGGACACTGGGACACTGAGACACTGAGGCACTGGGACACTGAGGAACTGGGACACTGAGGAACTGGGACACAGGGACACTGAGACACTGAAGCACTGGGACACTGGGACACTGGGATACTGAAACACTGGGACACTAGGACACTGGGGCAATGAGACACTGGGTCACTGAGACTCTGGGACACTGAGACACTGGGACACTGGGACACTGAGGCACTGGGACACTGGGACACAGGGACACTGAGACACTGAGGCACTGGGACACTGGGACACAGGGATACTGAGACACTGGGGCACTGGGACACTGAGACACTGGGACACTGATACACTGGGACACTGAGACACTGGGAAACTGAGACACTGGGACACTGGGACACTGAGACACTGGGACACTGGGACACTGAGATACTGGTACACTGAGACACTGAGATACTGAGACATTGGGACACTGAGACACTGGGACACTGGGACACTGAGACGCTGAGACATTGGGACACTGGGACACTGGGACACTGAGACACTGGGACACTGAGACACTGGGACACTGGGACACTGAGACACTGGGACACTGGGACACAGAGATACTGGGACACTGAGACACTTGGACACTGAGACATTGGGACACTGAGACACTGGGACACTGAGACACTGGGACACTGAGACACTGAGACATTGGGACACTGGGACACTGGGACATTGAGGCACTGGGACACTGAGACACTGGGACACTGGGACACTGAGGAACTGGGACACTGGGACACTGGGACACAGGGACACTGAGACACTGAGGCACTGGGGCACGGGGACACTGGGATACTGAGACACTGGGACACTGGGACACTGGGACGCTGAGACACTGGGACACTGAGACACAGGGACACTGGGGCACTGAGACACTGGGACACTGAGACACTGGGACACTGAGACTCTGGGTCACTGAGACACTGGGACACTGGGACACTGGGACACAGGGGCACTGAGATACTGGGACACTGAGACACTGGGACACTGAGACATTGGGACACTGAGACACTGAGACACTGGGACACTGAGACACTGGGACACTGAGACTCTGGGACACTGAGACACTGGGACACTGGGACACTGAGACAATGAGACACTGCGACACTGAGGCACAGGGACACTGAGACACTGAGACACTGGGATACAGGGACACTGAGACACTGAGGCACTGGGACACTGGGACACTGAGACACTGAGACACTGAGACACTGGGACACTGAGACACAGGGATACCGAGACACTGAGACACTGGGACACAGGGACACTGAGACACTGAGGCACTGGGACACTCGGATACTGGGACACTGAGACACTGGGACACAGGGACACTGAGACACTGAGGCACTGGGAAGCTGAGACTCTGGGACACTGGGACACTGAGACTCTGGGACACTGAGACACTGGGACACTGGGACACTGGGACACTGAGATAATGAGACACTGGGACACTGAGACACTGGGACACTGAGGCACTGAGACACTGGCACACTGAGACACTGGGACACTGAGACACTGGGACACTGAGACACTGAGACGCTGGGACACTGGGACACTGAGACACTGGGACACAGGGACACTGGGACACTGAGACAATGAGGCACTGGGACACTGAGACACTGATGCACTGGCACACTGGGACACTGGAACACTGTGACACTGAGACACTGGGACACTGAGACACTGAGGCACTGGGACACTGAGACATTGGGACACTAAAACACAATGACACTGAGACATTGGGACACTGAGACACTGACGCACTGGGACACTGGGACACTGAGACACTGCGACGCTGAGACAAGGGGACACTGAGACACTGATGCACTGGGACACTGGGACACTGGGAAACTGAGACACTGAGGTCCTGGGATACTGCAACACTGGGACACTGAGATACTGGGACACTGAGACACTGAGACACTGAGGCACTGTGACACTGGGACACTGAGACACTGGGACACTGGGACACTGAGACACTGGGACACTGGGACACTGAGACACTGAGGCACTGGGACACTGGGACACAGGGACACTGAGACTCTGGGACACTGAGACACTGCGACACTGAGGCACTGGGACACTGGGACACTGAGATACTTGGTAACTGAGACACTGGGGCACTGAGACACTGAGACACTGGGACACTGAGACACTGGGACACTGAGACTCAGGGACACTGAGACACTGGGACACTAGGACAGTGGGACACTGGGACACTGGGACACTGAGATACTGAGACACTGGGACACTGAGACACTGGGACACTGAGACACTGAGACACTGGGACACTGAGGCACTGAGACACTGGGACACTGAGACTCTGGGACACTGAGACTCTGGGACACTGAGACACTGGGACACTGAAACACTGAGACACTGAGACACTGGGACACTGAGACACTGGGACACTGAGACACAGGGACACTGGGACACTGAGACAATGGGACACTGGGACACTGGGACACAGGGACACTCAGACACTGAGGCACAGGGACACTGAGACACTAAGGCACTGGGACACTGAGACACTGGGACACTGAGCCACAGGGACACTGAGACACTGAGGCACTGGGACACTGGGACACTGAGACACTGGGGCATGGGACACTATGACACTGAGACACTGGGGCACTGAGACACTGGGACACTGAGACAGTGGGACACTGGGACACTGAGGCACTGAGACACTGGGAGACTGAGGCACTGGGACACTGGCACACTGAGACACTGGGACACTGAGACACTGGGACACTGAGGCACTGAGGCACTGGGACACAGGGGCACTGAGGCACTGGGACACTGGGACACTGAGACACTGAGACACTGAGACACTCGGACACTGAGCCACTGAGGCACTGGGACACTGAGGCACTGGGACACTGAGACACTGGGATACTGAGACACTTGCACGCTGAGACACTGAGACACTGAGACACTGGGTCACTGAGGCACTGGGACACTGGGACACTGAGACACTGGGTCACTGAGACACTGGGACACTGAGACACAGGGACACTGGGACACTGAGACACTGAGACACAGGGACACTGGAACACTAAGACACTGTGACACTGAGGCACTGGGACACTGAGACACTGAGACACTGAGGCACTGTGACACTGAGGAACTGGGACACTGGGACACTGGGGCACTGAGACACTGAAACACTATGAAACTGAGACACTGGGACACTGAGACACAGGGACACTGAGACACTGAGGCAATGGGACACAGGGACACTGAGGCACTGGGACAATGGGACACTGAGACACTGAGGCACTGGGACACTGAGACACTAAGGCACTGGAACACTGGGACACTGAGACACTGAGAAACTGGGACACTGAGACACAGGGACACTGAGACACTGAGGCAATGGGACACAGGGACACTGAGGCACTGGGACACTGGGACACTGAGACACTGAGACACTGAGACACTGAGGCACTGGGACACTGAGACACTGAGACACTGGGAGACTGAGACACTGGGACACTGAGACACAGGCCTACTGGGACACTGAGACACTGGGAAACTGAGACACTGGGACACTGAGACACAGTGACACTGAGACACTGGGACACTGGGACACTGAGACAACTGAGGCACTGGGACACTGAGACACTAAGGCACTGGGACACTGTGTCACTGAGACACTGAAAAACTGGGACACTGAGACACAGGGACACTGAGACACTGAGGCACTGGGACACAGGGACACTGAGGCACTGGGACACTGGGACACTGAGACACTGAGACACTTGGACACTGAGCCACTAAGCCACTGAGGCACTGGGACACTGAGACACTGGGACACTGAGACACTGGGACACTGAGACACTGAGACACTGAGGCACTGGGACACTGAGACACTGAGACACTGGGAGACTGAGACACTGGGACACTGAGACACAGGCCTACTGGGACACTGAGACACTGGGAAACTGAGACACTGGGACACTGAGACACAGTGACACTGAGGCACTGGGACACTGGGACACTGAGACAACTGAGGCACTGGGACACTGAGACACTAAGGCACTGGGACACTGTGTCACTGAGACACTGAGAAACTGGGACACTGAGACACAGGGACACTGAGACAATGAGGCACTGGGACACAGGGACACTGAGGCACTGGGACACTGGGACACTGAGACACTGAGACACTTGGACACTGAGCCACTAAGCCACTGAGGCACTGGGACACTGAGACACTGGGACACTGGGACACTGAGACACTGGGACACTGAGACACTGAGAGACTGAGACACTGGGACACTGTGACACTGAGACACTGGGAGACTGAGACGCTGGGGCACTGAGACACAGGGGCACTGGGACACTGAGACACTGGGACACTGAGACACTGGGACACTGAGATACTGGGACACTGAGACACAGTGACACTGAGATACTGAGACACTGGGACACTGGGACACTGAGACACTGAGGCACTGGGACACTGAGACACTAAGACACTGGGACACTGGGACACTGAGACATTGAGAAACTGGGACACTGAGACACTGAGACACTGAGACACAGGGGCACTGGGACACTGAGGCACTGGGACACTGAGGAACTGGGACACTGGGACACTGGGACACTGAGACACTGGACACTGGGACACTGTGACACTGAGACACTGAAACACTGGGAAACTGAGACACTGGGACACTGAGACACAGGGACACTGGGACGCTGAGACACTGGGACACTGAGACACTGGGACACTGAGACACAGTGACACTGAGACACTGAGACACAGGGACACTGAGAAACTGAGGCAATGGGACACAGGGACACTGAGGCACTGGGACACTGGGACACTGAGACACTTGGACACTGAGCCACTGAGGCACTGGGACACTGAGACACTGGGACACTGAGACACAGAGGCACTGGGACACTGAGACACTGAGGCACAGGGACACTGAGACACTAAGGCACAGGGACACTGGGACACTCAGACACTGGGACACTGAGCCACAGGGACACTGAGACACTGAGGCACTGGGACACTGGGACACTGAGACACTGGGGCATGGGACACTATGACACTGAGACACTGGGGCACTGAGACACTGGGACACTGAGACAGTGGGACACTGGGACACTGAGGCACTGAGACACTGGGACACTGAGGCACTGGGACACTGGCACACTGAGACACTGGGACACTGAGACACTGCGACACTGAGACACTGAGGCACTGGGACACAGGGACACTGAGACACTGAGACACTGAGACACTCGGACACTGAGCCACTGAGGCACTGGGACACTGAGCCACTGGGACACTGAGACACTGGGACACTGGAACACTGAGACACTGGCACGCTGAGAAACTGGGACACTGAGACACTGAGACACTGAGACACTGGGTCACTGAGGCACTGGGGCACTGGGACACTAAGACACTGGGTCACTGAGACACTGGGACACTGAGACACAGGGACACTGGGACACTGAGACACTGAGACACAGGGACACTGGGACACTGAGACACTGGTGACATTGAGGCACTGGAACACTGAGACACTGAGACACTGAGGCACTGTGACACTGAGGAACTGGGACACTGGGACACTGGGACACTGGGACACTGAGACACTGAAACACTGTGAAACTGAGGCACTGGGACACTGAGACACAGAGACACTGGGACACTGAGACACTGGGACACTGAGACACAGTGACACTGAGACACAGTGACACTGAGACACTGGGACAATGGGACACTGAGACACTGAGGCACTGGGACACTGAGACACTGAGGCACTGGAACACTGGGACACTGAGACACTGAGAAACTGGGACACTGAGACACAGGGACACTGAGACACTGAGGCAATGGGACACAGGGACACTGAGGCACTGGGACACTGGGACACTGAGACACTTGGACACTGAGCCACTGAGGCACTGGGACACTGAGACACTGGGACACTGGTACACTGAGACACTGGGACACTGAGACACTGGGACACTGAGACACTGAGACACTGAGACACTGAGACACTGGGAGACTGAGACACAGGCACACTGGGACACTGAGACACTGGGACACTGAGACACAGTGACACTGAGACACTGGGACACTGGGACACTGAGACAACTGAGGCACTGGGACACTGAGACACTAAGGCACTGGGACACTGTGACACTGAGACACTGAGAAACTGGGACATTGAGACACTGGGACACTGAGACACTGAGGCACTGGGACACAGGGACACTGAGGCACTGGGACACTGGGACACTGAGACACTGAGACACTTGGACACTGAGCCACTCAGCCACTGAGGCACTGGGACACTGGGACACTGGGACACTGAGACACTGGGACACTGAGACACTGAGACACTGGGACACTGTGACACTGAGACACTGGGAGACTGAGACGCTGGGGCACTGAGACACTGGGAGACTGAGACACTGAGACACTGGGACACTGGGACACTGGGACGCTGAGACACTGGGACACTGAGACACTGGGACACTGAGACACTGAGACACTGAGGCACTGAGACACTGAGACACTGGGACACTGGGACACTGAGACAACTGAGGCACTGGGACACTGAGACACTAAGGCACTGGGACACTGTGACACTGAGACACTGAGAAACTGGGACACTGAGACACAGGGACACTGAGACACTGAGGCACTGGGACACAGGGACACTGAGACACTGAGACACTTGGACACTGAGCCACTAAGCCACTGAGGCACTGGGACACTGAGGCACTGAGGCACTGGGACACAGGGGCACTGAGGCACTGGGACACTGGGACACTGAGACACTGAGACACTGAGACACTCGGACACTGAGCCACTGAGGCACTGGGACACTGTGGCACTGGGACACTGAGTCACTGGGATACTGAGACACTGGGACACTGGAACACTGAGACACTGGCACGCTGAGACACTGGGACACTGAGACACTGAGACACTGGGTCACTGAGGCACTGGGACACTGGGACACTGAGACACTGGGTCACTGAGACACTGAGACACTGAGACACAGGGACACTGGGACACTGAGACACTGAGACACAGGGACACTGGGACACTAAGACACTGTGACACTGGGACACTGGGACACTGGGATACTGAGACACTGAAACACTGTGAAACTGAGACACTGGGACACTGAGACACTGGGACACTGAGACACTGGGACACTGAGACACAGTGACAATGAGACACAGTGACACTAAGATACTGGGACAATGGGACACTGAGACACTGAGGCACTGGGACACTGAGACACTAAGGCACTGGAACACTGGGACACTGAGACACTGAGAAACTGGGACACTGAGACACAGGGACACTGAGACACTGAGGCAATGGGACACAGGGACACTGAGGCACTGGGACACTGGGACACTGAGACACTTGGACACTGAGCCACTGAGGCACTGGGACACTGAGACACTGGGACACTGGGACACTGAGACACTGGGACACTGAGACACTGAGACACTGAGACACTGAGACACTGAGGCACTGGGACACTGAGGCACTGAGACACTGAGACACTGGGAGACTGAGACACTGGGACACTGAGACACAGGCACACTGGGACACTGAGACACTGGTAAACTGAGACACTGGGACACTGAGACACAGTGACACTGAGACACTGGGACACTGGGACACTGAGACAACTGAGGCACTGGGACACTGAGACACTAAGGCACTGGGACACTGTGACACTGAGACACTGAGAAACTGGGACACTGAGACACAGGGACACTGAGACACTGAGGCACTGGGACACAGGGACACTGAGGCACTGGGACACTGGGACACTGAGACACTGAGACACTTGGACACTGAGACACTAAGCCACTGAGGCACTGGGACACTGAGACACTGGGACACTGGGACACTGAGACACTGGGACACTGAGACACTGAGAGACTGAGACACTGGGACACTGTGACACTGAGACACTGGGAGACTGAGACGCTGGGGCACTGAGACACAGGGGCACTGGGACACTGAGACACTGGGACACTGAGACACTGGGACACTGAGACACTGGGACACTGAGACACAGTGACACTGAGATACTGGGACACTGGGACACTGAGACACTGAGGCACTGGGACACTGAGACACTAAGACACTGGGACACTGGGACACTGAGACATTGAGAAACTGGGACACTGAGACACTGAGACACTGAGACACAGGGGCACTGAGACACAGGGGCACTGGGACACTGAGACACAGGGGCACTGGGACACTGTGACACTGGGACACTGAGACACTGGGACACTGAGACACTGGGACACTGAGACACTGGGGCATGGGACACTATGACACTGAGGCACTGGGGCACTGAGACACTGGGACACTGAGACAGTGGGACACTGGGACACTGAGGCACTGAGACACTGGGAGACTGAGGCACTGGGACACTGGCACACTGAGACACTGGGACACTGAGACACTGGGACACTGAGACACTGAGGCACTGGGGCATGGGACACTATGACACTGAGACACTGGGGCACTGAGACACTGGGACACTGAGACAGTGGGACACTGGGACACTGAGGCACTGAGACACTGGGAGACTGAGGCACTGGGACACTGGCACACTGAGACACTGGGACACTGAGACACTGGGACACTGAGACACTGAGGCACTGGGACACAGGGACACTGAGACACTGAGACACTGAGACACTCGGACACTGAGCCACTGAGGCACTGGGACACTGAGCCACTGGGACACTGAGACACTGGGACACTGGAACACTGAGACACTGGCACGCTGAGAAACTGGGACACTGAGACACTGAGATACTGAGACACTGGGTCACTGAGGCACTGGGGCACTGGGACACTAAGACACTGGGTCACTGAGACACTGGGACACTGAGACACAGGGACACTGGGGCACTGAGACACTGAGACACAGGGACACTGGGACACTGAGACACTGGTGACATTGAGGCACTGGAACACTGAGACACTGAGACACTGAGGCACTGTGACACTGAGGAACTGGGACACTGGGACACTGGGACACTGGGACACTGAGACACTGAAACACTGTGAAACTGAGACACTGGGACACTGAGACACAGAGACACTGGGACACTGAGACACTGGGACACTGAGACACAGTGACACTGAGACACAGTGACACTGAGACACTGGGACAATGGGACACTGAGACACTGAGGCACTGGGACACTGAGACACTGAGGCACTGGAACACTGGGACACTGAGACACTGAGAAACTGGGACACTGAGACACAGGGGCACTGAGACACTGAGGCAATGGGACACAGGGACACTGAGGCACTGGGACACTGGGACACTGAGACACTTGGACACTGAGCCACTGAGGCACTGGGACACTGAGACACTGGGACACTGGTACACTGAGACACTGGGACACTGAGACACTGGGACACTGAGACACTGAGACACTGAGACACTGAGACACTGAGACACTGGGAGACTGAGACACAGGCACACTGGGACACTGAGACACTGGGACACTGAGACACAGTGACACTGAGACACTGGGACACTGGGACACTGAGACAACTGAGGCACTGGGACACTGAGACACTAAGGCACTGGGACACTGTGACACTGAGACACTGAGAAACTGGGACATTGAGACACTGGGACACTGAGACACTGAGGCACTGGGACACAGGGACACTGAGGCACTGGGACACTGGGACACTGAGACACTGAGACACTTGGACACTGAGCCACTAAGCCACTGAGGCACTGGGACACTGGGACACTGGGACACTGGGACACTGAGACACTGGGACACTGAGACACTGAGACACTGGGACACTGTGACACTGAGACACTGGGAGACTGAGACGCTGGGGCACTGAGACACTGGGAGACTGAGACACTGAGACACTGGGACACTGGGACACTGGGACACTGGGACACTGAGACACTGGGACACTGAGACACTGAGGCACTGAGACACTGAGACACTGGGAGACTGAGACACTGGGACACTGATACACAGGCACACTGGGACACTGAGACACTGGGAAACTGAGACACTTGGACACTGAGACAGAGTGACACTGAGACACTGGGACACTGGGACACTGAGACAACTGAGGCACTGGGACACTGAGACACTAAGGCACTGGGACACTGTGACACTGAGACACTGAGAAACTGGGACACTGAGACACAGGGACACTGAGACACTGAGGCACTGGGACACAGGGACACTGAGGCACTGGGACACTGGGACACTGAGACACTGAGACACTTGGACACTGAGCCACTAAGCCACTGAGGCACTGGGACACTGAGGCACTGAGGCACTGGGACACAGGGGCACTGAGGCACTGGGACACTGGGACACTGAGACACTGAGACACTGAGACACTCGGACACTGAGCCACTGAGGCACTGGGACACTGTGGCACTGGGACACTGAGTCACTGGCACGCTGAGACACTGGGACACTGAGACACTGAGACACCGGGTCACTGAGGCACTGGGACACTGGGACACTGAGACACTGGGTCACTGAGACACTGAGACACTGAGACACAGGGACACTGGGACACTGAGACACTGAGACACAGGGACACTGGGACACTAAGACACTGTGACACTGAGGCACTGGGACACTGAGACACTGAGACACTGAGGCACTGTGACACTGAGGAACTGGGACACTGGGACACTGAGACACTGAGACACTGGGTCACTGAGACACTGAGACACTGAGACACTGGGTCACTGAGACACTGAGACACTGAGACACTGGGACACTGAGACACAGGGACACTGGGACACTAAGACACTGTGACACTGAGGCACTGGGACACTGAGACACTGAGACACTGAGGCACTGTGACACTGAGGAACTGGGACACTGGGACACTGGGACACTGGGACACTGAGACACAGTGACAATGAGACACAGTGACACTGAGATACTGGGACAATGGGACACTGAGACACTGAGGCACTGGGACACTGAGACACTAAGGCACTGGAACACTGGGACACTGAGACACTGAGAAACTGGGACACTGAGACACAGGGACACTGAGACACTGAGGCAATGGGACACAGGGACACTGAGGCACTGGGACACTGGGACACTGAGACACTTGGACACTGAGCCACTGAGGCACTGGGACACTGAGACACCGGGACACTGGGACACTGAGACACTGGGACACTGAGACACTGAGACACTGAGACACTGAGACACTGAGGCACTGGGACACTGAGGCACTGAGACACTGAGACACTGGGAGACTGAGACACTGGGACACTGAGACACAGGCACACTGGGACACTGAGACACTGGTAAACTGAGACACTGGGACACTGAGACACAGTGACACTGAGACACTGGGACACTGGGACACTGAGACAACTGAGGCACTGGGACACTGAGACACTAAGGCACTGGGACACTGTGACACTGAGACACTGAGAAACTGGGACACTGAGACACAGGGACACTGAGACACTGAGGCACTGGGACACAGGGACACTGAGGCACTGGGACACTGGGACACTGAGACACTGAGACACTTGGACACTGAGACACTAAGCCACTGAGGCACTGGGACACTGAGACACTGGGACACTGGGACACTGAGACACTGGGACACTGAGACACTGAGAGACTGAGACACTGGGACACTGTGACACTGAGACACTGGGAGACTGAGACGCTGGGGCACTGAGACACAGGGGCACTGGGACACTGAGACACTGGGACACTGAGACACTGGGACACTGGGACACTGGGACACTGAGACACTGAGGCACTGGGACACTGAGACACTAAGACACTGGGACACTGGGACACTGAGACATTGAGAAACTGGGACACTGAGACACTGAGACACTGAGACACAGGGGCACTGGGACACTGAGACACAGGGGCACTGGGACACTGTGACACTGGGACACTGAGACACTGGGACAC
Organism: Pristiophorus japonicus; assembly: GCF_044704955.1. Lineage (NCBI taxonomy): Eukaryota > Metazoa > Chordata > Chondrichthyes > Pristiophoridae > Pristiophorus > Pristiophorus japonicus. Next base: position 23,446,559 of record NC_092000.1, on the reverse strand, counting down.
TGAGACACTGGGACACTGAGACACAGTGACACTGAGATACTGAGACACTGGGACACTGGGACACTGAGACACTGAGGCACTGGGACACTGAGACACTAATACACTGGGACACTGGGACACTGAGACATTGAGAAACTGGGACACTGAGACACTGAGACACTGAGACACAGGGGCACTGGGACACTGAGGCACTGGGACACTGAGGAACTGGGACACTGGGACAATGGGACACTGAGACACTGGACGCTGGGGCACTGTGACACTGAGACACTGAAACACTGGGAAACTGAGACACTGGGACACTGAGACACAGGGACAATGGGACACTGAGACACTGGGACACTGAGACACTGGGACACTGAGACACAGTGACACTGAGACACTGAGACACAGGGACACTGAGACACTGAGGCAATGGGACACAGGGACACTGAGGCACTGGGACACTGGGACACTGAGACACTTGGACACTGAGCCACTGAGGCACTGGGACACTGAGACACTGGGACACTGGTACACTGAGACACTGGGACACTGAGACACTGGGACACTGAGACACTGAGACACTGGGGCACTGAGGCACGGGGACACTGAGGCACTGAGACACTGAGACACTGGGAGACTGAGCCACTAAGCCACTGAGGCACTGGGACACTGAGACACTGGGACACTGGGACACTGAGACACTGGGACACTGAGACACTGAGAGACTGAGACACTGGGACACTGTGACACTGAGGCACTGGGAGACTGAGACGCTGGGGCACTGAGACACAGGGGCACTGGGACACTGAGACACTGGGACACTGAGACACAGTGACACTGAGATACTGAGACACTGGGACACTGGGACACTGAGACACTGAGGCACTGGGACACTGAGGCACTAAGACACTGGGACACTGGGACACTGAGACATTGAGAAACTGGGACACTGAGACACTGAGACACTGAGACACAGGGGCACTGGGACACTGAGACACAGGGGCACTGGGACACTGTGACACTGGGACACTGAGACACTGGGACACTGAGACACTGGGACACTGAGACACAGTGACACTGAGATACTGAGACACTGGGACACTGGGACACTGAGACACTGAGGCACTGGGACACTGAGACACTAATACAATGGGACACTGGGACACTGAGACATTGAGAAACTGGGACACTGAGACACAAGAACACTGGGGCACTGAGACACTGAGACACTGGGACACTGAGACACTGGGACACTGAGACTCTGGGACACTGAGACACTGGGACAATGAGACACTGAGACACTGGGACACTGAGACACAGTGACACTGAGATACTGAGACACTGGGACACTGGGACACTGAGACACAGTGACACTGAGATACTGAGACACTGGGACACTGGGACACTGAGACACTGAGGCACTGGGACACTGAGACACTAATACAATGGGACACTGGGACACTGAGACATTGAGAAACTGGGACACTGAGACACAAGAACACTGGGGCACTGAGACACTGAGACACTGGGACACTGAGACACTGGGACACTGAGACTCTGGGACACTGAGACACTGGGACAGTGGGACACTGGGACACTGAGACAATGAGACACTGAGACACTGGGACACTGAGACACTGGGACACTGAGACACAGGGATACCGAGACACTGAGACACTGGGACACAGGGACACAGACACTGAGGCACTGGGACACTCGGATACTGGGACACTGAGACACTGGGACACAGGGACACTGAAACACTGAGAAACTTGGACACTGAGACACTGAGACACTGAGGCACTGGGACACTGAGGCACTGAGACACTGAGACACTGGGAGACTGAGACACTGGGACACTGAGACACAGGCACACTGGGACACTGAGACACTAGTAAACTGAGACACTGGGACACTGAGACACAGTGACACTGAGACACTGGGACACTGGGACACTGAGACAACTGAGGCACTGGGACACTGAGACACTAAGGCACTGGGACACTGTGACACTGAGACACTGAGAAACTGGGACACTGAGACACAGGGACACTGAGACACTGAGGCACTGGGACACAGGGACACTGAGGCACTGGGACACTGGGACACTGAGACACTGAGACACTTGGACACTGAGCCACTAAGCCACTGAGGCACTGGGACACTGAGACACTGGGACACTGGGACACTGAGACACTGGGACACTGAGACACTGAGAGACTGAGAGACTGAGACACTGGGACACTGTGACACTGAGACACTGGGAGACTGAGACGCTGGGGCACTGAGACACAGGGGCACTGGGACACTGAGACACTGGGACACTGAGACACTGGGACACTGAGACACTGGGACACTGAGACACAGTGACACTGAGATACTGAGACACTGGGACACTGGGACACTGAGACACTGAGGCACTGGGACACTAAGACACTGGGACACTGGGACACTGAGACATTGAGAAACTTGGACACTGAGACACAGGGACACTGAGACACTGAGGCAATGGGACACAGGGACACTGAGGCACTGGGACACTGGGACACTGAGACACTTGGACACTGAGCCACTGAGGCACTGAGCCACTGAGGCACTGGGACACTGAGACACTGGGACACTGGTACACTGGTACACTGAGACACTGGAACACTGAGACACTGGGACACTGAGACACTGAGACACTGGGACACTGAGGCACGGGGACACTCAGTCACTGAGACACTGAGACACTGGGAGACTGAGCCACTAAGCCACTGAGGCACTGGGACACTGAGACACTGGGACACTGGGACACTGAGACACTGGGACACTGGGAGACTGAGACGCTGGGGCACTGGGACACTAAGACACTGGGACACTGGGACACTGAGACACTGGGACACTGGGACACTGAGACACTGGGACACTGGGACACTGAGACACTGAGGCACTGGGACACTAAGACACTGGGACACTGGGACACTGAGACATTGAGAAACTTGGACACTGAGACACAGGGACACTGAGACACTGAGGCAATGGGACACAGGGACACTGAGGCACTGGGACACTGGGACACTGAGACACTTGGACACTGAGCCACTGAGGCACTGAGCCACTGAGGCACTGGGACACTGAGACACTGGGACACTGGTACACTGGTACACTGAGACACTGGGACACTGAGACACTGGGACACTGAGACACTGAGACACTGGGACACTGAGGCACGGGGACACTGAGGCACTGAGACACTGAGACACTGGGAGACTGAGCCACTAAGCCACTGAGGCACTGGGACACTGAGACACAGGGGCACTGGGACACTGAGACACTGGGACACTGAGACACTGGGACACTGAGATACTGGGACACTGAGACACAGTGACACTGAGATACTGAGACACTGGGACACTGGGACACTGAGACACTGAGGCACTGGGACACTGAGACACTAAGACACTGGGACACTGGGACACTGAGACATTGAGAAACTGGGACACTGAGACACTGAGACACTGAGACACAGGGGCACTGTGACACTGAGGCACTGGGACACTGAGGAACTGGGACACTGGGACACTGAGACACTGGACACTGGGACACTGGGACACTGTGACACTGAGACACTGAAACACTGGGAAACTGAGACACTGGGACACTGAGACACAGCGACACTGGGACACTGAGACACTGGGACACTGAGACACTGGGACACTGAGACACAGTGACACTGAGACACTGAGACACAGGGACACTGAGAAACTGAGGCAATGGGACACAGGGACACTGAGGAACTGGGACACTGGGACACTGAGACACTTGGACACTGAGCCACTGAGGCACTGGGACACTGAGACATTGGGACACTGGGACACTGGTACACTGAGACACTGGGACACTGGGACACTGAGACACTGGGACACTGAGACACAGAGGCACTGGGACACTGAGACACTGAGGCACAGGGACACTGAGACACTAAGGCACAGGGACACTGGGACACTCAGACACTGGGACACTGAGCCACAGGGACACTGAGACACTGAGGCACTGGGACACTGGGACACTGAGACACTGGGGCATGGGACACTATGACACTGAGACACTGGGGCACTGAGACACTGGGACACTGAGACAGTGGGACACTGGGACACTGAGGCACTGAGACACTGGGAGACTGAGGCACTGGGACACTGGCACACTGAGACACTGGGACACTGAGACACTGGGACACTGAGACACTGAGGCACTGGGACACAGGGACACTGAGACACTGAGACACTCGGACACTGAGCCACTGAGGCACTGGGACACTGAGCCACTGGGACACTGAGACACTGGGACACTGGAACACTGAGACACTGGCACGCTGATAAACTGGGACACTGAGACACTGAGATACTGAGACACTGGGTCACTGAGGCACTGGGGCACTGGGACACTAAGACACTGGGTCACTGAGACACTGGGACACTGAGACACAGGGACACTGGGACACTGAGACACTGAGACACAGGGACACTGGGACACTGAGACACTGGTGACATTGAGGCACTGGAACACTGAGACACTGAGGCACTGTGACACTGAGGAACTGGGACACTGGGACACTGGGACACTGGGACACTGAGACACTGAAACACTGTGAAACTGAGACACTGGGACACTGAGACAATGGGACACTGAGACACTGAGGCACTGGGACACTGAGACACTGAGGCACTGGAACACTGGGACACTGAGACACTGAGAAACTGGGACACTGAGACACAGGGACACTGAGACACTGAGGCAATGGGACACAGGGACACTGAGGCACTGGGACACTGGGACACTGAGACACTTGGACACTGAGCCACTGAGGCACTGGGACACTGAGACACTGGGACACTGGTACACTGAGACACTGGGACACTGAGACACTGGGACACTGAGACACTGAGACACTGAGACACTGAGACACTGAGACACTGGGAGACTGAGACACAGGCACACTGGGACACTGAGACACTGGGACACTGAGACACAGTGACACTGAGACACTGGGACACTGGGACACTGAGACAACTGAGGCACTGGGACACTGAGACACTAAGGCACTGGGACACTGTGACACTGAGACACTGAGAAACTGGGACATTGAGACACTGGGACACTGAGACACTGAGGCACTGGGACACTGGGACACTGGGACACTGAGACACTGGGACACTGAGACACTGAGACACTGGGACACTGTGACACTGAGACACTGGGAGACTGAGACGCTGGGGCACTGAGACACTGGGAGACTGAGGCACTGATACACTGGGACACTGGGACACTGGGACACTGAGACACTGGGACACTGAGACACTGGGACACTGAGACACTGAGACACTGAGGCACTGAGACACTGAGACACTGGGAGACTGAGACACTGGGACACTGATACACAGGCACACTGGGACACTGAGACACTGGGAAAATGAGACACTTGGACACTGAGACAGAGTGACACTGAGACACTGGGACACTGGGACACTGAGACAACTGAGGCACTGGGACACTGAGACACTAAGGCACTGGGACACTGTGACACTGAGACACTGAGAAACTGGGACACTGAGACACAGGGACACTGAGACACTGAGGCACTGGGACACAGGGACACTGAGGCACTGGGACACTGGGACACTGAGGCACTGGGACACTGGGACACTGAGACACTGAGACACTTGGACACTGAGCCACTAAGCCACTGAGGCACTGGGACACTGAGGCACTGAGGCACTGGGACACAGGGGCACTGAGGCACTGGGACACTGGTCACTGAGACACTGAGACACTGAGACACTCGGACACTGAGCCACTGAGGCACTGGGACACTGTGGCACTGGGACACTGAGTCACTGGGATACTGAGACACTGGGACACTGGAACACTGAGACACTGGCACGCTGAGACACTGGGACACTGAGACACTGAGACACTGAGACACTGGGTCACTGAGGCACTGGGACACTGGGACACTGAGACACTGGGTCACTGAGACACTGAGACACTGAGACACAGGGACACTGGGACACTGAGACACTGAGACACAGGGACACTGGGACACTAAGACACTGTGACACTGAGGCACTGGGACACTGAGACACTGAGACACTGAGGCACTGTGACACTGAGGAACTGGGACACTGGGACACTGGGACACTGAGACACTGAGACACAGGGACTCTGGGACACTGAGACACAGGGACACTGGGACACTAAGACACTGTGACACTGTGACACTGAGGCACTGGGACACTGAGACACTGAGACACTGAGGCACTGTGACACTGAGGAACTGGGACACTGGGACACTGGGACACTGGGATACTGAGACACTGAAACACTGTGAAACTGAGACACTGGGACACTGAGACACTGGGACACTGAGACACTGGGACACTGAGACACAGTGACAATGAGACACAGTGACACTGAGATACTGGGACAATGGGACACTGAGACACTGAGGCACTGGGACACTGAGACACTAAGGCACTGGAACACTGGGACACGGAGACACTGAGAAACTGGGACACTGAGACACAGGGACACTGAGACACTGAGGCAATGGGACAAAGGGACACTGAGGCACTGGGACACTGGGACACTGAGACACTTGGACACTGAGCCACTGAGGCACTGGGACACTGAGACACTGGGACACTGGGACACTGAGACACAGGGACACTGGGACACTAAGACACTGTGACACTGAGGCACTGGGACACTGAGACACTGAGACACTGAGGCACTGTGACACTGAGGAACTGGGACACTGGGACACTGGGACACTGAGACACTGAGACACAGGGACACTGGGACACTGAGACACTGAGACACAGGGACACTGGGACACTAAGACACTGTGACACTGAGGCACTGGGACACTGAGACACTGAGACACTGAGGCACTGTGCCACTGAGGAACTGGGACACTGGGACACTGGGACACTGGGATACTGAGACACTGAAACACTGTGAAACTGAGACACTGGGACACTGAGACACTGGGACACTGAGACACTGGGACACTGAGACACAGTGACAATGAGACACAGTGACACTGAGATACTGGGACAATGGGACACTGAGACACTGAGGCACTGGGACACTGAGACACTAAGGCACTGGAACACTGGGACACTGAGACACTGAGAAACTGGGACACTGAGACACAGGGACACTGAGACACTGAGGCAATGGGACACAGGGACACTGAGGCACTGGGACACTGGGACACTGAGACACTTGGACACTGAGCCACTGAGGCACTGGGACACTGAGACACTGGGACACTGGGACACTGAGACACTGGGACACTGAGACACTGAGACACTGAGACACTGAGGCACTGGGACACTGAGGCACTGAGACACTGAGACACTGGGAGACTGAGACACTGGGACACTGAGACACAGGCACACTGGGACACTGAGACACTGGTAAACTGAGACACTGGGACACTGAGACACAGTGACACTGAGACACTGGGACACTGGGACACTGAGACAACTGAGGCACTGGGACACTGAGACACTAAGGCACTGGGACACTGTGACACTGAGACACTGAGAAACTGGGACACTGAGACACATGGACACTGAGACACTGAGGCACTGGGACACAGGGACACTGAGGCACTGGGACACTGGGACACTGAGACACTGAGACACTTGGACACTTGGACACTGAGACACTAAGCCACTGAGGCACTGGGACACTGAGACACTGGGACACTGGGACACTGAGACACTGGGACACTGAGACACTGAGAGACTGAGACACTGGGACACTGTGACACTGAGACACTGGGAGACTGAGACGCTGGGGCACTGAGACACAGGGGCACTGGGACACTGAGACACTGGGACACTGAGACACTGGGACACTGAGACACTGGGACACTGAGACACAGTGACACTGAGATACTGGGACACTGGGACACTGAGACACTGAGGCACTGGGACACTGAGACACTAAGACACTGGGACACTGGGACACTGAGACATTGAGAAACTGGGACACTGAGACACTGAGACACTGAGACACAGGGGCACTGGGACACTGAGACACAGGGGCACTGGGACACTGTGACACTGGGACACTGAGACACTGGGACACTGAGACACTGGGACACTGAGACACAGTGACACTGAGATACTGAGACACTGGGACACTGGGACACTGAGACACTGAGGCACTGGGACACTGAGACACTAATACACTGGGACACTGGGACACTGAGACATTGAGAAACTGGGACACTGAGACACTGAGACACTGAGACACAGGGGCACTGGGACACTGAGGCACTGGGACACTGAGGAACTGGGACACTGGGACAATGGGACACTGAGACACTGGACACTGGGGCACTGTGACACTGAGACACTGAAACACTGGGAAACTGAGACACTGGGACACTGAGACACAGGGACACTGGGACACTGAGACACTGGGACACAGTGACACTGAGACACTGAGACACAGGGACACTGAGACACTGAGGCAATGGGACACAGGGACACTGAGGCACTGGGACACTGGGACACTGAGACACTTGGACACTGAGCCACTGAGGCACTGGGACACTGACACACTGGGACACTGGGACACTGAGACACTGAGGCACTGGGACACTGAGACACTAAGACACTGGGACACTGGGACACTGAGGCACGGGGACACTGAGGCACTGAGACACTGAGACACTGGGAGACTGAGCCACTAAGCCACTGAGGCACTGGGACACTGAGACACTGGGACACTGGGACACTGAGACACTGGGACACTGAGACACTGAGAGACTGAGACACTGGGACACTGTGACACTGAGGCACTGGGAGACTGAGACGCTGGGGCACTGAGACACAGGGGCACTGGGACACTGAGACACTGGGACACTGAGACACTGGGACACTGAGACACAGTGACACTGAGATACTGAGACACTGGGACACTGGGACACTGAGACACTGAGGCACTGGGACACTGAGACACTAAGACACTGGGACACTGGGACACTGAGACATTGAGAAACTGGGACACTGAGACACTGAGACACTGAGACACAGGGGCACTGGGACACTGAGACACAGGGGCACTGGGACACTGTGACACTGGGACACTGAGACACTGGGACACTGAGACACTGGGACACTGAGACACAGTGACACTGAGATACTGAGACACTGGGACACTGGGACACTGAGACACTGAGGCACTGGGACACTGAGACACTAATACAATGGGGCACTGGGACACTGAGACATTGAGAAACTGGGACACTGAGACACAAGAACACTGGGGCACTGAGACACTGAGACACTGGGACACTGAGACACTGGGACACTGAGACTCTGGGACACTGAGACACTGGGACACTGGGACACTGGGACACTGAGACAATGAGACACTGAGACACTGGGACACTGAGACACAGTGACACTGAGGTACTGAGACACTGGGACACTGGGACACTGAGACACTGAGGCACTGGGACACTGACACACTAATACAATGGGACACTGGGACACTGAGACATTGAGAAACTGGGACACTGAGACACAAGAACACTGGGGCACTGAGACACTGAGACACTGGGACACTGAGACACTGGGACACTGAGACTCTGGGACACTGAGACACTGGGACACTGGGACACTGGGACACTGAGACAATGAGACACCGAGACACTGGGACACTGAGACACTGGGACACTGAGACACAGGGATACCGAGACACTGAGACACTGGGACACAGGGACACTGAGACACTGAGGCACTGGGACACTCGGATACTGGGACACTGAGACACTGGGACACAGGGACACTGAGACACTGAGAAACTTGGACACTGAGACACTGAGACACTGAGGCACTGGGACACTGAGGCACTGAGACACTGAGACACTGGGAGACTGAGACACTGGGACACTGAGACACAGGCACACTGGGACACTGAGACACTGGTAAACTGAGACACTGGGACACTGAGACACAGTGACACTGAGACACTGGGACACTGGGACACTGAGACAACTGAGGCACTGGGACACTGAGACACTAAGGCACTGGGACACTGTGACACTGAGACACTGAGAAACTGGGACACTGAGACACAGGGACACTGAGACACTGAGGCACTGGGACACAGGGACACTGAGGCACTGGGACACTGGGACACTGAGACACTGAGAAACTTGGACACTGAGCCACTAAGCCACTGAGGCACTGGGACACTGAGACACTGGGACACTGGGACACTGAGACACTGGGACACTGAGACACTGAGACACTGAGAGACTGAGACACTGGGACACTGTGACACTGAGACACTGGGAGACTGAGACGCTGGGGCACTGAGACACAGGGGCACTGGGACACTGAGACACTGGGACACTGAGACACTGGGACACTGAGACACTGGGACACTGAGACACAGTGACACTGAGATACTGAGACACTGGGACACTGGGACACTGAGACACTGGGGCACTGGGACACTAAGACACTGGGACACTGGGACACTGAGACATTGAGAAACTGGGACACTGAGACACAGGGACACTGAGACACTGAGGCAATGGGACACAGGGACACTGAGGCACTGGGACACTGGGACACTGAGACACTTGGACACTGAGCCACTGAGGCACTGAGCCACTGAGGCACTGGGACACTGAGACACTGGGACACTGGTACACTGAGACACTGGGACACTGAGACACTGGGACACTGAGACACTGAGACACTGGGACACTGAGGCACGGGGACACTGAGGCACTGAGACACTGAGACACTGGGAGACTGAGCCACTAAGCCACTGAGGCACTGGGACACTGAGACACTGGGACACTGGGACACTGAGACACTGGGACACTGAGACACTGAGAGACTGAGACACAGGGACACTGTGACACTGAGGCACTGGGAGACTGAGACGCTGGGGCACTGAGACACAGGGGCACTGGGACACTGAGACACTGGGACACTGAGACACTGGGACACTGAGACACAGTGACACTGAGATACTGAGACACTGGGACACTGGGACACTGAGACACTGAGACACTAAGCCACTGGGACACTGGGACACTGAGACATTGAGAAACTGGGACACTGAGACACAGTGACACTGAAATACTGAGACACTGGGACACAGGGGCACTGGGACACTGAGACACTGGGACACTGAGACACTAAGCCACTGGGACACTGGGACACTGAGACATTGAGAAACTGGGACACTGAGACACTGAGACACTGAGACACAGGGGCACTGGGACACTGAGACACAGGGGCACTGGGACACTGTGACACTGGGACACTGAGACACTGGGACACTGAGACACTGGGACACTGAGACACAGTGACACTGAGATACTGAGACACTGGGACACTGGGACACTGAGACACTGAGGCACTGGGACACTGAGACACTAATACAATGGGACACTGAGACATTGAGAAACTGGGACACTGAGACACAAGAACACTGGGGCACTGAGACACTGAGACACTGGGACACTGAGACACTGGGACACTGAGACTCTGGGACACTGAGACACTGGGACACTGGGACACTGGGACACTGAGACAATGAGACACTGAGACACTGGGACACTGAGACACTGGGACACTGAGACACAGGGATACCGAGACACTGAGACACTGGGACACAGGGACACTGAGACACTGAGGCACTGGGACACTCGGATACTGGGACACTGAGACACTGGGACACAGGGACACTGAGACACTGAGAAACTTGGACACTGAGACATTGAGACACTGAGGCACTGGGACACTGAGGCACTGAGACACTGAGACACTGGGAGACTGAGACACTGGGACACTGAGACACAGGCACACTGGGACACTGAGACACTGGTAAACTGAGACACTGGGACACTGAGACACAGTGACACTGAGGCACTGGGACACTGGGACACTGAGACAACTGAGGCACTGGGACACTGAGACACTAAGGCACTGGGACACTGTGACACTGAGACACTGAGAAACTGGGACACTGAGACACAGGGACACTGAGACACTGAGGCACTGGGACACAGGGACACTGAGGCACTGGGACACTGGGACACTGAGACACTGAGAAACGTGGACACTGAGCCACTAAGCCACTGAGGCACTGGGACACTGAGACACTGGGACACTGGGGCACTGAGACACTGGGACACTGAGACACTGAGAGACTGAGACACTGGGACACTGTGACACTGAGACACTGGGAGACTGAGACGCTGGGGCACTGAGACACAGGGGCACTGGGACACTGAGACACTGGGACACTGAGACACTGGGACACTGAGACACAGTGACACTGAGATACTGAGACACTGGGACACTGGGACACTGAGACACTGAGGCACTGGGACACTGAGACACTAAGACACTGGGACACTGGGACACTGAGACATTGAGAAACTGGGACACTGAGACACAAGAACACTGGGGCACTGAGACACTGAGACACTGGGACACTGAGACACTGGGACACTGAGACTCTGGGACACTGAGACACTGGGACACTGGGACACTGGGACACTGAGACAATGAGACACTGCGACACTGAGGCACAGGGACACTGAGACACTGAGACACTGGGATACAGGGACACTGAGACCCTGAGGCACTGGGACACTGGGACACTGGGACACTGAGACACTGAGACACTGGGACACTGAGACACTGGGACACTGAGACACAGGGATACCGAGGCACTGGGACACAGGGACACTGAGACACTGAGGCACTGGGACACTCGGATACTGGGACACTGAGACACTGGGACACAGGGACACTGAGACACTGAGGCACTGGGACGCTGAGACTCTGGGACACTGGGACACTGAGACTCTGGGACACTGAGACACTGGGACACTGGGACACTGGGACACTGGGACACTGAGATAATGAGACACTGGGACACTGAGACACTGGGACACTGAGGCACTGAGACACTGGCACACTGAGACACTGGGACACTGAGACACTGGGACACTGAGACACTGAGACGCTGGGACACTGGGACACTGAGACACTGGGACACAGGGACACTGGGACACTGAGACAATGAGGCACTGGGACACTGAGACACTGAGGCACTGGCACACTGGGACACTGGAACACTGTGACACTGAGACACTGGGACACTGAGGCACTGGGACACTGAGGCACTGGGACACTGAGACACAGTGACACTGAGACATTGGGACACTGAGACACTGACGCACTGGGACACTGGGACACTGAGACACTGCGACGCTGAGACAAGGGGACACTGAGACACTGAGGCACTGGGACACTGGGACACTGGGAAACTGAGACACTGAGGTCCTGGGATACTGCAACACTGGGACACTGAGATACTGGGACACTGAGACACTGAGGCACTGTGACACTGGGACACTGAGACACTGGGACACTGGGACACTGAGACACTGGGACACTGGGACACTGAGACACTGAGGCACTGGGACACTGGGACACAGGGACACTGAGACTCTGGGACACTGAGACACTGCGACACTGAGGCACTGGGACACTGGGACACTGAGATACTTGGTAACTGAGACACTGGGGCACTGAGACACTGAGACACTGGGACACTGAGACACTGGGACACTGAGACTCTGGGACACTGAGACACTGGGACACTGGGACACTGGGACACTGAGACACAGGCACACTGGGACACTGAGACACTGGTAAACTGAGACACTGGGACACTGAGACACAGTGACACTGAGACACTGGGACACTGGGACACTGAGACAACTGAGGCACTGGGACACTGAGACACTAAGGCACTGGGACACTGTGACACTGAGACACTGAGAAACTGGGACACTGAGACACAGGGACACTGAGACACTGAGGCACTGGGACACAGGGACACTGAGGCACTGGGACACTGGGACACTGAGACACTGAGAAACTTGGACACTGAGCCACTAAGCCACTGAGGCACTGGGACACTGAGACACTGGGACACTGGGACACTGAGACACTGGGACACTGAGACACTGAGAGACTGAGACACTGGGACACTGTGACACTGAGACACTGGGAGACTGAGACGCTGGGGCACTGAGACACAGGGGCACTGGGACACTGAGACACTGGGACACTGAGACACTGGGACACTGAGACACAGTGACACTGAGATACTGAGACACTGGGACACTGGGACACTGAGACACTGAGGCACTGGGACACTGAGACACTAAGACACTGGGACACTGGGACACTGAGACATTGAGAAACTGGGACACTGAGACACAAGAACACTGGGGCACTGAGACACTGAGACACTGGGACACTGAGACACTGGGACACTGAGACTCTGGGACACTGAGACACTGGGACACTGGGACACTGGGACACTGAGACAATGAGACACTGCGACACTGAGGCACAGGGACACTGAGACACTGAGACACTGGGATACAGGGACACTGAGACCCTGAGGCACTGGGACACTGGGACACTGGGACACTGAGACACTGAGACACTGAGACACTGGGACACTGAGACACTGGGACACTGAGACACAGGGATACCGAGACACTGAGACACTGGGACACAGGGACACTGAGACACTGAGGCACTGGGACACTCGGATACTGGGACACTGAGACACTGGGACACAGGGACACTGAGACACTGAGGCACTGGGACGCTGAGACTCTGGGACACTGGGACACTGAGACTCTGGGACACTGAGACACTGGGACACTGGGACACTGGGACACTGAGATAATGAGACACTGGGACACTGAGACACTGGGACACTGAGGCACTGAGACACTGGCACACTGAGACACTGGGACACTGAGACACTGGGACACTGAGACACTGAGACGCTGGGACATTGGGACACTGAGACACTGGGACACAGGGACACTGGGACACTGAGACAATGAGGCACTGGGACACTGGGACACTGGAACACTGTGACACTGAGACACTGGGACACTGAGACACTGAGGCACTGGGACACTGAGGCACTGGGACACTGAGACACAGTGACACTGAGACATTGGGACACTGAGACACTGACGCACTGGGACACTGGGACACTGAGACACTGCGACGCTGAGACAAGGGGACACTGAGACACTGAGGCACTGGGACACTGGGACACTGGGAAACTGAGACACTGAGGTCCTGGGATACTGCAACACTGGGACACTGCGATACTGGGACACTGAGACACTGAGGCACTGTGACACTGGGACACTGAGACACTGGGACACTGGGACACTGAGACACTGGGACACTGGGACACTGAGACACTGAGGCACTGGGACACTGGGACACAGGGACACTGAGACTCTGGGACACTGAGACACTGCGACACTGAGGCACTGGGACACTGGGACACTGAGATACTTGGTAACTGAGACACTGGGGCACTGAGACACTGGGACACTGGGACACTGAGACACTGGGACACTGAGACTCTGGGACACTGGGACACTGGGACACTGGGACACTGGGACACTGAGATACTGAGACACTGGGACACTGAGACACTGGGACACTGAGACACTGAGACACTGGGACACTGGGACACTGAGGCACTGGGACACTTAGACACTGGGACACTGAGACACAGGGACACTGGGACACTGAGACAATGGGACACTGGGACACTGGGACACTGGGACACTGGGACACAGTGACACTCAGACACTGAGGCACAGGGACACTGAGACACTAAGGCACTGGGACACTGGGACACTGAGACACTGGGACACTGAGCCACAGGGACACTGAGACACTGAGGCACTGTGACACTGGGACACTGAGACACTGGGGCATGGGACACTATGACACTGAGACACTGGGACACTGAGACACTGGGACACTGAGACAGTGGGACACTGGGACACTGAGGCACTGAGACACTGAGGCACTGTGACACTGGGACACTGAGACACTGGGACACTGGGACACTGAGACACTGGGACACTGGGACACTGAGACACTGAGGCACTGGGACACTGGGACACAGGGACACTGAGACTCTGGGACACTGAGACACTGCGACACTGAGGCACTGGGACACTGGGACACTGAGATACTTGGTAACTGAGACACTGGGGCACTGAGACACTGAGACACTGGGACACTGAGACACTGGGACACTGAGACTCTGGGACACTGAGACACTGGGACACTGGGACACTGGGACACTGAGACACAGGCACACTGGGACACTGAGACACTGGTAAACTGAGACACTGGGACACTGAGACACAGTGACACTGAGACACTGGGACACTGATACACTGAGACAACTGAGGCACTGGGACACTGAGACACTAAGGCACTGGGACACTGTGACACTGAGACACTGAGAAACTGGGACACTGAGACACAGGGACACTGAGACACTGAGGCACTGGGACACAGGGACACTGAGGCACTGGGACACTGGGACACTGAGACACTGAGAAACTTGGACACTGAGCCACTAAGCCACTGAGGCACTGGGACACTGAGACACTGGGACACTGGGACACTGAGACACTGGGACACTGAGACACTGAGAGACTGAGACACTGGGACACTGTGACACTGAGACACTGGGAGACTGAGACGCTGGGGCACTGAGACACAGGGGCACTGGGACACTGAGACACTGGGACACTGAGACACTGGGACACTGAGACACAGTGACACTGAGATACTGAGACACTGGGACACTGGGACACTGAGACACTGAGGCACTGGGACACTGAGACACTAAGACACTGGGACACTGGGACACTGAGACATTGAGAAACTGGGACACTGAGACACAAGAACACTGGGGCACTGTGACACTGAGACACTGGGACACTGAGACACTGGGACACTGAGACTCTGGGACACTGAGACACTGGGACACTGGGACACTGGGACACTGAGACAATGAGACACTGCGACACTGAGGCACAGGGACACTGAGACACTGAGACACTGGGATACAGGGACACTGAGACCCTGAGGCACTGGGACACTGGGACACTGGGACACTGAGACACTGAGACACTGAGACACTGGGACACTGAGACACTGGGACACTGAGACACAGGGATACCGAGACACTGAGACACTGGGACACAGGGACACTGAGACACTGAGGCACTGGGACACTCGGATACTGGGACACTGAGACACTGGGACACAGGGACACTGAGACACTGAGGCACTGGGACGCTGAGACTCTGGGACACTGGGACACTGAGACTCTGGGACACTGAGACACTGGGACACTGGGACACTGAGATAATGAGACACTGGGACACTGAGACACTGGGACACTGAGGCACTGAGACACTGGCACACTGAGACACTGGGACACTGAGACACTGGGACACTGAGACACTGAGACGCTGGGACACTGGGACACTGAGACACTGGGACACAGGGACACTGGGACACTGAGACAATGAGGCACTGGGACACTGGGACACTGGAACACTGTGACACTGAGACACTGGGACACTGAGACACTGAGGCACTGGGACACTGAGGCACTGGGACACTGAGACACAGTGACACTGAGACATTGGGACACTGAGACACTGACGCACTGGGACACTGGGACACTGAGACACTGCGACGCTGAGACAAGGGGACACTGAGACACTGAGGCACTGGGACACTGGGACACTGGGAAACTGAGACACTGAGGTCCTGGGATACTGCAACACTGGGACACTGAGATACTGGGACACTGAGACACTGAGGCACTGTGACACTGGGACACTGAGACACTGGGACACTGGGACACTGAGACACTGGGACACTGGGACACTGAGACACTGAGGCACTGGGACACTGGGACACAGGGACACTGAGACTCTGGGACACTGAGACACTGCGACACTGAGGCACTGGGACACTGGGACACTGAGATACTTGGTAACTGAGACATTGGGGCACTGAGACACTGGGACACTGGGACACTGAGACACTGGGACACTGAGACTCTGGGACACTGAGACACTGGGACACTGGGACACTGGGACACTGGGACACTGAGATACTGAGACACTGGGACACTGGGACACTGGGACACTGGGACACAGTGACACTCAGACACTGAGGCACAGGGACACTGAGACACTAAGGCACTGGGACACTGGGACACTGAGACACTGGGACACTGAGCCACAGGGACACTGAGACACTGAGGCACTGTGACACTGGGACACTGAGACACTGGGGCATGGGACACTATGACACTGAGACACTGGGGCACTGAGACACTGGGACACTGAGACAGTGGGACACTGGGACACTGAGGCACTGAGACACTGGGAGACTGAGGCACTGGGACACTGGGACACTGAGACACTGGGACACTGGGACACTGAGACACTGAGGCACTGGGACACTGAGACACTGGGACACTGAGACTCTGGGACACTGAGACACTGGGACACTGGGACACTGGGGCACTGGGACACTGAGATACTGAGGCACTGGGACACTGAGACACTGGGACACTGAGACACTGAGACACTGGGACACTGGGACACTGAGGCACTGGGACACTGAGACTCTGGGACACTGAGACACTGCGACACTGAAACACTGAGACACTGAGACACTGGGACACTGAGACACTGGGACACTGAGACACAGGGACACTGGGACACTGAGACACTGGGACACTGAGACACTGAGACACTGAGACACTGGGACACTGGGACACTGAGGCACTGGGACACTGAGACTCTGGGACACTGAGACACTGCGACACTGAAACACTGAGACACTGAGACACTGAGACACTGGGACACTGAGACACAGGGACACTGGGACACTGAGACAATGGGACACTGGGACACTGGGACACAGGGACACTCAGACACTGAGGCACAGGGACACTGAGACACTAAGGCACTGGGACACTGGAACACTGAGACACTGGGACACTGAGCCACAGGGACACTGAGACACTGAGGCACTGGGACACTGGGACACTGAGACACTGGGGCATGGGACACTATGACACTGAGACACTGGGGCACTGAGACACTGGGACACTGAGACAGTGGGACACTGGGACACTGAGGCACTGAGACACTGGGAGACTGAGGCACTGGGACACTGGCACACTGAGACACTGGGACACTGAGACACTGGGACACTGAGGCACTGAGGCACTGGGACACAGGGGCACTGAGGCACTGGGACACTGGGACACTGAGACACTGAGACACTGAGACACTCGGACACTGAGCCACTGAGGCACTGGGACACTGAGGCACTGGGACACTGAGACACTGGGATACTGAGACACTGGCACGCTGAGACACTGGGACACTGAGACACTGAGACACTGGGTCACTGAGGCACTGGGACACTGGGACACTGAGACACTGGGTCACTGAGACACTGGGACACTGAGACATAGGGACACTGGGACACTGAGACACTGAGACACAGGGACACTGGGACACTAAGACACTGTGACACTGAGGCACTGGGACACTGAGACACTGAGACACTGAGGCACTGTGACACTGAGGAACTGGGACACTGGGACACTGGGACACTGGGACACTGAGACACTGAAACACTATGAAACTGAGACACTGGGACACTGGGACACTGAGACACAGAGACACTGGGAAACTGAGACACTGGGACACTGGGACACTGAGACACAGTGATACTGAGACACAGTGACACTGAGACACTGGGACAATGGGACACTGAGACACTGAGGCACTGGGACACTGAGACACTAAGGCACTGGGACACTGGGACACTGGCACACTGAGACACTGGGACACTGAGACACAGGGACACTGAGACACTGAGGCAATGGGACACAGGGACACTGAGGCACTGGGACACTGGGACACTGAGACACTTGGACACTGAGCCACTGAGGCACTGGGGCACTGAGACACTGGGACACTGGTACACTGAGACACTGGGACACTGAGACACTGGGACACTGAAACACTGAGACACTGAGACACTGAGGCACTGGGACACTGAGACACTGAGACACTGGGAGACTGAGACACTGGGACACTGAGACACTAAGGCACTGGGACACTGTGTCACTGAGACACTGAGAAACTGGGACACTGAGACACAGGGACACTGAGACACTGAGGCACTGGGACACAGGGACACTGAGGCACTGGGACACTGGGACACTGAGACACTGAGACACTTGGACACTGAGCCACTAAGCCACTGAGGCACTGGGACACTGAGACACTGGGACACTGAGACACTGAGACACTGAGACACTGAGGCACTGGGACACTGAGACACTGAGACACTGGGAGACTGAGACACTGGGACACTGAGACACAGGCCTACTGGGACACTGAGACACTGGGAAACTGAGACACTGGGACACTGAGACACAGTGACACTGAGACACTGGGACACTGGGACACTGAGACAACTGAGGCACTGGGACACTGAGACACTAAGGCACTGGGACACTGTGTCACTGAGACACTGAGAAACTGGGACACTGAGACACAGGGACACTGAGACAATGAGGCACTGGGACACTGAGACACAGGGGCACTGGGACACTGAGGCACTGGGACACTGAGGAACTGGGACACTGGGACACTGGGAGACTGAGACGCTGGGGCACTGAGACACAGGGGCACTGGGACACTGAGACACTGGGACACTGAGACACTGGGACACTGAGATACTGGGACACTGAGACACAGTGACACTGAGATACTGAGACACTGGGACACTGGGACACTGAGACACTGAGGCACTGGGACACTGAGACACTAAGACACTGGGACACTGGGACACTGAGACACTAAGACACTGGGACACTGGGACACTGAGACATTGAGAAACTGGGACACTGAGACACTGAGACACTGAGACACAGGGGCACTGGGACACTGAGGCACTGGGACACTGAGGAACTGGGACACTGGGACACTGGGACACTGAGACACTGGACACCGGGACACTGTGACACTGAGACACTGAAACACTGGGAAACTGAGACACTGGGACACTGAGACACAGGGACACTGGGACACTGAGACACTGGGACACTGAGACACTGGGACACTGAGACACAGTGACACTGAGACACTGAGACACAGGGACACTGAGAAACTGAGGCAATGGGACACAGGGACACTGAGGCACTGGGACACTGGGACACTGAGACACTTGGACACTGAGCCACTGAGGCACTGGGACACTGAGACACTGGGACACTGGGACACTGGTACACTGAGACACTGAGACACTGGGACACTGGGACACTGATACACTGGGACACTGAGACACAGAGGCACTGGGACACTGAGACACTGAGGCACAGGGACACTGAGACACTAAGGCACTGGGACACTGGGACACTCAGACACTGGGACACTGAGCCACAGGGACACTGAGACACTGAGGCACTGGGACACTGGGACACTGAGACACTGTGGAATGGGACACTATGACACTGAGACACTGGGGCACTGAGACACTGGGACACTGAGACAGTGGGACACTGGGACACTGAGGCACTGAGACACTGGGAGACTGAGGCACTGGGACACTGGCACACTGAGACACTGGGACACTGAGACACTGGGACACTGAGACACTGAGGCACTGGGACACAGGGACACAGGGACACTGAGGCACTGGGACACTGGGACACTGAGACACTGAGACACTGAGACACTCGGACACTGAGCCACTGAGGCACTGGGACACTGAGACACTGGGACACTGAGACACTGGGACACTGGAACACTGAGACACTGAGACACTGGGACACTGAGACACTGGGACACTGAGACACAGAGACACTGGGACACTGAGGCACTGGGACACTGAGACACTGAGACACTGGGACACTGGGACACTGAGGCACTGGGACACTGAGACTCTGGGACACTGAGACACTGCGACACTGAAACACTGAGACACTGAGACACTGGGACACTGAGACACTGGGACACTGAGACACAGGGACACTGGGACACTGAGACAATGGGACACTGGGACACTGGGACACAGGGACACTCAGACACTGAGGCACAGGAACACTGAGACACTAAGGCACTGGGACACTGGGACACTGAGACACTGGGACACTGAGCCACAGGGACACTGAGACACTGAGGCACTGGGACACTGGGACACTGAGACACTGGGGCATGGGACACTATGACACTGAGACACTGGGGCACTGAGACACTGGGACACTGAGACAGTGGGACACTGGGACACTGAGGCACTGAGACACTGGGAGAGTGAGGCACTGGGACACTGGCACACTGAGACACTGGGACACTGAGACACTGGGACACTGAGGCACTGAGGCACTGGGACACAGGGGCACTGAGGCACTGGGACACTGGGACACTGAGACACTGAGACACTGAGACACTCGGACACTGAGCCACTGAGGCACTGGGACACTGAGGCACTGGGACACTGAGACACTGGGATACTGAGACACTGGCACGCTGAGACACTGGGACACTGAGACATTGAGACACTGGGTCACTGAGGCACTGGGACACTGGGACACTGAGACACTGGGTCACTGAGACACTGGAACACTGAGACACAGGGACACTGGGACACTGAGACACTGAGACACAGGGACACTGGGACACTAAGACACTGTGACACTGAGGCACTGGGACACTGAGACACTGAGACACTGAGGCACTGTGACACTGAGGAACTGGGACACTGGGACACTGGGACACTGGGACACTGAGACACTGAAACACTATGAAACTGAGACACTGGGACACTGAGACACAGAGACACTGAGACACTGGGACACTGAGACACAGTGACACTGAGACACAGTGACACTGAGACACTGGGACAATGGGACACTGAGACACTGAGGCACTGGGACACTGAGACACTAAGGCACTGGAACACTGGGACACTGAGACACTGAGAAACTGGGACACTGAGACACAGGGACACTGAGACACTGAGGCAATGGGACACAGGGACACTGAGGCACTGGGACACTGGGACACTGAGACACTTGGACACTGAGCCACTGAGGCACTGGGGCACTGAGACACTGGGACACTGGTACACTGAGACACTGGGACACTGAGACACTGGGACACTGAGACACTGAGACACTGAGACACTGAGGCACTGGGACACTGAGACACTGAGACACTGGGAGACTGAGACACTGGGACACTGAGACACAGGCCTACTGGGACACTGAGACACTGGGAAACTGAGACACTGGGACACTGAGACACAGTGACACTGAGACACTGGGACACTGGGACACTGAGACAACTGAGGCACTGGGACACTGAGACACTAAGGCACTGGGACACTGTGTCACTGAGACACTGAGACACTTGGACACTGAGCCACTAAGCCACTGAGGCACTGGGACACTGAGACACTGGGACACTGAGACACTGGGACACTGAGACACTGAGACACTGAGACACTGAGGCACTGGGACACTGAGACACTGAGACACTGGGAGACTGAGACACTGGGACACTGAGACACAGGCCTACTGGGACACTGAGACACTGGGAAACTGAGACACTGGGACACTGAGACACAGTGACACTGAGACACTGGGACACTGGGACACTGAGACAACTGAGGCACTGGGACACTGAGACACTAAGGCACTGGGACACTGTGACACTGAGACACTGAGAAACTGGGACACTGAGACACAGGGACACTGAGACAATGAGGCACTGGGACACTGAGACACAGGGGCACTGGGACACTGAGGCACTGGGACACTGAGGAACTGGGACACTGGGACACTGGGAGACTGAGACGCTGGGGCACTGAGACACAGGGGCACTGGGACACTGAGACACTGGGACACTGAGACACTGGTACACTGAGATACTGGGACACTGAGACACAGTGACACTGAGATACTGAGACACTGGGACACTGGGACACTGAGACACTGAGGCACTGGGACACTGAGACACTAAGACACTGGGACACTGGGACACTGAGACATTGAGAAACTGGGACACTGAGACACTGAGACACTGAGACACAGGGGCACTGGGACACTGAGGCACTGGGACACTGAGGAACTGGGACACTGGGACACTGGGACACTGGGACACTGAGACACTGGACACCGGGACACTGTGACACTGAGATACTGAAACACTGGGAAACTGAGACAATGGGACACTGAGACACAGGGACACTGGGACACTGAGACACTGGGACACTGAGACACTGGGACACTGAGACACAGTGACACTGAGACACTGAGACACAGGGACACTGAGAAACTGAGGCAATGGGAGACAGGGACACTGAGGCACTGGGACACTGGGACACTGAGACATTTGGACACTGAGCCACTGAGGCACTGGGACACTGAGACACTGGGACACTGGGACACTGGTACACTGAGACACTGAGACACTGGGACACTGGGACACTGATACACTGGGACACTGAGACACAGAGGCACTGGGACACTGAGACAATGAGGCACAGGGACACTGAGACACTAAGGCACTGGGACACTGGGACACTCAGACACTGGGACACTGAGCCACAGGGACACTGAGACACTGAGGCACTGGGACACTGGGACACTGAGACACTGGGGCATGGGACACTATGACACTGAGACACTGGGGCACTGAGGCACTGGGACACTGAGACAGTGGGACACTGGGACACTGAGGCACTGAGACACTGGGAGACTGAGGCACTGGGACACTGGCACACTGAGACACTGGGACACTGAGACACTGGGACACTGAGACACTGAGGCACTGGGACGCAGGGACACAGGGACACTGAGGCACTGGGACACTGGGACACTGAGACACTGAGACACTGAGACACTCGGACACTGAGCCACTGAGGCACTGGGACACTGAGACACTGGGACACTGAGACACTGGGACACTGGAACACTGAGACACTGGCACACTGAGAAACTGGGACACTGAGACACTGAGATACTGAGACACTGGGTCACTGAGGCACTGGGGCACTGGGACACTAAGACACTGGGTCACTGAGACACTGGGACACTGAGACACAGGGACACTGGGACACTGAGACACTGAGACACAGGGACACTGGGACACTGAGACACTGTGACACTGAGGCACTGGAACACTGAGACACTGAGACACTGAGCCACTGTGACACTGAGGAACTGGGACACTGGGACACTGGGACACTGAGACACTGAAACACTGTGAAACTGAGACACTGGAACACTGAGACACAGAGACACTGGGACACTGAGACACTGGGACACTGAGACACAGTGACACTGAGACACAGTGACACTGAGACACTGGGACAATGGGACACTGAGACACTGAGGCACTGGGACACTGAGACACTGAGGCACTGGAACACTGGGACACTGAGACACTGAGAAACTGGGACACTGAGACACAGGGACACTGAGACACTGAGGCAATGGGACACAGGGACACTGAGGCACTGGGACACTGGGACACTGAGACACTTGGACACTGAGCCACTGAGGCACTGGGACACTGAGACACTGGGACACTGGTACACTGAGACACTGGGACACTGAGACACTGGGACACTGAGACACTGAGACACTGAGACACTGAGACACTGGGACACTGAGGCACTGAGACACTGAGACACTGGGAGACTGAGACACAGGCACACTGGGACACTGAGACACTGGGACACTGAGACACAGTGACACTGAGACACTGGGACACTGGGACACTGAGACAACTGAGGCACTGGGACACTGAGACACTAAGGCACTGGGACACTGTGACACTGAGGCACAGGGACACTGAGACACTAAGGCACTGGGACACTGGGACACTCAGACACTGGGACACTGAGCCACAGGGACACTGAGACACTGAGGCACTGGGACACTGGGACACTGAGACACTGAGACACTGAGACACTCGGACACTGAGCCACTGAGGCACTGGGACACTGAGACACTGGGACACTGAGACACTGGGACACTGGAACACTGAGACACTGGCACACTGAGAAACTGGGACACTGAGACACTGAGATACTGAGACACTGGGTCACTGAGGCACTGGGGCACTGGGACACTAAGACACTGGGTCACTGAGACACTGGGACACTGAGACACAGGGACACTGGGACACTGAGACACTGAGACACAGGGACACTGGGACACTGAGACACTGTGACACTGAGGCACTGGAACACTGAGACACTGAGACACTGAGCCACTGTGACACTGAGGAACTGGGACACTGGGACACTGGGACACTGAGACACTGAAACACTGTGAAACTGAGACACTGGAACACTGAGACACAGAGACACTGGGACACTGAGACACTGGGACACTGAGACACAGTGACACTGAGACACAGTGACACTGAGACACTGGGACAATGGGACACTGAGACACTGAGGCACTGGGACACTGAGACACTGAGGCACTGGAACACTGGGACACTGAGACACTGAGAAACTGGGACACTGAGACACAGGGACACTGAGACACTGAGGCAATGGGACACAGGGACACTGAGGCACTGGGACACTGGGACACTGAGACACTTGGACACTGAGCCACTGAGGCACTGGGACACTGAGACACTGGGACACTGGTACACTGAGACACTGGGACACTGAGACACTGGGACACTGAGACACTGAGACACTGAGACACTGAGACACTGGGACACTGAGGCACTGAGACACTGAGACACTGGGAGACTGAGACACAGGCACACTGGGACACTGAGACACTGGGACACTGAGACACAGTGACACTGAGACACTGGGACACTGGGACACTGAGACAACTGAGGCACTGGGACACTGAGACACTAAGGCACTGGGACACTGTGACACTGAGACACTGAGAAACTGGGACACTGAGACACTGGGACACTGAGACACTGAGGCACTGGGACACAGGGACACTGAGGCACTGGGACACTGGGACACTGAGACACTGAGACACTTGGACACTGAGCCACTAAGCCACTGAGGCACTGGGACACTGAGACACTGGGACACTGGGACACTGTGACACTGAGACACTGGGAGACTGAGACGCCGGGGCACTGAGACACTGGGAGACTGAGACACTGAGACACTGGGACACTGGGACACTGGGACACTGAGACACTGAGACACTGGGACACTGAGACACTGGGACACTGAGACACTGAGACACTGAGGCACTGAGACACTGAGACACTGGGAGACTGAGACACTGGGACACTGATACACAGGCACACTGGGACACTGAGACACTGGGAAACTGAGACACTTGGACACTGAGACAGAGTGAGACTGAGACACTGGGACACTGGGACACTGAGACAACTGAGGCACTGGGACACTGAGACACTAAGGCACTGGGACACTGTGACACTGAGACACTGAGAAACTGGGACACTGAGACACTGAGGCACTGGGACACAGGGGCACTGAGGCACTGGGACACTGGGACACTGAGACACCGAGACACTGAGACACTCGGACACTGAGCCACTGAGGCACTGGGACACTGTGGCATTGGGACACTGAGACACTGGGATACTGAGACACTGGGACACTGGAACACTGAGACACTGGCACGCTGAGACACTGGGACACTGAGACACTGAGACACTGGGTCACTGAGGCACTGGGACACTGGGACACTGAGACACTGGGTCACTGAGACACTGAGACACTGGGACACTGGGACACTGAGACACTGAGGCACTGGGACACTGAGACACTGGGACACTGAGACTCTGGGACACTGAGACACTGGGACACTGGGACACTGGGACACTGGGACACTGGGACACTGAGATACTGAGACACTGGGACACTGAGACACTGGGACACTGAGACACTGAGACACTGGGACACTGGGACACTGAGGCACTGGGACACTGAGACTCTGGGACACTGAGACACTGCGACACTGAAACACTGAGACACTGAGACACTGGGACACTGAGACACTGGGACACTGAGACACAGGGACACTGGGACACTGAGACACTGGGACACTGAGGCACTGAGACACTGAGACACTGGGACACTGGGACACTGAGGCACTGGGACACTGAGACTCTGGGACACTGAGACACTGCGACACTGAAACACTGAGACACTGAGACACTGGG
The DNA here is from genome assembly GCF_044704955.1 of Pristiophorus japonicus. Classification (NCBI taxonomy): domain Eukaryota; kingdom Metazoa; phylum Chordata; class Chondrichthyes; family Pristiophoridae; genus Pristiophorus; species Pristiophorus japonicus. The sequence goes on along the minus strand of NC_092000.1, from coordinate 23,418,379 downwards.
ACACTGAGACACTGGGACACTGAGACACAGGGACACTGGGACACTGAGACAATGGGACACTGGGACACTGGGACACAGGGACACTCAGACACTGAGGCACAGGGACACTGAGACACTAAGGCACTGGGACACTGGAACACTGAGACACTGGGACACTGAGCCACAGGGACACTGAGACACTGAGGCACTGGGACACTGGGACACTGAGACACTGGGGCATGGGACACTATGACACTGAGACACTGGGGCACTGAGACACTGGGACACTGAGACAGTGGGACACTGGGACACTGAGGCACTGAGACACTGGGAGACTGAGGCACTGGGACACTGGCACACTGAGACACTGGGACACTGAGACACTGGGACACTGAGGCACTGAGGCACTGGGACACAGGGGCACTGAGGCACTGGGACACTGGGACACTGAGACACTGAGACACTGAGACACTCGGACACTGAGCCACTGAGGCACTGGGACACTGAGGCACTGGGACACTGAGACACTGGGATACTGAGACACTGGCACGCTGAGACACTGGGACACTGAGACACTGAGACACTGGGTCACTGAGGCACTGGGACACTGGGACACTGAGACACTGGGTCACTGAGACACTGGGACACTGAGACACAGGGACACTGGGACACTGAGACACTGAGACACAGGGACACTGGGACACTAAGACACTGTGGCACTGAGGCACTGGGACACTGAGACACTGAGACACTGAGGCACTGTGACACTGAGGAACTGGGACACTGGGACACTGGGACACTGGGACACTGAGACACTGAAACACTATGAAACTGAGACACTGGGACACTGGGACACTGAGACACAGAGACACTGGGAAACTGAGACACTGGGACACTGAGACACAGTGATACTGAGACACAGTGACACTGAGACACTGGGACAATGGGACACTGAGACACTGAGGCACTGGGACACTGAGACACTAAGGCACTGGGACACTGGGACACTGAGACACTGAGAAACTGGGACACTGAGACACAGGGACACTGAGACACTGAGGCAATGGGACACAGGGACACTGAGGCACTGGGACACTGGGACACTGAGACACTTGGACACTGAGCCACTGAGGCACTGGGGCACTGAGACACTGGGACACTGGTACACTGGGACACTGAGACACTGAGACACTGAGACACTGAGGCACTGGGACACTGAGACACTGAGACACTGGGAGACTGAGACACTGGGACACTGAGACACAGGCCTACTGGGACACTGAGACACTGGGAAACTGAGACACTGGGACACTGAGACACAGTGACACTGAAACACTGGGACACTGGGACACTGAGACAACTGAGGCACTGGGACACTGAGACACTAAGGCACTGGGACACTGTGTCACTGAGACACTGAGAAACTGGGACACTGAGACACAGGGACACTGAGACACTGAGGCACTGTGACACAGGGACACTGAGGCACTGGGACACTGGGACACTGAGACACTGAGACACTTGGACACTGAGCCACTAAGCCACTGAGGCACTGGGACACTGAGACACTGGGACACTGAGACACTGAGACACTGAGACACTGAGGCACTGGGACACTGAGACACTGAGACACTGGGAGACTGAGACACTGGGACACTGAGACACAGGCCTACTGGGACACTGAGACACTGGGAAACTGAGACACTGGGACACTGAGACACAGTGACACTGAGACACTGGGACACTGGGACACTGAGACAACTGAGGCACTGGGACACTGAGACACTAAGGCACTGGGACACTGTGTCACTGAGACACTGAGAAACTGGGACACTGAGACACAGGGACACTGGGACAATGAGGCACTGGGACACTGAGACACAGGGGCACTGGGACACTGAGGCACTGGGACACTGAGGAACTGGGACACTGGGACACTGGGAGACTGAGACGCTGGGGCACTGAGACACAGGGGCACTGGGACACTGAGACACTGGGACACTGAGACACTGGGACACTGAGATACTGGGACACTGAGACACAGTGACACTGAGATACTGAGACACTGGGACACTGGGACACTGAGACACTGAGGCACTGGGACACTGAGACACTAAGACACTGGGACACTGGGACACTGAGACATTGAGAAACTGGGACACTGAGACACTGAGACACTGAGACACAGGGGCACTGGGACACTGAGGCACTGGGACACTGAGGAACTGGGACACTGGGACACTGGGACACTGAGACACTGGACACCGGGACACTGTGACACTGAGACACTGAAACACTGGGAAACTGAGACACTGGGACACTGAGACACAGGGACACTGGGACACTGAGACACTGGGACACTGAGACACTGGGACACTGAGACACCGTGACACTGAGACACTGAGACACAGGGACACTGAGAAACTGAGGCAATGGGACACAGGGACACTGAGGCACTGGGACACTGGGACACTGAGACACTTGGACACTGAGCCACTGAGGCACTGGGACACTGAGACACTGGGACACTGGGACACTGGTACACTGAGACACTGAGACACTGGGACACTGGGACACTGATACACTGGGACACTGAGACACAGAGGCACTGGGACACTGAGACACTGAGGCACAGGGACACTGAGACACTAAGGCACTGGGACACTGGGACACTCAGACACTGGGACACTGAGCCACAGGGACACTGAGACACTGAGGCACTGGGACACTGGGACACTGAGACACTGTGGAATGGGACACTATGACACTGAGACACTGGGGCACTGAGACACTGGGACACTGAGACAGTGGGACACTGGGACACTGAGGCACTGAGACACTGGGAGACTGAGGCACTGGGACACTGGCACACTGAGACACTGGGACACTGAGACACTGGGACACTGAGACACTGAGGCACTGGGTCACAGGGACACAGGGACACTGAGGCACTGGGACACTGGGACACTGAGACACTGAGACACTGAGACACTCGGACACTGAGCCACTGAGGCACTGGGACACTGAGACACTGGGACACTGAGACACTGGGACACTGGAACACTGAGACACTGAGACACTGGGACACTGAGACACTGGGACACTGAGACACAGAGACACTGGGACACTGAGGCACTGGGACACTGAGACACTGAGACACTGGGACACTGGGACACTGAGGCACTGGGACACTGAGACTCTGGGACACTGAGACACTGCGACACTGAAACACAGGGACACTGGGACACTGAGACAATGGGACACTGGGACACTGGGACACAGGGACACTCAGACACTGAGGCACAGGGACACTGAGACACTAAGGCACTGGGACACTGGGACACTGAGACACTGGGACACTGAGCCACAGGGACACTGAGACACTGAGGCACTGGGACACTGGGACACTGAGACACTGGGGCATGGGACACTATGACACTGAGACACTGGGGCACTGAGACACTGGGACACTGAGACAGTGGGACACTGGGACACTGAGGCACTGAGACACTGGGAGAGTGAGGCACTGGGACACTGGCACACTGAGACACTGGGACACTGAGACACTGGGACACTGAGGCACTGAGGCACTGGGACACAGGGGCACTGAGGCACTGGGACACTGGGACACTGAGACACTGAGACACTGAGACACTCGGACACTGAGCCACTGAGGCACTGGGACACTGAGGCACTGGGACACTGAGACACTGGGATACTGAGACACTGGCACGCTGAGACACTGGGACACTGAGACACTGAGACACTGGGTCACTGAGGCACTGGGACACTGGGACACTGAGACACTGGGTCACTGAGACACTGGGACACTGAGACACAGGGACACTGGGACACTGAGACACTGAGACACAGGGACACTGGGACACTAAGACACTGTGACACTGAGGCACTGGGACACTGAGACACTGAGACACTGAGGCACTGTGACACTGAGGAACTGGGACACTGGGACACTGGGACACTGGGACACTGAGACACTGAAACACTATGAAACTGAGACACTGGGACACTGAGACACAGAGACACTGAGACACTGGGACACTGAGACACAGTGACACTGAGACACAGTGACACTGAGACACTGGGACAATGGGACACTGAGACACTGAGGCACTGGGACACTGAGACACTAAGGCACTGGAACACTGGGACACTGAGACACTGAGAAACTGGGGCACTGAGACACAGGGACACTGAGACACTGAGGCAATGGGACACAGGGATACTGAGGCACTGGGACACTGGGACACTGAGACACTTGGACACTGAGCCACTGAGGCACTGGGGCACTGAGACACTGGGACACTGGTACACTGAGACACTGGGACACTGAGACACTGGGACACTGAGACACTGAGACACTGAGACACTGAGGCACTGGGACACTGAGACACTGAGACACTGGGAGACTGAGACACTGGGACACTGAGACACAGGCCTACTGGGACACTGAGACACTGGGAAACTGAGACACTGGGACACTGAGACACAGTGACACTGAGACACTGGGACACTGGGACACTGAGACAACTGAGGCACTGGGACACTGAGACACTAAGGCACTGGGACACTGTGTCACTGAGACACTGAGAAACTGGGACACTGAGACACAGGGACACTGAGACACTGAGGCACTGGGACACAGGGACACTGAGGCACTGGGACACTGGGACACTGAGACACTGAGACACTTGGACACTGAGCCACTAAGCCACTGAGGCACTGGGACACTGAGACACTGGGACACTGAGACACTGGGACACTGAGACACTGAGACACTGAGACACTGAGGCACTGGGACACTGAGACACTGAGACACTGGGAGACTGAGACACTGGGACACTGAGACACAGGCCTACTGGGACACTGAGACACTGGGAAACTGAGACACTGGGACACTGAGACACAGTGACACTGAGACACTGGGACACTGGGACACTGAGACAACTGAGGCACTGGGACACTGAGACACTAAGGCACTGGGACACTGTGTCACTGAGACACTGAGAAACTGGGACACTGAGACACAGGGACACTGAGACAATGAGGCACTGGGACACTGAGACACAGGGGCACTGGGACACTGAGGCACTGGGACACTGAGGAACTGGGACACTGGGACACTGGGAGACTGAGACGCTGGGGCACTGAGACACAGGGGCACTGGGACACTGAGACACTGGGACACTGAGACACTGGTACACTGAGATACTGGGACACTGAGACACAGTGACACTGAGATACTGAGACACTGGGACACTGGGACACTGAGACACTGAGGCACTGGGACACTGAGACACTAAGACACTGGGACACTGGGACACTGAGACATTGAGAAACTGGGACACTGAGACACTGAGACACTGAGACACAGGGGCACTGGGACACTGAGGCACTGGGACACTGAGGAACTGGGACACTGGGACACTGGGACACTGAGACACTGGACACCGGGACACTGTGACACTGAGATACTGAAACACTGGGAAACTGAGACACTGGGACACTGAGACACAGGGACACTGGGACACTGAGACACTGGGACACTGAGACACTGGGACACTGAGACACAGTGACACTGAGACACTGAGACACAGGGACACTGAGAAACTGAGGCAATGGGACACAGGGACACTGAGGCACTGGGACACTGGGACACTGAGACATTTGGACACTGAGCCACTGAGGCACTGGGACACTGAGACACTGGGACACTGGGACACTGGTACACTGAGACACTGAGACACTGGGACACTGGGACACTGATACACTGGGACACTGAGACACAGAGGCACTGGGACACTGAGACAATGAGGCACAGGGACACTGAGACACTAAGGCACTGGGACACTGGGACAGTCAGACACTGGGACACTGAGCCACAGGGACACTGAGACACTGAGGCACTGGGACACTGGGACACTCTGACACTGGGGCATGGGACACTATGACACTGAGACACTGGGGCACTGAGGCACTGGGACACTGAGACAGTGGGACACTGGGACACTGAGGCACTGAGACACTGGGAGACTGAGGCACTGGGACACTGGCACACTGAGACACTGGGACACTGAGACACTGGGACACTGAGACACTGAGGCACTGGGACGCAGGGACACAGGGACACTGAGGCACTGGGACACTGGGACACTGAGACACTGAGACACTGAGACACTCGGACACTGAGCCACTGAGGCACTGGGACACTGAGACACTGGGACACTGAGACACTGGGACACTGGAACACTGAGACACTGGCACGCTGAGAAACTGGGACACTGAGACACTGAGATACTGAGACACTGGGTCACTGAGGCACTGGGGCACTGGGACACTAAGACACTGGGTCACTGAGACACTGGGACACTGAGACACAGGGACACTGGGACACTGAGACACTGAGACACAGGGACACTGGGACACTGAGACACTGTGACACTGAGGCACTGGAACACTGAGACACTGAGACACTGAGCCACTGTGACACTGAGGAACTGGGACACTGGGACACTGGGACACTGGGACACTGAGACACTGAAACACTGTGAAACTGAGACACTGGAACACTGAGACACAGAGACACTGGGACACTGAGACACTGGGACACTGAGACACAGTGACACTGAGGCACAGTGACACTGAGACACTGGGACAATGGGACACTGAGACACTGAGGCACTGGGACACTGAGACACTGAGGCACTGGAACACTGGGACACTGAGACACTGATAAACTGGGACACTGAGACACAGGGACACTGAGACACTGAGGCAATGGGACACAGGGACACTGAGGCACTGGGACACTGGGACACTGAGACACTTGGACACTGAGCCACTGAGGCACTGGGACACTGAGACACTGGGACACTGGTACACTGAGACACTGGGACACTGAGACACTGGGACACTGAGACACTGAGACACTGAGACACTGAGACACTGGGACACTGAGGCACTGAGACACTGAGACACTGGGAGACTGAGACACAGGCACACTGGGACACTGAGACACTGGGACACTGAGACACAGTGACACTGAGACACTGGGACACTGGGACACTGAGACAACTGAGGCACTGGGACACTGAGACACTGAGACACTAAGGCACTGGGACACTGTGACACTGAGACACTGAGAAACTGGGACACTGAGACACTGGGACACTGAGACACTGAGGCACTGGGACACAGGGATACTGAGGCACTGGGACACTGGGACACTGAGACACTGAGACACTTGGACACTGAGCCACTAAGCCACTGAGGCACTGGGACACTGAGACACTGGGACACTGGGACACTGTGACACTGAGACACTGGGAGACTGAGACGCCGGGGCACTGAGACACTGGGAGACTGAGACACTGAGACACTGGGACACTGGGACACTGGGACACTGAGACACTGAGACACTGGGACACTGAGACACTGGGACACTGAGACACTGAGACACTGAGGCACTGAGACACTGAGACACTGGGAGACTGAGACACTGGGACACTGATACACAGGCACACTGGGACACTGAGACACTGGGAAACTGAGACACTTGGACACTGAGACAGAGTGAGACTGAGACACTGGGACACTGGGACACTGAGACAACTGAGGCACTGGGACACTGAGACACTAAGGCACTGGGACACTGTGACACTGAGACACTGAGGCACTGGGACACAGGGGCACTGAGGCACTGGGACACTGGGACACTGAGACACCGAGACACTGAGACACTCGGACACTGAGCCACTGAGGCACTGGGACACTGTGGCATTGGGACACTGAGACACTGGGATACTGAGACACTGGGACACTGGAACACTGAGACACTGGCACGCTGAGACACTGGGACACTGAGACACTGAGACACTGGGTCACTGAGGCACTGGGACACTGGGACACTGAGACACTGGGTCACTGAGACACTGAGACACTGAGACACAGGGACACTGGGACACTGAGACACTGAGACACAGGGACACTGGGACACTTAGACACTGTGACACTGAGGCACTGGGACACTGAGACACTGAGACACTGAGGCACTGTGACACTGAGGAACTGGGACACTGGGACACTGGGACACTGGGACACTGAGACACTGAAACACTGTGAAACTGAGACACTGGGACACTGAGACACAGAGACACTGGGACACTGAGACACTGGGACACTGAGACACAGTGACAATGAGACACAGTGACACTGAGATACTGGGACAATGGGACACTGAGACACTGAGGCACTGGGACACTGAGACACTAAGGCACTGGAACACTGGGACACTGAGACACTGAGAAACTGGGACACTGAGACACAGGGACACTGAGACACTGAGGCAATGGGACACAGGGACACTGAGGCACTGGGACACTGGGACACTGAGACACTTGGACACTGAGCCACTGAGGCACTGGGACACTGAGACACTGAGACACTGGGACACTGAGACACTGGGACACTGAGACACTGAGACACTGAGACACTGAGACACTGAGGCACTGGGACACTGAGGCACTGAGACACTGAGACACTGGGAGACTGAGACACTGGGACACTGAGACACAGGCACACTGGGACACTGAGACACTGGTAAACTGAGACACTGGGACACTGAGACACAGTGACACTGAGACACTGGGACACTGGGACACTGAGACAACTGGGACACTGAGACACTAAGGCACTGGGACACTGTGACACTGAGACACTGAGAAACTGGGACACTGAGACACAGGGACACTGAGACACTGAGGCACTGGGACACAGGGACACTGAGGCACTGGGACACTGGGACACTGAGACACTGAGACACTTGGACACTGAGCCACTAAGCCACTGAGGCACTGGGACACTGAGACACTGGGACACTGGGACACTGAGACACTGGGACACTGAGACACTGAGAGACTGAGACACTGGGACACTGTGACACTGAGACACTGGGAGACTGAGACGCTGGGGCACTGAGACACAGGGGCACTGGGACACTGAGACACTGGGACACTGAGACACTGGGACACTGAGACACTGGGACACTGAGACACAGTGACACTGAGATACTGAGACACTGGGACACTGGGACACTGAGACACTGAGGCACTGGGACACTGAGACACTAAGACACTGGGACACTGGGACACTGAGACATTGAGAAACTGGGACACTGAGACACTGAGACACTGAGACACAGGGGCACTGGGACACTGAGACACAGGGGCACTGGGACACTGTGACACTGTGACACTGGGACACTGAGACACTGGGACACTGAGACACTGGGACACTGAGACACAGTGACACTGAGATACTGAGACACTGGGACACTGGGACACTGAGACACTGAGGCACTGGGACACTGAGACACTAATACACTGGGACACTGGGACACTGAGACATTGAGAAACTGGGACACTGAGACACTGAGACACTGAGACACATGGGCACTGGGACACTGAGGCACTGGGACACTGAGGAACTGGGACACTGGGACAATGGGACACTGAGACACTGGACACTGGGGCACTGTGACACTGAGACACTGAAACACTGGGAAACTGAGACACTGGGACACTGAGACACAGGGACACTGGGACACTGAGACACTGGGACACTGAGACACTGGGACACTGAGACACAGTGACACTGAGACACTGAGACACAGGGACACTGAGACACTGAGGCAATGGGACACAGGGACACTGAGACACTGGGACACTGGTACACTGAGACACTGGGACACTGAGACACTGGGACACTGAGACACTGAGACACTGAGACACTGAGACACTGAGGCACTGGGACACTGAGGCACTGAGACACTGAGACACTGGGAGACTGAGACACTGGGACACTGAGACACAGGCACACTGGGACACTGAGACACTGGTAAACTGAGACACTGGGACACTGAGACACAGTGACACTGAGACACTGGGACACTGGGACACTGAGACAACTGAGGCACTGGGACACTGAGACACTAAGGCACTGGGACACTGTGACACTGAGACACTGAGAAACTGGGACACTGAGACACAGGGACACTGAGACACTGAGGCACTGGGACACAGGGACACTGAGGCACTGGGACACTGGGACACTGAGACACTGAGACACTTGGACACTGAGCCACTAAGCCACTGAGGCACTGGGACACTGAGACACTGGGACACTGGGACACTGAGACACTGGGACACTGAGAGACTGAGACACTGGGACACTGTGACACTGAGACACTGGGAGACTGAGACGCTGGGGCACTGAGACACAGGGGCACTGGGACACTGAGACACTGGGACACTGAGATACTGAGACACTGGGACACTGAGACACTGAGGCACTGGGACACTGGGACACTGAGGCATGGAACACTGGGACACTGAGACACTGAGAAACTGGGACACTGAGACACTGAGACACAGGGACACTGAGACACTGAGGCAATGGGACACAGGGACACTGAGGCACTGGGACACTGGGACACTGAGACACCTGGACACTGAGCCACTGAGGCACTGGGACACTGAGACACTGGGACACTGGTACACTGAGACACTGGGACACTGAGACACTGGGACACTGAGACACTGAGACACTGAGACACTGGGACACTGAGGCACTGAGACACTGAGACACTGGGAGACTGAGACACAGGCACACTGGGACACTGAGACACAGGGACACTGAGACACAGTGACACTGAGACACTGGGACACTGGGACACTGAGACAACTGAGGCACTGGGACACTGAGGCACTGGGACACTGGGACACTGAGACACTGAGACACTTGGACACTGAGCCACTAAGCCACTGAGGCACTGGGACACTGAGACACTGGGACACTGGGACACTGTGACACTGAGACACTGGGAGACTGAGACGCCGGGGCACTGAGACACTGGGAGACTGAGACACTGAGACACTGGGACACTGGGACACTGGGACACTGAGACACTGAGACACTGGGACACTGAGACACTGGGACACTGAGACACTGAGACACTGAGGCACTGAGACACTGAGACACTGGGAGACTGAGACACTGGGACACTGATACACAGGCACACTGAGACAGAGTGACACTGAGACACTGGGACACTGGGACACTGAGACAACTGAGGCACTGGGACACTGAGACACTAAGGCACTGGGACACTGTGACACTGAGACACTGAGAAACTGGGACACTGAGACACAGGGACACTGAGACACTGAGGCACTGGGACACTGAGACACTGAGGCACTGAGACACTGAGACACTGGGAGACTGAGACACTGGGACACTGATACACAGGCACACTGGGACACTGAGACACTGGGAAACTGAGACACTTGGACACTGAGACAGAGTGAGACTGAGACACTGGGACACTGGGACACTGAGACAACTGAGGCACTGGGACACTGAGACACTAAGGCACTGGGACACTGTGACACTGAGACACTGAGAAACTGGGACACTGAGACACTGAGGCACTGGGACACAGGGGCACTGAGGCACTGGGACACTGGGACACTGAGACACCGAGACACTGAGACACTCGGACACTGAGCCACTGAGGCACTGGGACACTGTGGCATTGGGACACTGAGACCCTGGGATACTGAGACACTGGGACACTGGAACACTGAGACACTGGCACGCTGAGACACTGGGACACTGAGACACTGAGACACTGGGTCACTGAGGCACTGGGACACTGGGACACTGAGACACTGGGTCACTGAGACACTGAGACACTGAGACACAGGGACACTGGGACACTGAGACACTGAGACACAGGGACACTGGGACACTTAGACAATGTGACACTGAGGCACTGGGACACTGAGACACTGAGACACTGAGGCACTGTGACACTGAGGAACTGGGACACTGGGACACTGGGACACTGGGACACTGAGACACTGAAACACTGTGAAACTGAGACACTGGGACACTGAGACACAGAGACACTGGGACACTGAGACACTGGGACACTGAGACACAGTGACAATGAGACACAGTGACACTGAGATACTGGGACAATGGGACACTGAGACACTGAGGCACTGGGACACTGAGACACTAAGGCACTGGAACACTGGGACACTGAGACACTGAGAAACTGGGACACTGAGACACAGGGACACTGAGACACTGAGGCAATGGGACACAGGGACACTGAGGCACTGGGACACTGGGACACTGAGACACTTGGACACTGAGCCACTGAGGCACTGGGACACTGAGACACTGAGACACTGGGACACTGAGACACTGGGACACTGAGACACTGAGACACTGAGACACTGAGACACTGAGGCACTGGGACACTGAGGCACTGAGACACTGAGACACTGGGAGACTGAGACACTGGGACACTGAGACACAGGCACACTGGGACACTGAGACACTGGTAAACTGATACACTGGGACACTGAGACACAGTGACACTGAGACACTGGGACACAGGGACACTGGGACACTGAGACAATGGGACACTGGGACACTGGGACACAGGGACACTCAGACACTGAGGCACAGGGACACTGAGACACTAAGGCACTGGGACACTGGGACACTGAGACACTGGGACACTGAGCCACAGGGACACTGAGACACTGAGGCACTGGGACACTGGGACACTGAGACACTGGGGCATGGGACACTATGACACTGAGACACTGGGGCACTGAGACACTGGGACACTGAGACAGTGGGACACTGGGACACTGAGGCACTGAGACACTGGGAGAGTGAGACACTGGGACACTGGCACACTGAGACACTGGGACACTGAGACACTGGGACACTGAGGCACTGAGGCACTGGGACACAGGGGCACTGAGGCACTGGGACACTGGGACACTGAGACACTGAGACACTGAGACACTCGGACACTGAGCCACTGAGGCACTGGGACACTGAGGCACTGGGACACTGAGACACTGGGATACTGAGACACTGGCACGCTGAGACACTGGGACACTGAGACACTGAGACACTGGGTCACTGAGGCACTGGGACACTGGGACACTGAGACACTGGGTCACTGAGACACTGGGACACTGAGACACAGGGACACTGGGACACTGAGACACTGAGACACAGGGACACTGGGACACTAAGACACTGTGACACTGAGGCACTGGGACACTGAGACACTGAGACACTGAGGCACTGTGACACTGAGGAACTGGGACACTGGGACACTGGGACACTGGGACACTGAGACACTGAAACACTATGAAACTGAGACACTGGGACACTGAGACACAGAGACACTGAGACACTGGGACACTGAGACACAGTGACACTGAGACACAGTGACACTGAGACACTGGGACAATGGGACACTGAGACACTGAGGCACTGGGACACTGAGACACTAAGGCACTGGAACACTGGGACACTGAGACACTGAGAAACTGGGACACTGAGACACAGGGACACTGAGACACTGAGGCAATGGGACACAGGGACACTGAGGCACTGGGACACTGGGACACTGAGACACTTGGACACTGAGCCACTGAGGCACTGGGGCACTGAGACACTGGGACACTGGTACACTGAGACACTGGGACACTGAGACACTGGGACACTGAGACACTGAGACACTGAGACACTGAGGCACTGGGACACTGAGACACTGAGACACTGGGAGACTGAGACACTGGGACACTGAGACACAGGCCTACTGGGACACTGAGACACTGGGAAACTGAGACACTGGGACACTGAGACACAGTGACACTGAGACACTGGGACACTGGGACACTGAGACAACTGAGGCACTGGGACACTGAGACACTAAGGCACTGGGACACTGTGTCACTGAGACACTGAGAAACTGGGACACTGAGACACAGGGACACTGAGACACTGAGGCACTGGGACACAGGGACACTGAGGCACTGGGACACTGGGACACTGAGACACTGAGACACTTGGACACTGAGCCACTAAGCCACTGAGGCACTGGGACACTGAGACACTGGGACACTGAGACACTGGGACACTGAGACACTGAGACACTGAGACACTGAGGCACTGGGACACTGAGACACTGAGACACTGGGAGACTGAGACACTGGGACACTGAGACACAGGCCTACTGGGACACTGAGACACTGGGAAACTGAGACACTGGGACACTGAGACACAGTGACACTGAGACACTGGGACACTGGGACACTGAGACAACTGAGGCACTGGGACACTGAGACACTAAGGCACTGGGACACTGTGTCACTGAGACACTGAGAAACTGGGACACTGAGACACAGGGACACTGAGACAATGAGGCACTGGGACACTGAGACACAGGGGCACTGGGACACTGAGGCACTGGGACACTGAGGAACTGGGACACTGGGACACTGGGAGACTGAGACGCTGGGGCACTGAGACACAGGGGCACTGGGACACTGAGACACTGGGACACTGAGACACTGGTACACTGAGATACTGGGACACTGAGACACAGTGACACTGAGATACTGAGACACTGGGACACTGGGACACTGAGACACTGAGGCACTGGGACACTGAGACACTAAGACACTGGGACACTGGGACACTGAGACATTGAGAAACTGGGACACTGAGACACTGAGACACTGAGACACAGGGGCACTGGGACACTGAGGCACTGGGACACTGAGGAACTGGGACACTGGGACACTGGGACACTGAGACACTGGACACCGGGACACTGTGACACTGAGATACTGAAACACTGGGAAACTGAGACACTGGGACACTGAGACACAGGGACACTGGGACACTGAGACACTGGGACACTGAGACACTGGGACACTGAGACACAGTGACACTGAGACACTGAGACACAGGGACACTGAGAAACTGAGGCAATGGGACACAGGGACACTGAGGCACTGGGACACTGGGACACTGAGACATTTGGACACTGAGCCACTGAGGCACTGGGACACTGAGACACTGGGACACTGGGACACTGGTACACTGAGACACTGAGACACTGGGCCACTGGGACACTGATACACTGGGACACTGAGACACAGAGGCACTGGGACACTGAGACAATGAGGCACAGGGACACTGAGACACTAAGGCACTGGGACACTGGGACACTCAGACACTGGGACACTGAGCCACAGGGACACTGAGACACTGAGGCACTGGGACACTGGGACACTGAGACACTGGGGCATGGGACACTATGACACTGAGACACTGGGGCACTGAGGCACTGGGACACTGAGACAGTGGGACACTGGGACACTGAGGCACTGAGACACTGGGAGACTGAGGCACTGGGACACTGGCACACTGAGACACTGGGACACTGAGACACTGGGACACTGAGACACTGAGGCACTGGGACGCAGGGACACAGGGACACTGAGGCACTGGGACACTGGGACACTGAGACACTGAGACACTGAGACACTCGGACACTGAGCCACTGAGGCACTGGGACACTGAGACACTGGGACACTGAGACACTGGGACACTGGAACACTGAGACACTGGCACGCTGAGAAACTGGGACACTGAGACACTGAGATACTGAGACACTGGGTCACTGAGGCACTGGGGCACTGGGACACTAAGCCACTGGGTCACTGAGACACTGGGACACTGAGACACAGGGACACTGGGACACTGAGACACTGAGACACAGGGACACTGGGACACTGAGACACTGTGACACTGAGGCACTGGAACACTGAGACACTGAGACACTGAGCCACTGTGACACTGAGGAACTGGGACACTGGGACACTGGGACACTGGGACACTGAGACACTGAAACACTGTGAAACTGAGACACTGGAACACTGAGACACAGAGACACTGGGACACTGAGACACTGGGACACTGAGACACAGTGACACTGAGACACAGTGACACTGAGACACTGGGACAATGGGACACTGAGACACTGAGGCACTGGGACACTGAGACACTGAGGCACTGGAACACTGGGACACTGAGACACTGAGAAACTGGGACACTGAGACACAGGGACACTGAGACACTGAGGCAATGGGACACAGGGACACTGAGGCACTGGGACACTGGGACACTGAGACACTTGGACACTGAGCCACTGAGGCACTGGGACACTGAGACACTGGGACACTGGTACACTGAGACACTGGGACACTGAGACACTGGGACACTGAGACACTGAGACACTGAGACACTGAGACACTGGGACACTGAGGCACTGAGACACTGAGACACTGGGAGACTGAGACACAGGCACACTGGGACACTGAGACACTGGGACACTGAGACACAGTGACACTGTGACACTGGGACACTGGGACACTGAGAC
Source organism: Pristiophorus japonicus (assembly GCF_044704955.1). Taxonomy (NCBI): domain Eukaryota; kingdom Metazoa; phylum Chordata; class Chondrichthyes; family Pristiophoridae; genus Pristiophorus; species Pristiophorus japonicus. Next base: position 23,402,055 of record NC_092000.1, on the reverse strand, counting down.
AACTGAGGCACTGGGACACTGAGACACTAAGGCACTGGGACACTGTGACACTGAGACACTGAGAAACTGGGACACTGAGACACTGGGACACTGAGACACTGAGGCACTGGGACACAGGGACACTGAGGCACTGGGACACTGGGACACTGAGACACTGAGACACTTGGACACTGAGCCACTAAGCCACTGAGGCACTGGGACACTGAGACACTGGGACACTGGGACACTGTGACACTGAGACACTGGGAGACTGAGACGCCGGGGCACTGAGACACTGGGAGACTGAGACACTGAGACACTGGGACACTGGGACACTGGGACACTGAGACACTGAGACACTGGGACACTGAGACACTGGGACACTGAGACACTGAGACACTGAGGCACTGAGACACTGAGACACTGGGAGACTGAGACACTGGGACACTGATACACAGGCACACTGGGACACTGAGACACTGGGAAACTGAGACACTTGGACACTGAGACAGAGTGAGACTGAGACACTGGGACACTGGGACACTGAGACAACTGAGGCACTGGGACACTGAGACACTAAGGCACTGGGACACTGTGACACTGAGACACTGAGAAACTGGGACACTGAGACACTGAGGCACTGGGACACAGGGGCACTGAGGCACTGGGACACTGGGACACTGAGACACCGAGACACTGAGACACTCGGACACTGAGCCACTGAGGCACTGGGACACTGTGGCATTGGGACACTGAGACACTGGGATACTGAGACACTGGGACACTGGAACACTGAGACACTGGCACGCTGAGACACTGGGACACTGAGACACTGAGACACTGGGTCACTGAGGCACTGGGACACTGGGACACTGAGACACTGGGTCACTGAGACACTGAGACACTGAGACACAGGGACACTGGGACACTGAGACACTGAGACACAGGGACACTGGGACACTTAGACACTGTGACACTGAGGCACTGGGACACTGAGACACTGAGACACTGAGGCACTGTGACACTGAGGAACTGGGACACTGGGACACTGGGACACTGGGACACTGAGACACTGAAACACTGTGAAACTGAGACACTGGGACACTGAGACACAGAGACACTGGGACACTGAGACACTGGGACACTGAGACACAGTGACACAGGGACACTGAGACACTGAGGCAATGGGACACAGGGACACTGAGGCACTGGGACACTGGGACACTGAGACACTTGGACACTGAGCCACTGAGGCACTGGGACACTGAGACACTGAGACACTGGGACACTGAGACACTGGGACACTGAGACACTGAGACACTGAGACACTGAGACACTGAGGCACTGAGACACTGAGACACTGGGAGACTGAGACACTGGGACACTGAGACACAGGCACACTGGGACACTGAGACACTGGTAAACTGAGACACTGGTACACTGAGACACAGTGACACTGAGACACTGGGACACTGGGACACTGAGACAACTGGGACACTGAGACACTAAGGCACTGGGACACTGTGACACTGAGACACTGAGAAACTGGGACACTGAGACACAGGGACACTGAGACACTGAGGCACTGGGACACAGGGACACTGAGGCACTGGGACACTGGGACACTGAGACACTGAGACACTTGGACACTGAGCCACTAAGCCACTGAGGCACTGGGACACTGAGACACTGGGACACTGGGACACTGAGACACTGGGACACTGAGACACTGGGAGACTGAGACGCTGGGGCACTGAGACACAGGGGCACTGGGACACTGAGACACTGGGACACTGAGACACTGGGACACTGAGACACTGGGACACTGAGACACAGTGACACTGGGACATTGAGAAACTGGGACACTGAGACACTGAGACACTGAGACACAGGGGCACTGGGACACTGAGACACAGGGGCACTGGGACACTGTGACACTGTGACACTGGGACACTGAGACACTGGGACACTGAGACACTGGGACACTGAGACACAGTGACACTGAGATACTGAGACACTGGGACACTGGGACACTGAGACACTGAGGCACTGGGACACTGAGACACTAATACACTGGGACACTGGGACACTGAGACATTGAGAAACTGGGACACTGAGACACTGAGACACTGAGACACATGGGCACTGGGACACTGAGGCACTGGGATACTGAGGAACTGGGACACTGGGACAATGGAACACTGAGACACTGGACACTGGGGCACTGTGACACTGAGACACTGAAACACTGGGAAACTGAGACACTGGGACACTGAGACACAGGGACACTGGGACACTGAGACACTGGGACACTGAGACACTGGGACACTGAGACACAGTGACACTGAGACACTGAGACACAGGGACACTGAGACACTGAGGCAATGGGACACGGGGACACTGAGGCACTGGGACACTGGGACACTGAGACACTTGGAAACTGAGCCACTGAGGCACTGGGACACTGAGACACTGGGACACTGGTACACTGAGACACTGGGACACTGAGACACTGGGACACTGAGACACTGAGACACTGAGACACTGAGACACTGAGGCACTGGGACACTGAGGCACTGAGACACTGAGACACTGGGAGACTGAGACACTGGGACACTGAGACACAGGCACACTGGGACACTGAGACACTGGTAAACTGAGACACTGGGACACTGAGACACAGTGACACTGAGACACTGGGACAGTGGGACACTGAGACAACTGAGGCACTGGGACACTGAGACACTAAGGCACTGGGACACTGTGACACTGAGACACTGAGAAACTGGGACACTGAGACACAGGGACACTGAGACACTGAGGCACTGGGACACAGGGACACTGAGGCACTGGGACACTGGGACACTGAGACACTGAGACACTTGGACACTGAGCCACTAAGCCACTGAGGCACTGGGACACTGAGACACTGGGACACTGGGACACTGAGACACTGGGACACTGAGAGACTGAGACACTGGGACACTGTGACACTGAGACACTGGGAGACTGAGACGCTGGGGCACTGAGACACTGGGACACTGAGACACAGTGACACTGAGATACTGAGACACTGGGACACTGAGACACTGCGGCACTGGGACACTGGGACACTGAGGCATGGAACACTGGGACACTGAGACACTGAGAAACTGGGACACTGAGACACTGAGACACAGGGACACTGAGACACTGAGACAATGGGACACAGGGACACTGAGGCACTGGGACACTGGGACACTGAGACACCTGGACACTGAGCCACTGAGGCACTGGGACACTGAGACACTGAGACACTGGGACACTGAGACACTGGGACACTGAGACTCTGAGACACTGAGACACTGAGACACTGAGGCACTGGGACACTGAGGCACTGAGACACTGAGACACTGGGAGACTGAGACACTGGGACACTGAGACACAGGCACACTGGGACACTGAGACACTGGTAAACTGAGACACTGGGACACTGAGACACAGTGACACTGAGACACTGGGACACTGGGACACTGAGACAACTGGGACACTGAGACACTAAGGCACTGGGACACTGTGACACTGAGACACTGAGAAACTGGGACACTGAGACACAGGGACACTGAGACACTGAGGCACTGGGACACAGGGACACTGAGGCACTGGGACACTGGGACACTGAGACACTGAGACACTTGGACACTGAGCCACTAAGCCACTGAGGCACTGGGACACTGAGACACTGGGACACTGGGACACTGAGACACTGGGACACTGAGACACTGGGAGACTGAGACGCTGGGGCACTGAGACACAGGGGCACTGGGACACTGAGACACTGGGACACTGAGACACTGGGACACTGAGACACTGGGACACTGAGACACAGTGACACTGGGACATTGAGAAACTGGGACACTGAGACACTGAGACACTGAGACACAGGGGCACTGGGACACTGAGACACAGGGGCACTGGGACACTGTGACACTGTGACACTGGGACACTGAGACACTGGGACACTGAGACACTGGGACACTGAGACACAGTGACACTGAGATACTGAGACACTGGGACACTGGGACACTGAGACACTGAGGCACTGGGACACTGAGACACTAATACACTGGGACACTGGGACACTGAGACATTGAGAAACTGGGACACTGAGACACTGGGACACTGAGACACATGGGCACTGGGACACTGAGGCACTGGGATACTGAGGAACTGGGACACTGGGACAATGGGACACTGAGACACTGGACACTGGGGCACTGTGACACTGAGACACTGAAACACTGGGAAACTGAGACACTGGGACACTGAGACACAGGGACACTGGGACACTGAGACACTGGGACACTGAGACACTGGGACACTGAGACACAGTGACACTGAGACACTGAGACACAGGGACACTGAGACACTGAGGCAATGGGACACAGGGACACTGAGGCACTGGGACACTGGGACACTGAGACACTTGGAAACTGAGCCACTGAGGCACTGGGACACTGAGACACTGGGACACTGGTACACTGAGACACTGGGACACTGAGACACTGGGACACTGAGACACTGAGACACTGAGACACTGAGACACTGAGGCACTGGGACACTGAGGCACTGAGACACTGAGACACTGGGAGACTGAGAAACTGGGACACTGAGACACAGGCACACTGGGACACTGAGACACTGGTAAACTGAGACACTGGGACACTGAGACACTGAGACACAGTGACACTGAGACACTGGGACACTGGGACACTGAGACAACTGAGGCACTGGGACACTGAGACACTAAGGCACTGGGACACTGTGACACTGAGACACTGAGAAACTGGGACACTGAGACACAGGGACACTGAGACACTGAGGCACTGGGACACAGGGACACTGAGGCACTGGGACACTGGGACACTGAGACACTGAGACACTTGGACACTGAGCCACTAAGCCACTGAGGCACTGGGACACTGAGACACTGGGACACTGGGACACTGAGACACTGGGACACTGAGAGACTGAGACACTGGGACACTGTGACACTGAGACACTGGGAGACTGAGACGCTGGGGCACTGAGACACTGGGACACTGAGACACAGTGACACTGAGATACTGAGACACTGGGACACTGAGACACTGAGGCACTGGGACACTGGGACACTGAGACACTGAGAAACTGGGACACTGAGACACTGAGACACAGGGACACTGAGACACTGAGGCAATGGGACACAGGGACACTGAGGCACTGGGACACTGGGACACTGAGACACCTGGACACTGAGCCACTGAGGCACTGGGACACTGAGACACTGGGACACTGGTACACTGAGACACTGGGACACTGAGACACTGGGACACTGAGACACTGAGACACTGAGACACTGAGACACTGGGACACTGAGGCACTGAGACACTGAGACACTGGGAGACTGAGACACAGGCACACTGGGACACTGAGACACAGGGACACTGAGACACAGTGACACTGAGACACTGGGACACTGGGACACTGAGACAACTGAGGCACTGGGACACTGAGGCACTGGGACACTGAGACACTGGGAGACTGAGACACTGGGACACTGATACACAGGCAGACTGAGGCAGAGTGACACTGAGACACTGGGACACTGGGACACTGAGACAACTGAGGCACTGGGACACTGAGACACTAAGGCACTGGGACACTGTGACACTGAGACACTGAGAAACTGGGACACTGAGACACAGGGACACTGAGACACTGAGGCACTGGGACACTGAGACACTGAGGCACTGAGACACTGAGACACTGGGAGACTGAGACACTGGGACACTGATACACAGGCACACTGGGACACTGAGACACTGGGAAACTGAGACACTTGGACACTGAGACAGAGTGAGACTGAGACACTGGGACACTGGGACACTGAGACAACTGAGGCACTGGGACACTGAGACACTAAGGCACTGGGACACTGGGACACTGAGACACCGAGACACTGAGACACTCGGACACTGAGCCACTGAGGCACTGGGACACTGTGGCATTGGGACACTGAGACCCTGGGATACTGAGACACTGGGACACTGGAACACTGAGACACTGGCACGCTGAGACACTGGGACACTGAGACACTGAGACACTGGGTCACTGAGGCACTGGGACACTGGGACACTGAGACACTGGGTCACTGAGACACTGAGACACTGAGACACTGAGACACAGGGACACTGGGACACTGAGACACTGAGACACAGGGACACTGGGACACTTAGACACTGTGACACTGAGGCACTGGGACACTGAGACACTGAGGCACTGTGACACTGAGGAACTGGGACACTGGGACACTGGGACACTGGGACACTGAGACACTGAAACACTGTGAAACTGAGACACTGGGACACTGAGACACAGAGACACTGGGACACTGAGACACTGGGACACTGAGACACAGTGACAATGAGACACAGTGACACTGAGATACTGGGACAATGGGACACTGAGACACTGAGGCACTGGGACACTGAGACACTAAGGCACTGGAACACTGGGACACTGAGACACTGAGAAACTGGGACACTGAGACACAGGGACACTGAGACACTGAGGCAATGGGACACAGGGACACTGAGGCACTGGGACACTGGGACACTGAGACACTTGGACACTGAGCCACTGAGGCACTGGGACACTGAGACACTGAGACACTGGGACACTGAGACACTGGGACACTGAGACACTGAGACACTGAGACACTGAGACACTGAGGCACTGGGACACTGAGGCACTGAGACACTGAGACACTGGGAGACTGAGACACTGGGACACTGAGACACAGGCACACTGGGACACTGAGACACTGGTAAACTGATACACTGGGACACTGAGACACAGTGACACTGAGACACTGGGACACTGGGACACTGAGACAACTGAGGCACTGGGACACTGAGACACTAAGGCACTGGGACACTGTGACACTGAGACACTGAGAAACTGGGACACTGAGACACAGGGACACTGAGACACTGAGGCACTGGGACACAGGGACACTGAGGCACTGGGACACTGGGACACTGAGACACTGAGACACTTGGACACTGAGCCACTAAGCCACTGAGGCACTGGGACACTGAGACACTGGGACACTGGGGCACTGGGACACTGAGACACTGAGACACTGGGACACTGAGACACTGGGACACTGAGACACTGAGACACTGGGACACTGGGACACTGGGACACTGAGGCACTGGGACACTGGGACACTGAGACACTGAGACACTTGGACACTGAGCCACTAAGCCACTGAGGCACTGGGACACTGAGACACTGGGACACTGGGAGACTGAGACACAGGCACACTGGGACACTGAGACACAGGGACACTGAGACACAGTGACACTGAGACACTGGGACACTGGGACACTGAGACAACTGAGGCACTGGGACACTGAGGCACTGGGACACTGGGACACTGAGACACTGAGACACTTGGACACTGAGCCACTAAGCCACTGAGGCACTGGGACACTGAGACACTGGGACACTGGGACACTGTGACACTGAGACACTGGGAGACTGAGACGCCGGGGCACTGAGACACTGGGAGACTGAGACACTGAGACACTGGGACACTGGGACACTGGGACACTGAGACACTGAGACACTGGGACACTGAGACACTGGGACACTGAGACACTGAGACACTGAGGCACTGAGACACTGAGACACTGGGAGACTGAGACACTGGGACACTGATACACAGGCAGACTGAGACAGAGTGACACTGAGACACTGGGACACTGGGACACTGAGACAACTGAGGCACTGGGACACTGAGACACTAAGGCACTGGGACACTGTGACACTGAGACACTGAGAAACTGGGACACTGAGACACAGGGACACTGAGACACTGAGGCACTGGGACACTGAGACACTGAGGCACTGAGACACTGAGACACTGGGAGACTGAGACACTGGGACACTGATACACAGGCACACTGGGACACTGAGACACTGGGAAACTGAGACACTTGGACACTGAGACAGAGTGAGACTGAGACACTGGGACACTGGGACACTGAGGCACTGGGACACTGGGACACTGAGACACTAAGGCACTGGGACACTGTGACACTGAGACACTGAGAAACTGGGACACTGAGACACTGAGGCACTGGGACACAGGGGCACTGAGGCACTGGGACACTGGGACACTGAGACACCGAGACACTGAGACACTCGGACACTGAGCCACATGAGGCACTGGGACACTGTGGCATTGGGACACTGAGACCCTGGGATACTGAGACACTGGGACACTGGAACACTGAGACACTGGCACGCTGAGACACTGGGACACTGAGACACTGAGACACTGGGTCACTGAGGCACTGGGACACTGGGACACTGAGACACTGGGTCACTGAGACACTGAGACACTGAGACACAGGGACACTGGGACACTGAGACACTGAGACACAGGGACACTGGGACACTTAGACACTGTGACACTGAGGCACTGGGACACTGAGACACTGAGACACTGAGGCACTGTGACACTGAGGAACTGGGACACTGGGACACTGGGACACTGGGACACTGAGACACTGAAACACTGTGAAACTGAGACACTGGGACACTGAGACACAGAGACACTGGGACACTGAGACACTGGGACACTGAGACACAGTGACAATGAGACACAGTGACACTGAGATACTGGGACAATGGGACACTGAGACACTGAGGCACTGGGACACTGAGACACTAAGGCACTGGAACACTGGGACACTGAGACACTGAGAAACTGGGACACTGAGACACAGGGACACTGAGACACTGAGGCAATGGGACACAGGGACACTGAGGCACTGGGACACTGGGACACTGAGACACTTGGACACTGAGCCACTGAGGCACTGGGACACTGAGACACTGAGACACTGGGACACTGAGACACTGAGACACTGAGACACTGAGACACTGAGGCACTGGGACACTGAGGCACTGAGACACTGAGACACTGGGAGACTGAGACACTGGGACACTGAGACACAGGCACACTGGGACACTGAGACACTGGTAAACTGATACACTGGGACACTGAGACACAGTGACACTGAGACACTGGGACACTGGGACACTGAGACAACTGAGGCACTGGGACACTGAGACACTAAGGCACTGGGACACTGTGACACTGAGACACTGAGAAACTGGGACACTGGGACACAGGGACACTGAGACACTGAGGCACTGGGACACAGGGACACTGAGGCACTGGGACACTGGGACACTGAGACACTGAGACACTTGGACACTGAGCCACTAAGCCACTGAGGCACTGGGACACTGAGACACTGGGACACTGGGACACTGAGACACTGAGACACTGGGACACTGAGACACTGGGACACTGAGACACTGAGACACTGGGGCACTGGGACACTGAGACACTGGGACACTGAGACACTGGGAAACTGAGAAACTTGGACACTGAGACAGAGTGACACTGAGACACTGAGACACTGGGACACTGGGACACTGAGACAACTGAGGCACTGGGACACTGAGACACTAAGGCACTGGGACACTGTGACACTGAGACACTGAGAAACTGGGACACTGAGACACAGGGACACTGAGACACTGAGGCACTGGGACACAGGGACACTGAGGCACTGGGACACTGGGACACTGAGACACTGAGACACTTGGACACTGAGCCACTAAGCCACTGAGGCACTGGGACACTGAGGCACTGAGGCACTGGGACACAGGGGCACTGAGGCACTGGGACACTGGGACACTGAGACACTGAGACACTGAGACACTCGGACACTGAGCCACTGAGGCACTGGGACACTGTGGCACTGGGACACTGAGACACTGGGATACTGAGACACTGGGACACTGGAACACTGAGACACTGGCACGCTGAGACACAGGGACACTGGGACACTTAGACACTGTGACACTGAGGCACTGGGACACTGAGACACTGAGACACTGAGGCACTGTGACACTGAGGAACTGGGACACTGGGACACTGAGGCACTGGAACACTGGGACACTGAGACACTGAGAAACTGGGACACTGAGACACTGAGACACAGGGACACTGAGACACTGAGGCAATGGGACACAGGGACACTGAGGCACTGGGACACTGGGACACTGAGACACCTGGACACTGAGCCACTGAGGCACTGGGACACTGAGACACTGGGACACTGGTACACTGAGACACTGGGACACTGAGACACTGGGACACTGAGACACTGAGACACTGAGACACTGGGACACTGAGGCACTGAGACACTGAGACACTGGGAGACTGAGACACAGGCACACTGGGACACTGAGACACAGGGACACTGAGACACAGTGACACTGAGACACTGGGACACTGGGACACTGAGACAACTGAGGCACTGGGACACTGAGGCACTGGGACACTGGGACACTGAGACACTGAGACACTTGGACACTGAGCCACTAAGCCACTGAGGCACTGGGACACTGAGGCACTGAGGCACTGGGACACAGGGGCACTGAGGCACTGGGACACTGGGACACTGAGACACTGAGACACTGAGACACTCGGACACTGAGCCACTGAGGCACTGGGACACTGTGGCACTGGGACACTGAGACACTGGGATACTGAGACACTGGGACACTGGAACACTGAGACACTGGCACGCTGAGACACAGGGACACTGGGACACTTAGACACTGTGACACTGAGGCACTGGGACACTGAGACACTAAGACACTGAGGCACTGTGACACTGAGGAACTGGGACACTGGGACACTGAGGCACTGGAACACTGGGACACTGAGACACTGAGAAACTGGGACACTGAGACACTGAGACACAGGGACACTGAGACACTGAGGCAATGGGACACAGGGACAATGAGGCACTGGGACACTGGGACACTGAGACACCTGGACACTGAGCCACTGAGGCACTGGGACACTGAGACACTGGGACACTGGTACACTGAGACACTGGGACACTGAGACACTGGGACACTGAGACACTGAGACACTGAGACACTGGGACACTGAGGCACTGAGACACTGAGACACTGGGAGACTGAGACACAGGCACACTGGGACACTGAGACACAGGGACACTGAGACACAGTGACACTGAGACACTGGGACACTGGGACACTGAGACAACTGAGGCACTGGGACACTGAGGCACTGGGACACTGGGACACTGAGACACTGAGACACTTGGACACTGAGCCACTAAGCCACTGAGGCACTGGGACACTGAGACACTGGGACACTGGGACACTGTGACACTGAGACACTGGGAGACTGAGACGCCGGGGCACTGAGACACTGGGAGACTGAGACACTGAGACACTGGGACACTGGGACACTGAGACAACTGAGGCACTGGGACACTGAGACACTAAGGCACTGGGACACTGTGACACTGAGACACTGAGAAACTGGGACACTGAGACACAGGGACACTGAGACACTGAGGCACTGGGACACTGAGACACTGAGGCACTGAGACACTGAGACACTGGGAGACTGAGACACTGGGACACTGATACACAGGCACACTGGGACACTGAGACACTGGGAAACTGAGACACTTGGACACTGAGACAGAGTGAGACTGAGACACTGGGACACTGGGACACTGAGACAACTGAGGCACTGGGACACTGAGACACTAAGGCACTGGGACACTGTGACACTGAGACACTGAGAAACTGGGACACTGAGACACTGAGGCACTGGGACACAGGGGCACTGAGGCACTGGGACACTGGGACACTGAGACACTGAGACACTGAGACACTCGGACACTGAGCCACTGAGGCACTGGGACACTGTGGCATTGGGACACTGAGACCCTGGGATACTGAGACACTGGGACACTGGAACACTGAGACACTGGCACGCTGAGACACTGGGACACTGAGACACTGAGACACTGGGTCACTGAGGCACTGGGACACTGGGACACTGAGACACTGGGTCACTGAGACACTGAGACACTGAGACACAGGGACACTGGGACAATGAGACACTGAGACACAGGGACACTGGGACACTTAGACACTGTGACACTGAGACACTGGGACACTGAGACACTGAGACACTGAGGCACTGTGACACTGAGGAACTGGGACACTGGGACACTGGGACACTGGGACACTGAGACACTGAAACACTGTGAAACTGAGACACTGGGACACTGAGACACAGAGACACTGGGACACTGAGACACTGGGACACTGAGACACAGTGACAATGAGACACAGTGACACTGAGATACTGGGACAATGGGACACTGAGACACTGAGGCACTGGGACACTGAGACACTAAGGCACTGGAACACTGGGACACTGAGACACTGAGAAACTTGGACACTGAGACACAGGGACACTGAGACACTGAGGCAATGGGACACAGGGACACTGAGGCACTGGGACACTGGGACACTGAGACACTTGGACACTGAGCCACTGAGGCACTGAGACACTGGGACACTGAGACACTGGGACACTGAGACACTGAGACACTGAGACACTGGGAGACTGAGACACTGGGACACTGAGACACAGGCACACTGGGACACTGAGACACTGGTAAACTGATACACTGGGACACTGAGACACAGTGACACTGAGACACTGGGACACTGGGACACTGAGACAACTGAGGCACTGGGACACTGAGACACTAAGGCACTGGGACACTGTGACACTGAGACACTGAGAAACTGGGACACTGAGACACAGGGACACTGAGACACTGAGGCACTGGGACACAGGGACACTGAGGCACTGGGACACTGGGACACTGAGACACTGAGACACTTGGACACTGAGCCACTAAGCCACTGAGGCACTGGGACACTGAGACACTGGGACACTGGGACACTGGGACACTGAGACACTGAGACACTGGGACACTGAGACACTGGGACACTGAGACACTGAGACACTGAGGCACTGAGACACTGAGACACTGGGACACTGAGACACTGGGAAACTGAGACACTTGGACACTGAGACAGAGTGACACTGAGACACTGGGACACTGGGACACTGAGACAACTGAGGCACTGGGACACTGAGACACTAAGGCACTGGGACACTGTGACACTGAGACACTGAGAAACTGGGACACTGAGACACAGGGACACTGAGACACTGAGGCACTGGGACACAGGGACACTGAGGCACTGGGACACTGGGACACTGAGACACTGAGACACTTGGACACTGAGCCACTAAGCCACTGAGGCACTGGGACACTGAGGCACTGAGGCACTGGGACACAGGGGCACTGAGGCACTGGGACACTGGGACACTGAGACACTGAGACACTGAGACACTCGGACACTGAGCCACTGAGGCACTGGGACACTGTGGCACTGGGACACTGAGACACTGGGATACTGAGACACTGGGACACTGGAACACTGAGACACTGGCACGCTGAGACACAGGGACACTGGGACACTTAGACACTGTGACACTGAGGCACTGGGACACTGAGACACTGAGACACTGAGGCACTGTGACACTGAGGAACTGGGACACTGGGACACTGAGGCACTGGGACACTGAGACACTGAGACACTGGGAGACTGAGACACTGGGACACTGAGACACAGAGACAGTGGGACACTGAGACACTGGGACACTGAGACACAGTGACAATGAGACACAGTGACACTGAGATACTGGGACAATGGGACACTGAGACACTGAGGCACTGGGACACTGAGACACTAAGGCACTGGAACACTGGGACACTGAGACACTGAGAAACTGGGACACTGAGACACAGGGACACTGAGACACTGAGGCAATGGGACACAGGGACACTGAGGCACTGGGACACTGGGACACTGAGACACTTGGACACTGAGCCACTGAGGCACTGGGACACTGAGACACTGAGACACTGGGACACTGAGACACAGGGACACTGAGACACTGAGGCAATGGGACACAGGGACACTGAGGCACTGGGACACTGGGACACTGAGACACTTGGACACTGAGCCACTGAGGCACTGGGACACTGAGACACTGAGACACTGGGACACTGAGACACTGGGACACTGAGACACTGAGACACTGAGACACTGAGACACTGAGACACTGGGACACTGAGGCACTGAGACACTGAGACACTGGGAGACTGAGACACTGGGACACTGAGACACAGGCACACTGGGACACTGAGACACTGGTAAACTGATACACTGGGACACTGAGACACAGTGACACTGAGACACTGGGACACTGGGACACTGAGACAACTGAGGCACTGGGACACTGAGACACTAAGGCACTGGGACACTGTGACACTGAGACACTGAGAAACTGGGACACTGAGACACAGGGACACTGAGACACTGAGGCACTGGGACACAGGGACACTGAGGCACTGGGACACTGGGACACTGAGACACTGAGACACTTGGACACTGAGCCACTAAGCCACTGAGGCACTGGGACACTGAGACACTGGGACACTGGGACACTGGGACACTGAGACACTGAGACACTGGGACACTGAGACACTGGGACACTGAGACACTGAGACACTGAGGCACTGAGACACTGAGACACTGGGACACTGAGACACTGGGAAACTGAGACACTTGGACACTGAGACAGAGTGACACTGAGACACTGGGACACTGGGACACTGAGACAACTGAGGCACTGGGACACTGAGACACTAAGGCACTGGGACACTGTGACACTGAGACACTGAGAAACTGGGACACTGAGACACAGGGACACTGAGACACTGAGGCACTGGGACACAGGGACACTGAGGCACTGGGACACTGGGACACTGAGACACTGAGACACTTGGACACTGAGCCACTAAGCCACTGAGGCACTGGGACACTGAGGCACTGAGGCACTGGGACACAGGGGCACTGAGGCACTGGGACACTGGGACACTGAGACACTGAGACACTGAGACACTCGGACACTGAGCCACTGAGGCACTGGGACACTGTGGCACTGGGACACTGAGACACTGGGATACTGAGACACTGGGACACTGGAACACTGAGACACTGGCACGCTGAGACACAGGGACACTGGGACACTTAGACACTGTGACACTGAGGCACTGGGACACTGAGGCACTGAGACACTGAGGCACTGTGACACTGAGGAACTGGGACACTGGGACACTGGGACACTGGGACACTGAGACACTGAAACACTGTGAAACTGAGATACTGGGACACTGAGACACAGAGACAGTGGGACACTGAGACACTGGGACACTGAGACACAGTGACAATGAGACACAGTGACACTGAGATACTGGGACAATGGGACACTGAGACACTGAGGCACTGGGACACTGAGACACTAAGGCACTGGAACACTGGGACACTGAGACACTGAGAAACTGGGACACTGAGACACAGGGACACTGAGACACTGAGGCAATGGGACACAGGGACACTGAGGCACTGGGACACTGGGACACTGAGACACTTGGACACTGAGCCACTGAGGCACTGGGACACTGAGACACTGAGACACTGGGACACTGAGACACAGGGACACTGAGACACTGAGACACTGAGACACTGAGACACTGAGACACTGAGGCACTGGGACACTGAGGCACTGAGGCACTGAGACACTGGGAGACTGAGACACTGGGACACTGAGACACAGGCACACTGGGACACTGAGACACTGGTAAACTGATACACTGGGACACTGAGACACAGTGACACTGAGACACTGGGACACTGGGACACTGAGGCACTGGGACGCTGAGACAATAAGGCACTGGGACACTGGGAGACTGAGACACTGGGACACTGAGACACAGGCACACTGGGACACTGAGACACTGGTAAACTGAGACACTGGGACACTGAGACACAGTGACACTGAGACACTGGGACACTGGGACACTGAGACAACTGAGGCACTGGGACACTGAGACACTAAGGCACTGGGACACTGTGACACTGAGACACTGAGAAACTGGGACACTGAGACACAGGGACACTGAGACACTGAGGCACTGGGACACAGGGACACTGAGGCACTGGGACACTGGGACACTGAGACACTGAGACACTTGGACACTGAGCCACTAAGCCACTGAGGCACTGGGACACTGAGACACTGGGACACTGGGACACTGAGACACTGGGACACTGAGACACTGAGAGACTGAGAGACTGAGACACTGGGACACTGTGACACTGAGACACTGGGAGACTGAGACGCTGGGGCACTGAGACACAGGGGCACTGGGACACTGAGACACTGGGACACTGAGACACTGGGACACTGAGACACTGGGACACTGAGACACAGTGACACTGAGATACTGAGACACTGGGACACTGGGACACTGAGACACTGAGGCACTGGGACACTGAGACACTAAGACACTGGGACACTGGGACACTGAGACATTGAGAAACTGGGACACTGAGACACTGAGACACTGAGACACAGGGGCACTGGACACTGAGACACAGGGGCACTGGGACACTGTGACACTGGGACACTGAGACACTGGGACACTGAGACACTGGGACACTGAGACACAGTGACACTGAGATACTGAGACACTGGGACACTGGGACACTGAGACACTGAGGCACTGGGACACTGAGACACTAATACACTGGGACACTGGGACACTGAGACATTGAGAAACTGGGACACTGAGACACTGAGACACTGAGACACAGGGGCACTGGGACACTGAGGCACTGGGACACTGAGGAACTGGGACACTGGGACAATGGGACACTGAGACACTGGACACTGGGGCACTGTGACACTGAGACACTGAAACACTGGGAAACTGAGACACTGGGACACTGAGACACAGGGACACTGGGACACTGAGACACTGGGACACTGAGACACTGGGACACTGAGACACAGTGACACTGAGACACTGAGACACAGGGACACTGAGACACTGAGGCAATGGGACACAGGGACACTGAGGCACTGGGACACTGGGACACTGAGACACTTGGACACTGAGCCACTGAGGCACTGGGACACTGAGACACTGGGACACTGGTACACTGAGACACTGGGACACTGAGACACTGGGACACTGAGACACTGAGACACTGAGACACTGAGACACTGAGGCACTGGGACACTGAGGCACTGAGACACTGAGACACTGGGAGACTGAGACACTGGGACACTGAGACACAGGCACACTGGGACACTGAGACACTGGTAAACTGAGACACTGGGACACTGAGACACAGTGACACTGAGACACTGGGACACTGGGACACTGAGACAACTGAGGCACTGGGACACTGAGACACTAAGGCACTGGGACACTGTGACACTGAGACACTGAGAAACTGGGACACTGAGACACAGGGACACTGAGACACTGAGGCACTGGGACACAGGGACACTGAGGCACTGGGACACTGGGACACTGAGACACTGAGACACTTGGACACTGAGCCACTAAGCCACTGAGGCACTGGGACACTGAGACACTGGGACACTGGGACACTGGGACACTGAGACACTGGGACACTGAGACACTGAGACACTGGGACACTGGGACACTGTGACACTGAGACACTGGGAGACTGAGCCGCTGGGGCACTGAGACACAGGGGCACTGGGACACTGAGACACTGGGACACTGAGACACTGGGACACTGAGACACTGGGACACTGAGACACAGTGACACTGAGATACTGAGACACTGGGACACTGGGACACTGAGACACTGAGACACTGAGACACAGGGGCACTGGGACACTGAGACACAGGGGCACTGGGACACTGAGACACTGGGATACTGAGACACTGGGACACTGAGACACAGTGACACTGAGATACTGAGACACTGGGACACTGGGACACTGAGACACTGAGGCACTGGGACACTGAGACACTAATACACTGGGACACTGGGACACGGAGACATTGAGAAACTGGGACACTGAGACACTGAGACACTGAGACACAGGGGCACTGGGACACTGAGGCAATGGGACACTGAGGAACTGGGACACTGGGACAATGGGACACTGAGACACTGGACACTGGGGAACTGTGACACTGAGACACTGAAACACTGGGAAACTGAGACACTGGGACACTGAGACACAGGGACACTGGGACACTGAGACACTGGGACACTGAGACACTGGGACACTGAGACACAGTGACACTGAGACACTGAGACACAGGGACACTGAGAAACTGAGGCAATGGGACACAGGGACACTGAGGCACTGGGACACTGGGACACTGAGACACTTGGACACTGAGCCACTGAGGCACTGGGACACTGAGACACTGGGGCACTGGGACACTGGTACACTGAGATACTGAGACACTGGGACACTGGGACACTGAGACACTGGGACACTGAGACACAGAGGCACTGGGACACTGAGACACTGAGGCACAGGGACACTGAGACACAAAGGCACTGGGACACTGGGACACTGTCACACTGGGACACTGAGACACTGGGACACTGGGACACTGGTACACTGAGATACTGAGACACTGGGACACTGGGACACTGAGACACTGGGACACTGAGACACTGAGAAACTGGGACACTGAGGCACAGGGGCACTGAGACACTGAGGCAATGGGACACAGGGACACTGAGGCACTGGGACACTGGGACACTGAGACACTTGGACACTGAGCCACTGAGGCACTGGGACACTGAGACACTGGGACACTGGTACAATGAGACACTGGGACACTGAGACACTGGGACACTGAGACACTGAGACACTGAGACACTGAGACTGTGGGACACTGAGGCACTGAGACACTGAGACACTGGGACACTGAGACACAGGCACACTGGGACACTGAGACACTGGGAAACTGAGACACTGGGACACTGAGACACTGAGACACAGTGACACTGAGACACTGGGACACTGGGACACTGAGACAACTGAGGCACTGGGACACTGAGACACTAAGGCACTGGGGCACTGTGACACTGAGACACTGAGAAACTGGGACACTGAGACACAGGGACACTGAGACACTGAGGCACTGGGACACAGGGACACTGAGGCACTGGGACACTGGGACACTGAGACACTGAGACACTTGGACACTGAGCCACTAAGCCACTGAGGCACTGGGACACTGAGAGACTGAGACACTGGGACACTGTGACACTGAGACACTGGGAGACTGAGACGCTGGGGCACTGAGACACAGGGGCACTGGGACACTGAGACACTGGGACACTGATACACTGGGACACTGAGACACAGTGACACTGAGATAATGAGACACTGGGACACTGGGACACTGAGACACTGAGGCACTGGGACACTGAGACACTAAGGCACTGGGAACTGAGACATTGAGAAACTGGGACACTGAGACACTGAGACACTGAGACACAGGGGCACTGGGACACTGAGGCACTGGGATACTGAGGAACTGGGACACTGGGACACTGGGACACTGAGACACTGGGCACTGGGACACTGTGACACTGGGCACTGAGACACTGGGACACTGAGACACATTGACACTGAGACACTGAGACACAGGGACACTGAGAAACTGAGGCAATGGGACACAGGGACACTGAGGCACTGGGACACTGGTACACTGAGACACTTGGACACTGAGCCACTGAGGCACTGGGACACTGAGACACTGGGACACTGGTACCCTGAGACACTGGTACACTGAGACACTGGGACACTGAGACACTGAGACACTGAGACACTGGGACACTGAGGCACTGAGACACTGAGACACTGGGAGACTGAGACACAGGCACACTGGGACACTGAGACACTGGGACACTGAGACACAGTGACACTGAGACACTGGTACACTGGGACACTGAGACAACTGAGGCACTGGGACACTGAGACACTAAGGCACTGGGACACTGTGACACTGAGACACTGAGAAACTGGGACACTGAGACACTGGGACACTGAGACACTGAGGCACTGGGACACAGGGACACTGAGGCACTGGGACACTGGGACACTGAGACACTGAGACACTTGGACACTGAGCCACTGAGCCACTGAGGCACTGGGACACTGAGACACTGGGACACTGGGACACTGTGACACTGAGACACTGGGAGACTGAGACGCCGGGGCACTGAGACACTGGGAGACTGAGACACTGAGACACTGGGACACTGGGACACTGGGACACTGAGACACTGAGACACTGGACACTGAGACACTGGGACACTGAGACACTGAGACACTGAGGCACTGAGACACTGAGACACTGGGAGACTGAGACACTGGGACACTGATACACAGGCACACTGGGACACTGAGGCACTGGGAAACTGAGACACTTGGACACTGAGACAGAGTGAGACTGAGACACTGGGACACTGAGACAACTGAGGCACTGGGACACTGAGACACTAAGGCACTGGGACACTGTGACACTGAGACACTGAGAAACTGGGACACTGAGACACAGGGACACTGAGACACTGAGGCACTGGGACACAGGGACACTGAGGCACTGGGACACTGGGACACTGAGACACTGAGACACTTGGACACTGAGCCACTAAGCCACTGAGGCACTGGGACACTGAGGCACTGAGGCACTGGGACACAGGGGCACTGAGGCACTGGGACACTGGGACACTGAGACACCGAGACACTGAGACACTCGGACACTGAGCCACTGAGGCACTGGGACACTGTGGCACTGGGACACTGAGACACTGGGATACTGAGACACTGGGACACTGGAACACTGAGACACTGGCACGCTGAGACACTGGGACACTGAGACACTGAGACACTGGGTCACTGAGGCACTGGGACACTGGGACACTGAGACACTGGGTCACTGAGACACTGAGACACTGAGACACAGGGACACTGGGACACTGAGACACTGAGACACAGGGACACTGGGACACTTAGACACTGTGACACTGAGGCACTGGGACACTGAGACACTGAGACACTGAGGCACTGTGACACTGAGGAACTGGGACACTGGGACACTGGGGCACTGGGACACTGAGACACTGAAACACTGTGAAACTGAGACACTGGGACACTGAGACACAGAGACACTGGGACACTGAGACACTGGGACACTGAGACACAGTGACAATGAGACACAGTGACACTGAGATACTGGGACAATGGGACACTGAGACACTGAGGCACTGGGACACTGAGACACTAAGGCACTGGAACACTGGGACACTGAGACACTGAGAAACTGGGACACTGAGACACAGGGACACTGAGACACTGAGGCAATGGGACACAGGGACACTGAGGCACTGGGACACTGGGACACTGAGACACTTGGACACTGAGCCACTGAGGCACTGGGACACTGAGACACTGAGACACTGGGACACTGAGACACTGGGACACTGAGACACTGAGACACTGAGACACTGAGGCACTGGGACACTGAGGCACTGAGACACTGAGACACTGGGAGACTGAGACACTGGGACACTGAGACACAGGCACACTGGGACACTGAGACACTGGTAAACTGAGACACTGGGACACTGAGACACAGTGACACTGAGACACTGGGACACTGGGACACTGAGACAACTGAGGCACTGGGACACTGAGACACTAAGGCACTGGGACACTGTGACACTGAGACACTGAGAAACTGGGACACTGAGACACAGGGACACTGAGACACTGAGGCACTGGGACACAGGGACACTGAGGCACTGGGACACTGGGACACTGAGACACTGAGACACTTGGACACTGAGCCACTAAGCCACTGAGGCACTGGGACACTGAGACACTGGGACACTGGGACACTGAGACACTGGGACACTGAGACACTGAGAGACTGAGACACTGGGACACTGTGACACTGAGACACTGGGAGACTGAGACGCTGGGGCACTGAGACACAGGGGCACTGGGACACTGAGATACTGGGACACTGAGACACTGGGACACTGAGACACTGGGACACTGAGACACAGTGACACTGAGATACTGAGACACTGGGACACTGGGACACTGAGACACTGAGGCACTGGGACACTGAGACACTAAGACACTAGGACACTGGGACACTGAGACATTGAGAAACTGGGACACTGAGACACTGAGACACTGAGACACAGGGGCACTGGGACACTGAGACACAGGGGCACTGGGACACTGTGACACTGGGACACTGAGAAACTGGGACACTGGGACACTGAGACACAGTGACACTGAGATACTGAGACACTGGGACACTGGGACACTGAGACACTGAGGCACTGGGACACTGAGACACTAATACACTGGGACACTGGGACACTGAGACATTGAGAAACTGGGACACTGAGACACTGGGACACTGAGACACAGGGACACTGGGACACTGAGACACTGGGACACTGAGACACTGGGACACTGAGACACAGTGACACTGAGACACTGAGACACAGGGACACTGAGACACTGAGGCAATGGGACACAGGGACACTGAGGCACTGGGACACTGGGACACTGAGACACTTGGACACTGAGCCACTGAGGCACTGGGACACTGAGACACTGGGACACTGGTACACTGAGACACTGGGACACTGAGACACTGGGACACTGAGACACTGAGACACTGAGACACTGAGGCACTGGGACACTGAGGCACTGAGACACTGAGACACTGGGAGACTGAGACACTGGGACACTGAGACACAGGCACACTGGGACACTGAGACACTGGTAAACTGAGACACTGGGACACTGAGACACAGTGACACTGAGACACTGGGACACTGGGACACTGAGACAACTGAGGCACTGGGACACTGAGACACTAAGGCACTGGGACACTGTGACACTGAGACACTGAGAAACTGGGACACTGAGACACAGGGACACTGAGACACTGAGGCACTGGGACACAGGGACACTGAGGCACTGGGACACTGGGACACTGAGACACTGAGACACTTGGACACTGAGCCACTAAGCCACTGAGGCACTGGGACACTGAGACACTGGGACACTGGGACACTGAGACACTGGGACACTGAGAGACTGAGACACTGGGACACTGTGACACTGAGACACTGGGAGACTGAGACGCTGGGGCACTGAGACACAGGGGCACTGGGACACTGAGACACTGGGACACTGAGACACTGGGACACTGAGACACTGGGACACTGAGACACAGTGACACTGAGATACTGAGACACTGGGACACTGAGACACTGAGGCACTGGGACACTGGGACACTGAGGCACTGGAACACTGGGACACTGAGACACTGAGAAACTGGGACACTGAGACACAGGGACACTGAGACACTGAGGCAATGGGACACAGGGACACTGAGGCACTGGGACACTGGGACACTGAGAAACTTGGACACTGAGCCACTGAGGCACTGGGACACTGAGACACTGGGACACTGGTACACTGAGACACTGGGACACTGAGACACTGGGACACTGAGACACTGAGACACTGAGACACTGGGACACTGAGGCACTGAGACACTGAGACACTGGGAGACTGAGACACAGGCACACTGGGACACTGAGACACTGGGACACTGAGACACAGTGACACTGAGACACTGGGACACTGGGACACTGAGACAACTGAGGCACTGGGACACTGAGACACTAAGGCACTGGGACACTGTGACACTGAGACACTGAGAAACTGGGACACTGAGACACTGGGACACTGAGACACTGAGGCACTGGGACACAGGGACACTGAGGCACTAGGACACTGGGACACTGAGACACTGAGACACTTGGACACTGAGCCACTAAGCCACTGAGGCACTGGGACACTGAGACACTGGGACACTGGGACACTGTGACACTGAGACACTGGGAGACTGAGACGCCGGGGCACTGAGACACTGGGAGACTGAGACACTGAGACACTGGGACACTGGGACACTGGGACACTGAGACACTGCGACACTGGGACACTGAGACACTGGGACACTGAGACACTGAGACACTGAGGCACTGAGACACTGAGACACTGGGAGACTGAGACACTGGGACACTGATACACAGGCACACTGGGACACTGAGACACTGGGAAACTGAGACACTTGGACACTGAGACAGAGTGAGACTGAGACACTGGGACACTGGGACACTGAGACAACTGAGGCACTGGGACACTGAGACACTAAGGCACTGGGACACTGTGACACTGAGACACTGAGAAACTGGGACACTGAGACACAGGGACACTGAGACACTGAGGCACTGGGACACAGGGACACTGAGGCACTGGGACACTGGGACACTGAGACACTGAGACACTTGGACACTGAGCCACTAAGCCACTGAGGCACTGGGACACTGAGGCACTGAGGCACTGGGACACAGGGGCACTGAGGCACTGGGACACTGGGACACTGAGACACTGAGACACTCGGACACTGAGCCACTGAGGCACTGGGACACTGTGGCACTGGGACACTGAGACACCGGGATACTGAGACACTGGGACACTGGAACACTGAGACACTGGCACGCTGAGACACTGGGACACTGAGACACTGAGACACTGGGTCACTGAGGCACTGGGACACTGGGACACTGAGACACTGGGTCACTGAGACACTGAGACACTGAGACACAGGGACACTGGGACACTGAGACACTGAGACACAGGGACACTGGGACACTTAGACACTGTGACACTGAGGCACTGGGACACTGAGACACTGAGACACTGAGGCACTGTGACACTGAGGAACTGGGACACTGGGACACTGGGACACTGGGACACTGAGACACTGAAACACTGTGAAACTGAGACACTGGGACACTGAGACACAGAGACACTGGGACACTGAGACACTGGGACACTGAGACACAGTGACAATGAGACACAGTGACACTGAGATACTGGGACAATGGGACACTGAGACACTGAGGCACTGGGACACTGAGACACTAAGGCACTGGAACACTGGGACACTGAGACACTGAGAAACTGTGACACTGAGACACAGGGACACTGAGACACTGAGGCAATGGGACACAGGGACACTGAGGCACTGGGACACTGGGACACTGAGACACTTGGACACTGAGCCACTGAGGCACTGGGACACTGAGACACTGGGACACTGGTACACTGAGACACTGGGACACTGAGACACTGGGACACTGAGACACTGAGACACTGAGACACTGAGACACTGAGGCACTGGGACACTGAGGCACTGAGACACTGAGACACTGGGAGACTGAGACACTGGGACACTGAGACACAGGCACACTGGGACACTGAGACACTGGTAAACTGAGACACTGGGACACTGAGACACAGTGACACTGAGACACTGGGACACTGGGACACTGAGACAACTGAGGCACTGGGACACTGAGACACTAAGGCACTGGGACACTGTGACACTGAGACACTGAGAAACTGGGACACTGAGACACAGGGACACTGAGACACTGAGGCACTGGGACACAGGGACACTGAGGCACTGGGACACTGGGACACTGAGACACTGAGACACTTGGACACTGAGCCACTAAGCCACTGAGGCACTGGGACACTGAGACACTGGGACACTGGGACACTGAGACACTGGGACACTGAGACACTGAGAGACTGAGACACTGGGACACTGTGACACTGAGACACTGGGAGACTGAGACGCTGGGGCACTGAGACACAGGGGCACTGGGACACTGAGACACTGGGACACTGAGACACTGGGACACTGAGACACTGGGACACTGAGACACAGTGACACTGAGATACTGAGACACTGGGACACTGAGACACTGAGGCACTGGGACACTGGGACACTGAGGCACTGGAACACTGGGACACTGAGACACAGGGACACTGAGACACTGAGGCAATGGGACACAGGGACACTGAGGCACTGGGACACTGGGACACTGAGACACTTGGACACTGAGCCACTGAGGCACTGGGACACTGAGACA
The DNA here is from genome assembly GCF_044704955.1 of Pristiophorus japonicus. Classification (NCBI taxonomy): domain Eukaryota; kingdom Metazoa; phylum Chordata; class Chondrichthyes; family Pristiophoridae; genus Pristiophorus; species Pristiophorus japonicus. Next base: position 23,376,087 of record NC_092000.1, on the reverse strand, counting down.
CTGGGACACTGGTACACTGAGACACTGGGACACTGAGACACTGGGACACTGAGACACTGAGACACTGAGACACTGAGACACTGAGACACTGAGGCACTGAGACACTGAGACACTGGGAGACTGAGACACAGGCACACTGGGACACTGAGACACTGGGACACTGAGACACAGTGACACTGAGACACTGGGACACTGGGACACTGAGACAACTGAGGCACTGGGACACTGAGACACTAAGGCACTGGGACACTGTGACACTGAGACACTGAGAAACTGGGACACTGAGACACTGGGACACTGAGACACTGAGGCACTGGGACACAGGGACACTGAGGCACTAGGACACTGGGACACTGAGACACTGAGACACTTGGACACTGAGCCACTAAGCCACTGAGGCACTGGGACACTGAGACACTGGGACACTGGGACACTGTGACACTGAGACACTGGGAGACTGAGACGCCGGGGCACTGAGACACTGGGAGACTGAGACACTGAGACACTGGGACACTGGGACACTGGGACACTGAGACACTGCGACACTGGGACACTGAGACACTGGGACACTGAGACACTGAGACACTGAGGTACTGAGACACTGAGACACTGGGAGACTGAGACACTGGGACACTGATACACAGGCACACTGGGACACTGAGACACTGGGAAACTGAGGCACTTGGACACTGAGACAGAGTGACACTGAGACACTGGGACACTGGGACACTGAGACAACTGAGGCACTGGGACACTGAGACACTAAGGCACTGGGACACTGTGACACTGAGACACTGAGAAACTGGGACACTGAGACACAGGGACACTGAGACACTGAGGCACTGGGACACAGGGACACTGAGGCACTGGGACACTGGGACACTGAGACACTGAGACACTTGGACACTGAGCCACTAAGCCACTGAGGCACTGGGACACTGAGGCACTGAGGCACTGGGACACAGGGGCACTGAGGCACTGGGACACTGGGACACTGAGACACTGAGACACTGAGGCACTCGGACACTGAGCCACTGAGGCACTGGGGCACTGTGGCACTGGGACACTGAGACACTGGGATACTGAGACACTGGGACACTGGAACACTGAGACACTGGCACGCTGAGACACTGGGACACTGAGACACTGAGACACTGGGTCACTGAGGCACTGGGACACTGGGACACTGAGACACTGGGTCACTGAGACACTGAGACACTGAGACACAGGGACACTGGGACACTGAGACACTGAGACACAGGGACACTGGGACACTTAGACACTGTGACACTGAGGCACTGGGACACTGAGACACTGAGACACTGAGGCACTGTGACACTGAGGAACTGGGACACTGGGACACTGGGACACTGGGACACTGGGACACTGAGACACTGAAACACTGTGAAACTGAGACACTGGGACACTGAGACACAGAGACACAGAGACACTGGGACACTGAGACACTGGGACACTGAGACACAGTGACAATGAGACACAGTGACACTAAGATACTGGGACAATGGGACACTGAGACACTGAGGCACTGGGACACTGAGACACTAAGGCACTGGAACACTGGGACACTGAGACACTGAGAAACTGTGACACTGAGACACAGGGACACTGAGACACTGAGGCAATGGGACACAGGGACACTGAGGCACTGGGACACTGGGACACTGAGACACTTGGACACTGAGCCACTGAGGCACTGGGACACTGAGACACTGGGACACTGGTACACTGAGACACTGGGACACTGAGACACTGGGACACTGAGACACTGAGACACTGAGACACTGAGACACTGAGGCACTGGGACACTGAGGCACTGAGACACTGAGACACTGGGAGACTGAGACACTGGGACACTGAGACACAGGCACACTGGGACACTGAGACACTGGTAAACTGAGACACTGGGACACTGAGACACAGTGACACTGAGACACTGGGACACTGGGACACTGAGACAACTGAGGCACTGGGACACTGAGACACTAAGGCACTGGGACACTGTGACACTGAGACACTGAGAAACTGGGACACTGAGACACAGGGACACTGAGACACTGAGGCACTGGGACACAGGGACACTGAGGCACTGGGACACTGGGACACTGAGACACTGAGACACTTGGACACTGAGCCACTAAGCCACTGAGGCACTGGGACACTGAGACACTGGGACACTGGGACACTGAGACACTGGGACACTGAGACACTGAGAGACTGAGACACTGGGGCACTGTGACACTGAGACACTGGGAGACTGAGACGCTGGGGCACTGAGACACAGGGGCACTGGGACACTGAGACACTGGGACACTGAGACACTGGGACACTGAGACACTGGGACACTGAGACACAGTGACACTGAGATACTGAGACACTGGGACACTGGGACACTGAGACACTGAGGCACTGGGACACTGAGACACTAATACACTGGGACACTGGGACACTGAGACATTGAGAACTGGGACACTGAGACACTGAGACACTGAGACACAGGGGCACTGGGACACTGAGACACTGGGACACTGGTACACTGAGACACTGGGACACTGAGACACTGGGACACTGAGACACAGGCACACTGGGACACTGAGACACTGGTAAACTGAGACACTTGGACACTGAGACACAGTGACACTGAGACACTGGGACACTGGGACACTGAGACAACTGTGGCACTGGGACACTGAGACACTAAGGCACTGGGACACTGTGACACTGAGACACTGAGAAACTGGGACACTGAGACACAGGGACACTGAGACACTGAGGCACTGGGACACAGGGACACTGAGGCACTGGGACACTGGGACACTGAGACACTGAGACACTTGGACACTGAGCCACTAAGCCACTGAGGCACTGGGACACTGAGACACTGGGACACTGGGACACTGAGACACTGGGACACTGAGACACTGAGACACTGGGACACTGTGACACTGAGACACTGGGAGACTGAGACGCTGGGGCACTGAGACACAGGGGCACTGGGACACTGAGACACTGGGACACTGAGACACTGGGACACTGAGACACTGGGACACTGAGACACAGTGACACTGAGATACTGAGACACTGGGACACTGGGGCACTGAGACACTGAGGCACTGGGACACTGAGACACTAAGACACTGGGACACTGGGACACTGAGACACTGAGGCACTGGGACACTGAGACACTAATACACTGGGACACTGGGCCACTGAGACATTGAGAAACTGGGACACTGAGACACTGAGACACTGAGACACAGGGGCACTGGGACACTGAGACATTGAGAAACTGGGACACTGAGACACTGAGACACTGAGACACAGGGGCACTGGGACACTGAGACACAGGGGCACTGGGACACTGAGACACTGGGGCACTGAGACACTGGGACACTGAGACACAGTGACACTGAGATACTGAGACACTGGGACACTGGGACACTGAGACACTGAGGCACTGGGACACTGAGACACTAATACACTGGGACACTGGGACACTGAGACATTGAGAAACTGGGACACTGAGACACTGAGACACTGAGACACAGGGGCACTGGGACACTGAGGCAATGGGACACTGAGGAACTGGGACACTGGGACAATGGGACACTGAGACACTGGACACTGGGGCACTGTGACACTGAGACACTGAAACACTGGGAAACTGAGACACTGGGACACTGAGACACAGGGACACTGGGACACTGAGACACTGGGACACTGAGACACTGGGACACTGAGACACAGTGACACTGAGGCACTGAGACACAGGGACACTGAGAAACTGAGGCAATGGGACACAGGGACACTGAGGCACTGGGACACTGGGACACTGAGACACTTGGACACTGAGCCGCTGAGGCACTGGGACACTGAGACACTGGGACACTGGGACACTGGTACACTGAGATACTGAGACACTGGGACACTGGGACACTGAGACACTGGGACACTGAGACACAGAGGCACTGGGACACTGAGACACTGAGGCACAGGGACACTGAGACACAAAGGCACTGGGACACTGGGACACTGTGACACTGGGTCACTGAGACACTGGGACACTGGGACACTGGTACACTGAGATACTGAGACACTGGGACACTGGGACACTGAGACACTGGGACACTGAGACACTGAGAAACTGGGACACTGAGGCGCAGGGACACTGAGACACTGAGGCAATGGGACACAGGGACACTGAGGCACTGGGACACTGGGACACTGAGACACTTGGACACTGAGCCACTGAGGCACTGGGACACTGAGACACTGGGACACTGGTACACTGAGACACTGGGACACTGAGACACTGGGACACTGAGACACTGAGACACTGAGACAGTGGGACATTGAGGCACTGAGACACTGGGACACTGAGACACAGGCACACTGGGACACTGAGACACTGGGAAACTGAGACACTGGGACACTGAGACACAGTGACACTGAGACACTGGGACACTGGGACACTGAGACAACTGAGGCACTGGGACACTGAGACACTAAGGCACTGGGACACTGTGACACTGAGACACTGAGAAACTGGGACACTGAGACACAGGGACACTGAGACACTGAGGCACTGGGACACAGGGACACTGAGGCACTGGGACACTGGGACACTGAGACACTGAGACACTTGGACACTGAGCCACTAAGCCACTGAGGCACTGGGACACTGAGAGACTGAGACACTGGGACACTGTGACACTGAGACACTGGGAGACTGAGACGCTGGGGCACTGAGACACAGGGGCACTGGGACACTGAGACACTGGGACACTGAGACACTGGGACACTGAGACACAGTGACACTGAGATACTGAGACACTGGGACACTGGGACACTGAGGCACTGAGGCACTGGGACACTGAGACACTAATGCACTGGGAACTGAGACATTGAGAAACTGGGACACTGAGACACTGAGACACTGAGACACAGGGGCACTGGGACACTGAGGCACTGGGATACTGAGGAACTGGGACACTGGGACACTGGGACACTGAGACACTGGACACTGGGACACTGTGACACTGGGACACTGAGACACTGGGACACTGAGACACATTGACACTGAGACACTGAGACACAGGGACACTGAGAAACTGAGGCAATGGGACACAGGGACACTGAGGCACTGGGACACTGGGACACTGAGACACTTGGACACTGAGCCACTGAGGCACTGGGCACTGAGACACTGGGACACTGGGACACTGGGACACTGAGATACTGAGACACTGGGACACTGGGACACTGAGACACTGGGACACTGAGACACGGAGGCACTGGGACACTGAGACACTGAGGCACAGGGACACTGAGACACTAAGGCACTGGGACACTGGGGCACTGAGACACTGGGACACTGAGCCACAGGGACACTGGGACACTGAGCCACAGGGACACTGAGACACTGAGGCACTGGGACACTGGGACACTGAGACACTGGAGCATGGGACACTATGACACTGAGACACTGGGGCACTGAGACACTGGGACAATGAGACAGTGGGACACTGGGATACTGAGGCACTGAGACACTGGGAGAATGCGGCACTGGGACACTGGCACACTGAGACACTGGGACACTGAGACACTGGGACACTGAGGCCCTGAGGCACTGGGACACAGGGACACTGAGGCACTGGGACACTGGGACACTGAGACACTCGGACACTGAGCCACTGGGACACTGAGACACTGGGACACTGGAACACTGAGACACTGGCACGTTGAGACACTGGGACACTGAGACACTGAGATACTGAGACACTGGGTCACGGAGGCACTGGGGCACTGGGACACTGAGACACTGGGTCACTGAGACACTGGGACACTGAGACACAGGGACACTGGGACACTGAGACACTGAGACACAGGGACACTGGGACACTGAGACACTTTGACATTGAGGCACTGCGACACTGAGACACTGAGACACTGAGGCACTGTGACACTGAGGAACTGGGACACTGGGACACTGGGACACTGGGACACTGAGACACTGAAACACTGTGAAACTGAGCCACTGGGACACTGAGACACAGTGACACTGAGACACAGTGACACTGAGACACTGGGACAATGGGACACTGAGACACTGAGGCACTGGGACACTGAGACACTAAGGCACTGGAACACTGGGACACTGAGACACTGAGAAACTGGGACACTGAGACACAGGGACACTGAGACACTGAGGCAATGGGACACAGGGACACTGAGGCACTGGGACACTGGGACACTGAGACACTTGGACACTGAGCCACTGAGGCACTGGGACACTGAGACACTGGGACACTGGTACACTGAGACACTGGGACACTGAGACACTGAGACACTGAGGCACTGAGACACTGAGACACTGGGACACTGAGGCACTGAGCCACTGAGACACTGGGAGACTGAGACACTGGGACACTGAGACACAGGCACACTGGGACACTGAGACACTGGGAAACTGAGACACTGGGACACTGAGACACAGTGACACTGAGACACTGGGACACTGGGACACTGAGACAACTGAGGCACTGGGACACTGAGACACTAAGGCACTGGGACACTGTGACACTGAGACACTGAGAAACTGGGACACTGAGACACAGGGACACTGAGACACTGAGGCACTGGGACACAGGGACACTGAGGCACTGGGACACTGGGACACTGAGACACTGAGACACTTGGACACTGAGCCACTAAGCCACTGAGGCACTGGGACATTGGGACACTGGGACACTGAGACACTGGGACACTGAGACACTGAGAGACTGAGACACTGGGACACTGTGACACTGAGACACTGGGAGACTGAGACGCTGGGGCACTGAGACACAGGGAGACTGAGACACTGAGACACTGGGACACTGAGACACTGGGACACTGAGACACTGGGACACTGGGACACTGAGACACTGGGATTTTGGGACACTGGGACACTGATACACTGGGACACTGAGGCACTGGGACACTGAGACACTGGGACACTGGGGGACTGGGACACTGAGACACTGAGCCACAGGGACAGTGGGGCACTGAGACACTGGGACTCTGAGACACTGGGACACTGAGATACTGAGACACTGGGACACTGGGACACTGAGACACTGGGACACTGCGACACGGAGGCACTGGGACACTGAGACACTGAGGCACAGGGACACTGAGACACTAAGGCACTGGGACACTGGGACACTGAGACACTGGGACACTGAGCCACAGGGACACTGAGACACTGAGGCACTGGGACACTGGGACACTGAGACACTGGGGCATGGGACACTATGACACTGAGACACTGGGACACTGAGACACTGGGACACTGAGACACTGAGGCACTGGTACACAGGGGCACTGAGGCACTGGGACACTGGGACACTGAGACACTGAGCCACTGAGGCACTGGGACACTGAGACACTGGGACACTGAGACACTGGGACACTGAGACACTGGGACACTGGAACACTAAGACACTGGCACGCTGAGACACTGGGACACTGAGACACTGAGACACTGGGTCACTGAGGCACTGGGACACTGGGACACTGAGACACTGGGTCACTGAGACACTGGGACACTGAGACACAGGGGCACTGGGACACTGAGACACTGTGACACTGAGACACTGGGACACTGAGACACTGAGGCACTGGGACACTGAGGAACTGGGACACTGGGACACTGGGACACTGAGACACTGGACACTGGGACACTGTGACACTGAGACACTGAAACACTGGGAAACTGAGACACTGGGACACTGAGACTCAGGGACACTGAGACACAGTGACACTGAGACAATGAGACACAGGGACACTGAGACACTGAGGCAATGGGACACAGGGACACTGAGGCACTCGGACACTGGGACACTGAGACACTTGGACACTGAGCCACTGAGGCACTGAGGCACTGGGACACTGAGACACTGGGACACGGGGACACTGGGACACTGAGACACTGGGACACTGAGACACTGGGACACTGAGACACTGAAACACTGAGACACTGAGACACTGGGACACTGAGGCACTGAGACACTGAGACACTGGTAGACTGAGACACTGGGACACTGAGACACAGGGACACTAGGACACTGAGACACTGGGACACAGAGACACAGTGACACTGAGACACTGAGACACTGGGACACTGGGACACTGAGACACTGAGGCACTGGGACACTGAGACACTAAGACACAAAGGCACTTGGACACTGGGACACTGAGACACTGAGAAACTGCGACACTGAGACACAGGGACACTGAGACACTGAGGCACTGGGACACAGGGACACTGAGGCTCTGGGACACTGAGACACTGAGACACTTGGACACTGAGCCACTGAGCCACTGAGGCACTGGGACACTGAGACACTGAGACACTGGGACACTGAGACACTGGGACACTGAGACACTGAGACACTGGGACACTGAGGCACTGGGACACTGAGACACTGGGGCACTGAGACACTGGGTCACTGAGGCACTGGGACAATGGGACACTGAGACACTGGGTCACTGAGACACTGGGACACTGAGGCACAGGGACACTGAGACACTAAGGCACTGGGACACTGGGACACTGAGACACTGGGACACTGAGCCACAGGGACACTGAGACACTGAGGCACTGGGACACTGGGACACTGAGACACTGGGGCATGGGACACTATGACACTGAGACACTGGGACACTGAGACACTGGGACACTGAGACACTGAGGCACTGGTACACAGGGGCACTGAGGCACTGGGACACTGGGACACTGAGACACTGAGCCACTGAGGCACTGGGACACTGAGACACTGGGACACTGAGACACTGGGACACTGAGACACTGGGACACTGGGTCACTGAGACACTGGGACACTGAGACACAGGGGCACTGGGACACTGAGACACTGTGACACTGAGACACTGGGACACTGAGACACTGAGGCACTGGGACACTGAGGAACTGGGACACTGGGACACTGGGACACTGAGACACTGGACACTGGGACACTGTGACACTGAGACACTGAAACACTGGGAAACTGAGACACTGGGACACTGAGACTCAGGGACACTGAGACACAGTGACACTGAGACAATGAGACACAGGGACACTGAGACACTGAGGCAATGGGACACAGGGACACTGAGGCACTCGGACACTGGGACACTGAGACACTTGGACACTGAGCCACTGAGGCACTGAGGCACTGGGACACTGAGACACTGGGACACGGGGACACTGGGACACTGAGACACTGGGACACTGAGACACTGGGACACTGAGACACTGAAACACTAGACACTGAGACACTGGGACACTGAGGCACTGAGACACTGAGACACTGGTAGACTGAGACACTGGGACACTGAGACACAGGGACACTAGGACACTGAGACACTGGGACACAGAGACACAGTGACACTGAGACACTGAGACACTGGGACACTGGGACACTGAGACACTGAGGCACTGGGACACTGAGACACTAAGACACAAAGGCACTTGGACACTGGGACACTGAGACACTGAGAAACTGCGACACTGAGACACAGGGACACTGAGACACTGAGGCACTGGGACACAGGGACACTGAGGCTCTGGGACACTGAGACACTGAGACACTTGGACACTGAGCCACTGAGCCACTGAGGCACTGGGACACTGAGACACTGAGACACTGGGACACTGAGACACTGGGACACTGAGACACTGAAACACTGAGACACTGGGACACTGAGGCACTGGGACACTGAGACACTGGGGCACTGAGACACTGGGTCACTGAGGCACTGGGACAATGGGACACTGAGACACTGGGTCACTGAGACACTGGGACACTGAGACACAGGGACACTGGGACACTGAGACACTGAGACACAGGGACATTGGGACACTGAGTCACTGGGACACTGAGACACTGGGACACTGAGACACTGAGACACTGTGACACTGGGACACTGGGACACTGGGACACTGGGACACTGAGACACTGGGAGACTGAGACACTGGGGCACTGAGACACAGGGACACTGGGACACTGAGACACTGAGACACTGGGACACTGAGGCACTGGGACACTGGGCCACTGGGACACTGAGAAACTGGGACACTGAGACACTGAGACACAGGGACACTGAGACACTGAGGCAATGGGACACAGGGACACTGAGGCACTCGGACACTGGGACACTGAGACACTTGGACACTGAGCCACTGAGGCACTGGGACACTGAGACACTGGGACACTGGGACACTGGGACACTGAGACACTGGGACACTGAGACACTGGGACACTGAGACACTGAAACACTGAGACACTGAGACACTGGGACACTGGGACACTGAGGCACTGAGACACTGAGACACTGGTAGACTGAGACAGTGGGACACTGAGACACAGGGACACTAGGATACTGAGACACTGGGACACTGAGACACAGTGACACTGAGACACTGAGACACTGGAACACTGGGGCACTGAGACACTGAGGCACTAGGACACTGAGACACTAAGACACTAAGGCACTGGGACACTGGGACACTGAGACACTGAGAAACTGGACACTGAGACACAGGGACACTGAGACACTGAGGCACTGGGACACAGGGACACTGAGGCACTGGGACACTGAGACACTGAGACACTTGGACACTGAGCCACTGAGCCACTGACGCACTGGGACACTGAGACACTGAGACACTGGGACACTGAGACACTGGGAGACTGAGACAGTGGGACACTGAGACACAGGGACACTAGGATACTGAGACACTGGGACACTGAGACACAGTGACACTGAGACACTGAGACACTGGAACACTGGGGCACTGAGACACTGAGGCACTAGGACACTGAGACACTAAGACACTAAGGCACTGGGACACTGGGACACTGAGACACTGAGAAACTGGACACTGAGACACAGGAACACTGAGACACTGAGGCACTGGGACACAGGGACACTGAGGCACTGGGACACTGAGACACTGAGACACTTGGACACTGAGCCACTGAGCCACTGAGGCACTGGGACACTGAGACACTGAGACACTGGGACACTGAGACACTGGATCACTGAGACACTGGGACACTGAGACACTGAAACACTGAGACACTGGGACACTGAGGCACTGGGACACTGAGACACTGGGGCACTGAGACACTGGGTCACTGAGGCACTGGGACAATGGGACACTGAGACACTGGGTCACTGAGACACTGGGACACTGAGACACAGGGACACTGGGACACTGAGACACTGAGACACAGGGACATTGGGACACTGAGTCACTGGGACACTGAGGCACTGGGACACTGGGACACTGAGACACTGTGACACTGAGACACTGGGACACTGGGACACTGAGACACTGAGACACTGGGAGACTGAGACACTGGGGCACTGAGACACAGGGACACTGAGAAACTGAGACACTGAGACACTGGGACACTGAGACACTGAGACACTGGGACACTGGGACACTGGGACACTGAGAAACTGGGACACTGAGACACTGAGACACTGGGACACTGGGACACTGAGGCCCTGGGGCACTGAGACACTGAGACACTGGGACAATGAGACACTGGGACACTGATGCACTGGGGCACTGGGACACTGGGACACTGAGACACTGGGACACTGGGACACTGAGGAACTGGGACACTGGGACACTGAAGCACTGAGACACTGTTTCACTGGATCACTGGGGCACAGATGCACTGGGACACTGAGGAACTGGGACACAGTGACACTGGGGCACTGGGACACCGAGACACTTGGAGACTGAGACACTGGGACACTGAGACACAGGGACACTGGGACACTGAGACACTGAGACACTAAGACACTGGGACACTGAGACACTGGGACACTGAGACACTGAGACACTGGAACACTGAGACACTGGGAGACTGAGACACTGAGACACTAGGACACTGACACACTGGGACACTGAGGCACTGGGACACTGGGACACAGAGACACTGGGACACTGGGACACTGATACACTGGGACACGGAGGCAATGGGACACTGAGACACTGGGACACTTAGGCACTGAGACACTGGGGTATTGAGACACTAAGACACTGGGACACTGAGACACTGGGACACTGGGATAGTGAGACACTGAGGCACTGAGACACTGAGGCACTGGGACACTGAGGAACTGGGACACAGGGACACTGGGGCACTGGGACACTGAGACACTGGAGACTGAGACACTGGGACACTGAGACACAGGGACACTGGGACACTGAGACACTGAGACACTGGGACACGGAGACACTGGGACACTGGGACACTGAGCCACAGGGACACTGAGACACTGAGGCACTGGGACACTGGGACACAGAGACACTGGGGCAGGGGACACTATGACACTGAGACACTGAGACACTGGGGCACTGAGACACTGGGACACTGAGACACTGGGGCAGGGGACACTATGACACTGAGACACTGAGACACTGGGGCACTGAGACACTGGGACACTGAGACAGTGGGACACTGTAACACTGAGGCACTGAGACACTGGGAGACTGAGGCACTGGGACATTGGCACACTGAGACACTGGGACACTGAGACACTGGGGCACTGAGACACTGAGGCACTGGGACACAGGGACACTGAGGCACTGGGGCACTGGGACACTGAGACACTGAAACACTGAGACACTCGGACACTGAACCACTGAGGCACTGGGACACTGAGACACTGGGACACTGAGACACTGGGACACTGAGACACTGGGACAGTGGAACACTAAGACACTGGGAGGCTGAGACACTGGGACACTGAGACACTGAGACACTGATACACTGGACACTGGGACACTGAGGCACTGGGACACTGAGGCACTGGGACACTGAGACACTGAGACACTAAGGCACTGGGACACTGGGACACTGAGACACTGAGAAACTGGGACACTGAGACACAGGGACACAGGGACACTGAGACACTGAGGCACTGGGACACAGGGACACTGAGGCACTGGGACACTGAGACACTGAGACACTTGGACACTGAGCCACTGAGTCACTGGGTCACTGAGGCACAGGGACACTGGGACACTGAGACACTGGGTCACTGAGACACTGGGGCACTGAGACACAGGGACACTGGGACACTGAGACACTGAGACACAGGGACACCGGGACACTGAGACACTGTGATACTGAGGCACTGGGACACTGAGACACTGAGACACTGAGGCACTGGGACACTGAGACACTGAGACACTGAGAAACTGGGACACTGAGACACTGGACACTGGGACACTGAGGCACTGGGACACTGAGGCACTGGGACACTGAAACACTGAGACACTAAGGCACTGGGACACTGGGACACTGAGACACTGAGAAACTGGGACACTGAGACACAGGGACACTGAGACACTGAGGCACAGGGACACTGAGGCACTGGGACACTGGGACACTGAGACACTGAGACACTTGGACACTGAGCCACTGAGGCACTGGGACACTGAAACACTGAGACACTGGGACACTGAGACACTGAAACACTGAGACACTGAGACACTGGGACACTGAGGCACTGGGACACTGAGACACTGGGGCACTGAGACACTGGGTCACTGAGGCACTGGGACAATGGGACACTGAGACACTGGGTCACTGAGACACTGGGACACTGAGACACAGGGACACTTGGACACTGAGACACAGGGACACTTAGACACTGAGACACTGAGACACAGGGACATTGGGACACTGAGTCACTGGGACACTGAGACACTGGGACACTGAGACACTGGGACACTGAGACACTGAGACACTGGGACACTGAGACACTGAGACACTGGGAGACTGAGACACTGGGGCACTGAGACACAGGGACACTGGGACACTGAGACACTGGGACATTAAGACACTGGGACACTGAGACACTGAGGCTCTGGGGCACTGAGCCACTAAGGCACTGGGACACTGGGACACTGAGACACTTGGAGACTGAGACACTGGGACACTGAGACACAGGGACACTGGGACACTGAGACACTGAGACACTAAGACACTGGGACACTGAGACACTGGAACACTGAGACACTGGGAGACTGAGACACTGAGACACTAGGACACTGACACACTGGGGCACTGAGGCACTGGGACACTGGGACACAGAGACACTGGGACACTGGGACACTGATACACTGGGACACGGAGGCACTGGGACTCTGAGACACTGGGACACTTAGGCACTGAGACACTGGGGTATTGAGACACTAAGACACTGGGACACTGAGACACTGGGACACTGGGATAGTGAGACACTGAGGCACTGAGACACTGAGGCACTGGGACACTGAGGAACTGGGACACAGGGACACTGGGGCACTGGGACACTGAGACACTGGGAGACTGAGACACTGGGACACTGAGACACTGGGACACTGAGACACCGAGACACTGGGACACGGAGACACTGGGACACTGGGACACTGAGAAACAGGGACACAGGGACACTGGGATACTGAGGCACTGAGACACTGGGACACTGAGCCACTGGGACACTGAGCCACAGGTACACTGAGACACTGAGGCACTGGGACACTGGGACACTGAGACACTGGGGCAGGGGACACTATGACACTGAGACACTGAGACACTGGGGCACTGAGACACTGGGACACTGAGACAGTGGGACACTGTAACACTGAGGCACTGAGACACTGGGAGACTGAGGCACTGGGACATTGGCACACTGAGACACTGGGACACTGAGACACTGGGGCACTGAGACACTGAGGCACTGGGACACAGGGACACTGAGGCACTGGGGCACTGGGACACTGAGACACTGAAACACTGAGACACTCGAACACTGAACCACTGAGGCACTGGGACACTGAGACACCGGGACACTGAGACACTGGGACACTGAGACACTGGGACAGTGGAACACTAAGACACTGGGAGGCTGAGACACTGGGACACTGAGACACTGAGACACTGATACACTGGACACTGGGACACTGAGGCACTGGGACACTGAGGCACTGGGACACTGAGACACTGAGACACTAAGGCACTGGGACACTGGGACACTGAGACACTGAGAAACTGGGACACTGAGACACAGGGACACTGAGGCACTGGGACACAGGGACACTGAGGCACTGGGACACTGAGACACTGAGACACTAAGGCACTGGGACACTGGGACACTGAGACACTGAGAAACTGGGACACTGAGACACAGGGACACTGAGATACTGAGGCACTGGGACCAGGGACACTGAGCCACTGAGGCACTGAGACACTGGGACACTGAGACACTGAAACACTGAGACACTGAGACACTGGGACACTGAGACACTTGGACACTGAGCCACTGAGTCACTGGGTCACTGAGGCACAGGAACACTGGGACACTGAGACACTGGGTCACTGAGACACAGGGGCACTGAGACACAGGGACACTGGGACACTGAGACACTGAGGCACAGGGACACCGGGACACTGAGACACTGTGATACTGAGGCACTGGGACACTGAGACACTGAGGCACTGAGGCACTGGGACACTGAGGAACTGGGACACTGGGACACTGGGACACTGATACACTGGACACTGGGACACTGAGGCACTGGGACACTGAGGCACTGGGACACTGAGACACTGAGACACTAAGGCACTGGGACACTGGGACACTGAGACACTGAGAAACTGGGACACTGAGACACAGGGACACTGAGACACTGAGGCACTGGGACACAGGGACACTGAGGCACTGTAACACTGGGACACTGAGACACTGAGACACTTGGACACTGAGCCACTGAGGCACTGGGACACTGAGACACTGAGATACTGGGACACTGAGACACTGGGACACTGAGACACTGAAACACTGAGACACTGAGACACTGGGACACTGAGGCACTGGGACACTGAGACACTGGGGCACTGAGACACTGGGTCACTGAGGCACTGGGACAATGGGACACTGAAACACTGGGTCACTGAGACACTGGGACACTGAGACACAGGGACACTTGGACACTGAGACACAGGGACACTTAGACACTGAGACACTGAGACACAGGGACATTGGGACACTGAGTCACTGGGACACTGAGACACTGGGACACTGAGACACTGGGACACTGAGACACTGAGACACTGGGACACTGAGACACTGAGACACTGGGAGACTGAGACACTGGGGCATTGAGACACAGGGACACTGGGACACTGAGACACTGGGACATTAAGACACTGGGACACTGAGACACTGAGGCTCTGGGGCACTGAGCCACTAAGGCACTGGGACACTGGGACACTGAGACACTGAGAAACTGGGACACTGAGACACTGAGACACTGGGATACTGAGACACTGAGGCACTGGGACACTGGGGCACTGTGGCTCTGGGACACTGAGACACTGAGACACTGGGACAATGAGACACTGGGACACTGATGCACTGGGGCACTGGGACACTGGAACACTGAGACACTGGGACACTGAGACACTGAGGAACTGGGACACTGGGACACTGGGACACTGAGACGCTGAGGCTCTGGGGCACTGAGACACTAAGGCACTGAGACACTGGGACACTGAGACACAGGGACACTGGGACACTGAGACACTGAGACACAGGGACACTGAGACACTGGGGCACTGAGGCTCTGGGACACTGAGACACTGAGACACTGGGACAATGAGACACTGGGACACTGATGCACTGGGGCACTGGGAGAGTGAGAAACTGGGGCACTGAGACACAGGGACACTGGGACACTGAGACACTGGGACACTGAGACAGTGGGACACTGGGACACTGGGACACTGAGACGCTGAGGCTCTGGGGCACTGAGACACTAAGGCACTGAGACACTGGGACACTGAGACACAGGGACACTGGGACACTGAGACACTGAGACACAGGGACACTGGGACACTGAGACACTGTGACACTGTGGCACTGGGACACTGGGACACTGAAACACTGAGACACTGAGGCACTGGGACACTGAGGAACTGGGACACAGATACACTGGACACTGGGACACTGAGGCACTGGGACACTGAGGCACTGGGACACTGAGACACTGAGACACTGAGGCACTGGGACACTGGGACACTGAGACACTGAGAAACTGGGACACTGAGACACAGGGACACTGAGATACTGAGGCACTGGGACACAGGGACACTGAGCCACTGAGGCACTGAGACACTGGGACACTGAGACACTGAAACACTGAGACACTGAGACACTGGGACACTGAGGCACTGGGACACTGAGGCACTGGGGCACTGAGACACTGGATCACTGAGGCACTGGGACAATGGGACACTGAGACACTGGGTCACTGAGACACTGGGACACTGAGACACTGGGACACTGGGACACTGGGACACTGAGACGCTGAGGCTCTGGGGCACTGAGACACTAAGGCACTGAGACACTGGGACACTGAGACACAGGGACACTGGGACACTGAGACACTGAGACACAGGGACACTGGGACACTGAGACACTGTGACACTGTGGCACTGGGACACTGGGACACTGAAACACTGAGACACTGAGGCACTGGGACACTGAGGAACTGGGACACAGATACACTGGACACTGGGACACTGAGGCACTGGGACACTGAGGCACTGGGACACTGAGACACTGAGACACTAAGGCACTGGGACACTGGGACACTGAGACACTGAAACACTGGGACACTGAGGCACTGGGACACTGAGACACTGAGACACTAAGGCACTGGGACACTGGGACACTGAGACACTGAGAAACTGGGACACTGAGACACAGGGACACTGAGATACTGAGGCACTGGGACACAGGGACACTGAGCCACTGAGGCACTGAGACACTGGGACACTGAGACACTGAAACACTGAAACACTGAGACACTGGGACACTGAGGCACTGGGACACTGAGGCACTGGGGCACTGAGACACTGGATCACTGAGGCACTGGGACAATGGGACACTGAGACACTGGGTCACTGAGACACTGGGACACTGAGACACAGGGACACTTGGACACTGAGACACTGAGACACAGGGACATTGGGACACTGAGTCACTGGGACACTAAGACACTGGGACACTGAGACACTGAGACACTGAGACACTGGGACACTGGGACACTGGGACACTGAGACACTGGGACACTGGGACACTGAGGAACTGGGACACTGGGACACTGGGACACTGAGGAACTGGGACACTGGGACACTGAGGCACTGAGACACTGAGACACTGGGACACTGAGACACTGAAACACTGGGACACTGAGGCAATGGGGCACTGGGACACTGGGACACTGAAGCACTGAGACACTGGGTCACTGGGACACTGGGACACTGAGGCACTGAGACACTGGTTCACTGGATCACTGGGGCACAGATGCACTGGGACACTGAGGAACTGGCACACAGTGTCACTGGGGCACTGGGGCACTGGGACACTGAGACACTGGGACACTGGGACACTGAGGAACTGGGACACTGGGACACTGAGACACTGAGACACTGAGACACTGAGGCACTGAGACACTGAGACACTGGGACACTGAGGCACTGGGGCACTGGGACCCTGGGACACTGACACACTGGGACACTGAGGCACTGGGACACTGGGACACAGAGACACTGGGACACTGGGACACTGATACACTGGGACACGGAGGCAATGGGACTCTGAGACACTGGGACACTTAGGCACTGAGACACTGGGGTATTGAGACACTAAGACACTGGGACACTGAGACACTGGGACACTGGGATAGTGAGACACTGAGGCACTGAGACACTGAGGCACTGGGACACTGAGGAACTGGAACACAGGGACACTGGGGCACTGGGACACTGAGACACTGGAGACTGAGACACTGGGACACTGAGACACAGGGACACTGGGACACTGAGACACTGAGACACTGGGACACGGAGACACTGGGACACTGAGAAACAGGGACACAGGGACACTGGGATACTGAGACACTGAGACACTGGGACACTGAGACACTGGGACACTGAGCCACAGGGACACTGAGACACTGAGGCACTGGGACACTGGGACACTGAGACACTGGGGCAGGGGACACTATGACACTGAGACACTGAGACACTGGGGCACTGAGACACTGGGACACTGAGACAGTGGGACACTGTAACACTGAGGCACTGAGACACTGGGAGACTGAGGCACTGGGACATTGGCACACTGAGACACTGGGGCACTGAGACACTGGGGCACTGAGACACTGAGGCACTGGGACACAGGGACACTGAGGCACTGGGGCACTGGGACACTGAGACACTGAAACACTGAGACACTCGGACACTGAACCACTGAGGCACTGGGACACTGAGACACTGGGACACTGAGACACTGGGACACTGAGACACTGGGACAGTGGAACACTAAGACACTGGGAGGCTGAGACACTGGGACACTGAGACACTGAGACACTGATACACTGGACACTGGGACACTGAGGCACTGGGACACTGAGGCACTGGGACACTGAGACACTGAGACACTAAGGCACTGGGACACTGGGACACTGAGACACTGAGAAACTGGGACACTGAGACACAGGGACACTGAGACACTGAGGCACTGGGACACAGGGACACTGAGGCACTGGGACACTGAGACACTGAGACACTTGGACACTGAGCCACTGAGTCACTGGGTCACTGAGGCACAGGGACACTGGGCCACTGAGACACTGGGTCACTGAGACACTGGGGCACTGAGACACAGGGACACTGGGACACTGAGACACTGAGACACAGGGACACCGGGACACTGAGACACTGTGATACTGAGGCACTGGGACACTGAGACACTGGGACACTGAGACACTGGGACACTGAGACACTGAGACACTGGGACACTGAGACACTGCGAGACTGAGACACTGGGGCATTGAGACACAGGGACACTGGGACACTGAGACACTGGGACATTAAGACACTGGGACACTGAGGCACTGAGGCTCTGGGGCACTGAGCCACTAAGGCACTGGGACACTGGGACACTGAGAAACTGAGAAACTGGGACACTGAGACACTGAGACACTGGGACACTGAGACACTGAGGCACTGGGACACTGGGGCACTGTGGCTCTGGGACACTGAGACACTGAGACACTGGGACAATGAGACACTGGGACACTGATGCACTGGGGCACTGGGACACTGGAACACTGAGACACTGGGACACTGAGACACTGAGGAACTGGGACACTGGGACACTGAGACACTGAGGCACTGAGACACTGAGACACTGGGACACTGAGACACTGGGGCACTGAGGCTCTGGGACACTGAGACACTGAGACACTGGGACAATGAGACACTGGGACACTGATGCACTGGGGCACTGGGAGAGTGAGAAACTGGGGCATTGAGACACAGGGACACTGGGACACTGAGACACTGGGACACTGAGACACTGGGACACTGAGACACTGAGACACTGGGACACTGAGGCACTGGGACACTGAGGCACTGGGGCACTGAGACACTGGATCACTGAGGCACTGGGACAATGGGACACTGAGACACTGGGTCACTGAGACACTGGGACACTGAGACACAGGGACACTTGGACACTGAGACACTGAGACACAGGGACATTGGGACACTGAGTCACTGGGACACTAAGACACTGGGACACTGAGACACTGAGACACTGAGACACTGGGACACTGGGACACTGGGACACTGAGACACTGGGACACTGGGACACTGAGGAACTGGGACACTGGGACACTGGGACACTGAGGAACTGGGACACTGGGACACTGAGGCACTGAGACACTGAGACACTGGGACACTGAGACACTGAAACACTGGGACACTGAGGCAATGGGGCACTGGGACACTGGGACACTGAAGCACTGAGACACTGGGTCACTGGGACACTGGGACACTGAGGCACTGAGACACTGGTTCACTGGATCACTGGGGCACAGATGCACTGGGACACTGAGGAACTGGCACACAGTGTCACTGGGGCACTGGGGCACTGGGACACTGAGACACTGGGACACTGGGACACTGAGGAACTGGGACACTGGGACACTGAGACACTGAGACACTGAGACACTGAGGCACTGAGACACTGAGACACTGGGACACTGAGGCACTGGGGCACTGGGACCCTGGGACACTGGGACACTGAAGCACTGAGACACTGGGTCACTGGGGCACTGGGACACTGAAGCACTGAGACACTGGTTCACTGGATCACTGGGGCACATATGCACTGGGACACTGAGGAACTGGGACACAGTGACACTGGGGCACTGGGACACCGAGACACTTGGAGACTGAGACACTGGGACACTGAGACACAGGGACACTGGGACACTGAGACACTGAGACACTAAGACACTGGGACACTGAGACACTGGAACACTGAGACACTGGGAGACTGAGACACTGAGACACTAGGACACTGACACACTGGGACACTGAGGCACTGGGACACTGGGACACAGAGACACTGGGACACTGGGACACTGATACACTGGGACACGGAGGCAATGGGACTCTGAGACACTGGGACACTTAGGCACTGAGACACTGGGGTATTGAGACACTAAGACACTGGGACACTGAGACACTGGGACACTGGGATAGTGAGACACTGAGGCACTGAGACACTGAGGCACTGGGACACTGAGGAACTGGAACACAGGGACACTGGGGCACTGGGACACTGAGACACTGGAGACTGAGACACTGGGACACTGAGACACAGGGACACTGGGACACTGAGACACTGAGACACTGGGACACGGAGACACTGGGACACTGAGAAACAGGGACACAGGGACACTGGGATACTGAGACACTGAGACACTGGGACACTGAGACACTGGGACACTGAGCCACAGGGACACTGAGACACTGAGGCACTGGGACACTGGGACACTGAGACACTGGGGCAGGGGACACTATGACACTGAGACACTGAGACACTGGGGCACTGAGACACTGGGACACTGAGACAGTGGGACACTGTAACACTGAGGCACTGAGACACTGGGAGACTGAGGCACTGGGACATTGGCACACTGAGACACTGGGGCACTGAGACACTGGGGCACTGAGACACTGAGGCACTGGGACACAGGGACACTGAGGCACTGGGGCACTGGGACACTGAGACACTGAAACACTGAGACACTCGGACACTGAACCACTGAGGCACTGGGACACTGAGACACTGGGACACTGAGACACTGGGACACTGAGACACTGGGACAGTGGAACACTAAGACACTGGGAGGCTGAGACACTGGGACACTGAGACACTGAGACACTGATACACTGGACACTGGGACACTGAGGCACTGGGACACTGAGGCACTGGGACACTGAGACACTGAGACACTAAGGCACTGGGACACTGGGACACTGAGACACTGAGAAACTGGGACACTGAGACACAGGGACACTGAGACACTGAGGCACTGGGACACAGGGACACTGAGGCACTGGGACACTGAGACACTGAGACACTTGGACACTGAGCCACTGAGTCACTGGGTCACTGAGGCACAGGGACACTGGGCCACTGAGACACTGGGTCACTGAGACACTGGGGCACTGAGACACAGGGACACTGGGACACTGAGACACTGAGACACAGGGACACCGGGACACTGAGACACTGTGATACTGAGGCACTGGGACACTGAGACACTGGGACACTGAGACACTGGGACACTGAGACACTGAGACACTGGGACACTGAGACACTGCGAGACTGAGACACTGGGGCATTGAGACACAGGGACACTGGGACACTGAGACACTGGGACATTAAGACACTGGGACACTGAGGCACTGAGGCTCTGGGGCACTGAGCCACTAAGGCACTGGGACACTGGGACACTGAGAAACTGAGAAACTGGGACACTGAGACACTGAGACACTGGGACACTGAGACACTGAGGCACTGGGACACTGGGGCACTGTGGCTCTGGGACACTGAGACACTGAGACACTGGGACAATGAGACACTGGGACACTGATGCACTGGGGCACTGGGACACTGGAACACTGAGACACTGGGACACTGAGACACTGAGGAACTGGGACACTGGGACACTGAGACACTGAGGCACTGAGACACTGAGACACTGGGACACTGAGACACTGGGGCACTGAGGCTCTGGGACACTGAGACACTGAGACACTGGGACAATGAGACACTGGGACACTGATGCACTGGGGCACTGGGAGAGTGAGAAACTGGGGCATTGAGACACAGGGACACTGGGACACTGAGACACTGGGACACTGAGACACTGGGACACTGAGACACTGAGACACTGGGACACTGGGACACTGAGACGCTGAGGCTCTGGGGCACTGAGGCACTAAGGCACTGAGACACTGGGACACTGAGACACAGGGACACTGGGACACTGAGACACTGAGACACAGGGACACTGGGACACTGGGACACTGAGACACTGTGACACTGTGGCACTGGGACACTGAAACACTGAGACACTGAGGCACTGGGACACTGAGGAACTGGGGCACAGATACACTGGACACTGGGACACTGAGGCACTGGGACACTGAGGCACTGGGACACTGAGACACTGAGACACTAAGGCACTGGGACACTGGGACACTGAGACACTGAGAAAGTGGGACACTGAGACACAGGGACACTGAGACACTGAGGCACTGGGACACAGGGACACTGAGCCACTGAGGCACTGAGACACTGGGACACTGAAACACTGAAACACTGAGACACTGAGACACTGGGACACTGAGGCACTGGGACACTGAGGCACTGGGGCACTGAGACACTGTATCACTGAGGCACTGGGACAATGGGACACTGAGACACTGGGTCACTGAGACACTGGGACACTGAGACACAGGGACACTTGGACACTGAGACACTGAGACACAGGGACATTGGGACACTGAGTCACTGGGACACTGAGACACTGGGACACTGAGACACTGAGACACTGAGACACTGGGACACTGGGACACTGGGACACTGAGACACTGGGACACTGGGACACTGAGGCACTGGGACACTGAGACACTGGGAGACTGAGACACTGAGACACTAGGACACTGACACACTGGGACACTGAGGCACTGGGACACTGGGACACAGAGACACTGGGACACTGGGACACTGATACACTGGGACACGGAGGCAATGGGACTCTGAGACACTGGGACACTTAGGCACTGAGACACTGGGGTATTGAGACACTAAGACACTGGGACACTGAGACACTGGGACACTGGGATAGTGAGACACTGAGGCACTGAGACACTGAGGCACTGGGACACTGAGGAACTGGGACACAGGGACACTGGGGCACTGGGACACTGAGACACTGGAGACTGAGACACTGGGACACTGAGACACAGGGACACTGGGACACTGAGACACTGAGACACTGGGACACGGAGACACTGGGACACTGGGACACTGAGCCACAGGGACACTGAGACACTGAGGCACTGGGACACTGGGACACAGAGACACTGGGGCAGGGGACACTATGACACTGAGACACTGAGACACTGGGGCACTGAGACACTGGGACACTGAGACACTGGGGCAGGGGACACTATGACACTGAGACACTGGGGCACTGAGACACTGGGACACTGAGACAGTGGGACACTGTAACACTGAGGCACTGAGACACTGGGAGACTGAGGCACTGGGACATTGGCACACTGAGACACTGGGACACTGAGACACTGGGGCACTGAGACACTGAGGCACTGGGACACAGGGACACTGAGGCACTGGGGCACTGGGACACTGAGACACTGAAACACTGAGACACTCGGACACTGAACCACTGAGGCACTGGGACACTGAGACACTGGGACACTGAGACAATGGGACACTGGGACAGTGGAACACTAAGACACTGGGAGGCTGAGACACTGGGACACTGAGACACTGAGACACTGATACACTAGACACTGGGACACTGAGGCACTGGGACACTGAGGCACTGGGACACTGAGGCACTGAGACACTAAGGCACTGGGACACTGGGACACTGAGACACTGAGAAACTGGGACACTGAGACACAGGGACACTGAGACACTGAGGCACTGGGACACAGGGACACTGAGGCACTGGGACACTGAGACACTGAGACACTTGGACACTGAGCCACTGAGTCACTGGGTCACTGAGGCACAGGGACACTGGGACACTGAGACACTGGGTCACTGAGACACTGGGGCACTGAGACACAGGGACACTGGGACACTGAGACACTGAGACACAGGGACACCGGGACACTGAGACACTGTGATACTGAGGCACTGGGACACTGAGACACTGAGACACTGAGGCACTGGGACACTGAGGAACTGGGATACTGAGACACTGAGACACTAAGGCACTGGGACACTGGGACACTGAGACACTGAGAAACTGGGACACTGAGACACTGGACACTGGGACACTGAGGCACTGGGACACTGAGGCACTGGGACACTGAGACACTGAGACACTAAGGCACTGGGACACTGGGACACTGAGACACTGAGAAACTGGGACACTGAGACACAGGGACACTGAGACACTGAGGCACTGGGACACAGGGACACTGAGGCACTGGGACACTGGGACACTGAGACACTGAGACACTTGGACACTGAGCCACTGAGGCACTGGGACACTGAGACACTGAGACACTGGGACACTGAGACACTGAAACACTGAGACACTGAGACACTGGGACACTGAGGCACTGGGACACTGAGACACTGGGGCACTGAGACACTGGGTCACTGAGGCACTGGGACAATGGGACACTGAGACACTGCGTCACTGAGACACTGGGACACTGAGACACAGGGACACTTGGACACTGAGACACAGGGACACTTAGACACTGAGACACTGAGACACAGGGACATTGGGACACTGAGTCACTGGGACACTGAGACACTGGGACACTGAGACACTGGGACACTGAGACACTGAGACACTGGGACACTGAGACACTGAGACACTGGGAGACTGAGACACTGGGGCACTGAGACACAGGGACACTGGGACACTGAGACACTGGGACATTAAGACACTGGGACACTGAGACACTGAGGCTCTGGGGCACTGAGCCACTAAGGCACTGGGACACTGGGACACTGAGACACTTGGAGACTGAGACACTGGGACACTGGGACACTGAGACACAGGGACACTGGGACACTGAGACACTGAGACACTAAGACACTGGGACACTGAGACACTGGAACACTGAGACACTGGGAGACTGAGACACTGAGACATTAGGACACTGACACACTGGGGCACTGAGGCACTGGGACACAGAGACACTGGGACACTGGGACACTGATACACTGGGACACGGAGGCACTGGGACTCTGAGACACTGGGACACTTAGGCACTGAGACACTGGGGTATTGAGACACTAAGACACTGGGACACTGAGACACTGGGACACTGGGATAGTGAGGAACTGGGACACAGGGACACTGGGGCACTGGGACACTGAGACACTGGGAGACTGAGACACTGGGACACTGAGACACTGGGACACTGAGACACTGAGACACTGGGACACGGAGACACTGGGACACTGGGACACTGAGAAACAGGGACACAGGGACACTGGGATACTGAGGCACTGAGACACTGGGACACTGAGACACTGGGACACTGAGCCACAGGTACACTGAGACACTGAGGCACTGGGACACTGGGACACTGAGACACTGGGGCAGGGGACACTATGACACTGAGACACTGAGACACTGGGGCACTGAGACACTGGGACACTGAGTCAGTGGGACACTGTAACACTGAGGCACTGAGACACTGGGAGACTGAGGCACTGGGACATTGGCACACTGAGACACTGGGACACTGAGACACTGGGGCACTGAGACACTGAGGCACTGGGACACAGGGACACTGAGGCACTGGGGCACTGGGACACTGAGACACTGAAACACTGAGATACTCGAACACTGAACCACTGAGGCACTGGGACACTGAGACACCGGGACACTGAGACACTGGGACACTGAGACACTGGGACAGTGGAACACTAAGACACTGGGAGGCTGAGACACTGGGACACTGAGACACTGAGACACTGATACACTGGACACTGGGACACTGAGGCACTGGGACACTGAGGCACTGGGACACTGAGACACTGAGACACTAAGGCACTGGGTCACTGGGACACTGAGACACTGAGAAACTGGGACACTGAGACACAGGGACACTGAGGCACTGGGACACAGGGACACTGAGTCACTGGGTCACTGAGGCACAGGAACACTGGGACACTGAGACACTTGGACACTGAGCCACTGAGTCACTGGGTCACTGAGGCACAGGAACACTGGGACACTGAGACACTGGGTCACTGAGACACAGGGGCACTGAGACACAGGGACACTGGGACACTGAGACACTGAGGCACAGGGACACCGGGACACTGAGACACTGTGATACTGAGGCACTGGGACACTGAGACACTGAGGCACTGAGGCACTGGGACACTGAGGAACTGGGACACTGGGACACTGGGACACTGATACACTGGACACTGGGACACTGAGGCACTGGGACACTGAGGCACTGGGACACTGAGACACTGAGACACTAAGGCACTGGGACACTGGGACACTGAGACACTGAGAAACTGGGACACTGAGACACAGGGACACTGAGACACTGAGGCACTGGGACACAGGGACACTGAGGCACTGTAACACTGGGACACTGAGACACTGAGACACTTGGACACTGAGCCACTGATGCACTGGGACACTGAGACACTGAGACACTGGGACACTGAGACACTGGGACACTGAGACACTGAAACACTGAGACACTGAGACACTGGGACACTGAGGCACTGGGACACTGAGACACTGGGGCACTGAGACACTGGGTCACTGAGGCACTGGGACAATGGGACACTGAAACACTGGGTCACTGAGACACTGGGACACTGAGACACAGGGACACTTGGACACTGAGACACAGGGACACTTAGACACTGAGACACTGAGACACAGGGACATTGGGACACTGAGTCACTGGGACACTGAGACACTGGGACACTGAGACACTGGGACACTGAGACACTGAGACACTGGGACACTGAGACACTGAGACACTGGGAGACTGAGACACTGGGGCATTGAGACACAGGGACACTGGGACACTGAGACACTGGGACATTAAGACACTGGGACACTGAGACACTGAGGCTCTGGGGCACTGAGCCACTAAGGCACTGGGACACTGGGACACTGAGACACTGAGAAACTGGGACACTGAGACACTGAGACACTGGGACACTGAGACACTGAGGCACTGGGACACTGGGGCACTGTGGCTCTGGGACACTGAGACACTGAGACACTGGGACAATGAGACACTGGGACACTGATGCACTGGGGCACTGGGACACTGGAACACTGAGACACTGGGACACTGAGACACTGAGGAACTGGGACACTGGGACACTGGGACACTGAGACGCTGAGGCTCTGGGGCACTGAGACACTAAGGCACTGAGACACTGGGACACTGAGACACAGGGACACTGGGACACTGAGACACTGAGACACAGGGACACTGAGACACTGGGGCACTGAGGCTCTGGGACACTGAGACACTGAGACACTGGGACAATGAGACACTGGGACACTGATGCACTGGGGCACTGGGAGAGTGAGAAACTGGGGCACTGAGACACAGGGACACTGGGACACTGAGACACTGGGACACTGAGACACTGGGACACTGAGACACTGAGACACTGAGACACTGGGACACTGGGACACTGAGACGCTGAGGCTCTGGGGCACTGAGACACTCAGGCACTGAGACACTGGGACACTGAGACACAGGGACACTGGGACACTGAGACACTGAGACACAGGGACACTGGGACACTGAGACACTGTGACACTGTGGCACTGGGACACTGAAACACTGAGACACTGAGGCACTGGGACACTGAGGAACTGGGACACATATACACTGGACACTGGGACACTGAGGCACTGGGACACTGAGGCACTGGGACACTGAGACACTGAGACACTAAGGCACTGGGACACTGGGACACTGAGACACAGGGACACTGAGATACTGAGGCACTGGGACACAGGGACACTGAGCCACTGAGGCACTGAGACACTGGGACACTGAGACACTGAAACACTGAGACACTGAGACACTGGGACACTGAGGCACTGGGACACTGAGGCACTGGGGCACTGAGACACTGGATCACTGAGGCACTGGGACAATGGGACACTGAGACACTGGGTCACTGAGACACTGGGACACTGAGACACAGGGACACTTGGACACTGAGACACTGAGACACAGGGACATTGGGACACTGAGTCACTGGGACACTGAGACACTGGGACACTGAGACACTGAGACACTGAGACACTGGGACACTGGGACACTGGGACACTGAGACACTGGGACACTGGGACACTGAGGAACTGGGACACTGGGACACTGAGGCACTGAGACACTGAGACACTGGGACACTGAGACACTGAAACACTGGGACACTGAGGCAATGGGGCACTGGGACACTGGGACACTGAAGCACTGAGACACTGGGTCACTGGGACACTGAGGCACTGAGACACTGGTTCACTGGATCACTGGTGCACAGATGCACTGGGACACTGAGGAACTGGCACACAGTGACACTGGGGCACTGGGGCACTGGGACACTGAGACACTGGGACACTGGGACACTGGGACACTGAGGAACTGGGACACTGGGACACTGAGACACTGAGACACTGAGACACTGAGACACTGGGACACTGAGGCACTGGGGCACTGGGAAACTGGGACACTGGGACACTGAAGCACTGAGACACTGGGTCACTGGGACACTGGGACACTGAAGCACTGAGACACTGGTTCACTGGATCACTGGGGCACATATGCACTGGGACACTGAGGAACTGGGACACAGTGACACTGGGGCACTGGGACACCGAGACACTTGGAGACTGAGACACTGGGACACTGAGACACAGGGACACTGGGACACTGAGACACTGAGACACTAAGACACTGGGACACTGAGACACTGGAACACTGAGACACAGGGACACTGGGACACTGAGACACTGAGACACTAAGACACTGGGACACTTAGGCACTGAGACACTGGGGTATTGAGACACTAAGACACTGGGACACTGAGACACTGGGACACTGGGATAGTGAGACACTGAGGCACTGAGACACTGAGGCACTGGGACACTGAGGAACTGGAACACAGGGACACTGGGGCACTGGGACACTGAGACACTGGAGACTGAGACACTGGGACACTGAGACACAGGGACACTGGGACACTGAGACACTGAGACACTGGGACACTGAGACACTGGGACACTGGGACACTGAGAAACAGGGACACAGGGACACTGGGATACTGAGACACTGAGACACTGGGACACTGAGACACTGGGACACTGAGCCACAGGGACACTGAGACACTGAGGCACTGGGACACTGGGACACTGAGACACTGGGGCAGGGGACACTATGACACTGAGACACTGAGACACTGGGGCACTGAGACACTGGGACACTGAGACAGTGGGACACTGTAACACTGAGGCACTGAGACACTGGGAGACTGAGGCACTGGGACATTGGCACACTGAGACACTGGGACACTGAGACACTGGGGCACTGAGACACTGAGGCACTGGGACACAGGGACACTGAGGCACTGGGGCACTGGGACACTGAGACACTGAAACACTGAGACACTCGGACACTGAACCACTGAGGCACTGGGACACTGAGACACTGGGACACTGAGACACTGGGACACTGAGACACTGGGACAGTGGAACACTAAGACACTGGGAGGCTGAGACACTGGGACACTGAGACACTGAGACACTGATACACTGGACACTGGGACACTGAGGCACTGGGACACTGAGGCACTGGGACACTGAGACACTGAGACACTAAGGCACTGGGACACTGGGACACTGAGACACTGAGACACTGAGAAACTGGGACACTGAGACACAGGGACACTGAGACACTGAGGCACTGGGACACAGGGACACTGAGGCACTGGGACACTGAGACACTGAGACACTTGGACACTGAGCCACTGAGTCACTGGGTCACTGAGGCACAGGGACACTGGGCCACTGAGACACTGGGTCACTGAGACACTGGGGCACTGAGACACAGGGACACTGGGACACTGAGACACTGAGACACAGGGACACCGGGACACTGAGACACTGTGATACTGAGGCACTGGGACACTGAGACACTGGGACACTGAGTCACTGGGACACTGAGACACTGAGACACTGGGACACTGAGACACTGCGAGACTGAGACACTGGGGCATTGAGACACAGGGACACTGGGACACTGAGACACTGGGACATTAAGACACTGGGACACTGAGACACTGAGGCTCTGGGGCACTGAGCCACTAAGGCACTGGGACACTGGGACACTGAGAAACTGAGAAACTGGGACACTGAGACACTGAGACACTGGGACACTGAGACACTGCGAGACTGAGACACTGGGGCATTGAGACACAGGGACACTGGGACACTGAGACACTGGGACATTAAGACACTGGGACACTGAGACACTGAGGCTCTGGGGCACTGAGCCACTAAGGCATTGGGACACTGGGACACTGAGAAACTGAGAAACTGGGACACTGAGACACTGAGACACTGGGACACTGAGACACTGAGGCACTGGGACACTGGGGCACTGTGGCTCTGGGACACTGAGACACTGAGACACTGGGACAATGAGACACTGGGACACTGATGCACTGGGGCACTGGGACACTGGAACACTGAGACACTGGGACACTGAGACACTGAGGAACTGGGACACTGGGACACTGAGACACTGAGGCACTGAGACACTGAGACACTGGGACACTGAGACACTGGGGCACTGAGGCTCTGGGACACTGAGACACTGAGACACTGGGACAATGAGACACTGGGACACTGATGCACTGGGGCACTGGGAGAGTGAGAAACTGGGGCACTGAGACACAGGGACACTGGGACACTGAGACACTGGGACACTGAGACACTGGGACACTGAGACACTGAGACACTGGGACACTGGGACACTGAGACGCTGAGGCTCTGGGGCATTGAGACACTAAGGCACTGAGACACTGGGACACTGAGACACAGGGACACTGGGACACTGAGACACTGAGACACAGGGACACTGGGACACTGGGACACTGAGACACTGTGACACTGTGGCACTGGGACACTGAAACACTGAGACACTGAGGCACTGGGACACTGAGGAACTGGGGCACAGATACACTGGACACTGGGACACTGAGGCACTGGGACACTGAGGCACTGGGACACTGAGACACTGAGACACTAAGGCACTGGGACACTGGGACACTGAGACACTGAGAAAGTGGGACACTGAGACACAGGGACACTGAGACACTGAGGCACTGGGACACAGGGACACTGAGCCACTGAGGCACTGAGACACTGGGACACTGAGACACTGAAACACTGAGACACTGAGACACTGGGACACTGAGGCACTGGGACACTGAGGCACTGGGGCACTGAGACACTGGAACACTGAGGCACTGGGACAATGGGACACTGAGACACTGGGTCACTGAGACACTGGGACACTGAGACACAGGGACACTTGGACACTGAGACACTGAGACACAGGGACATTGGGACACTGAGTCACTGGGACACTGAGACACTGGGACATTGAGACACTGAGACACTGAGACACTGGGACACTGGGACACTGGGACACTGGGACACTGAGGCACTGGGACACTGAGACACTGAGACACTAAGGCACTGGTACACTGGGACACTGAGACACTGAGAAACTGGGACACTGAGACACAGGGGCACTGAGACACTGAGGCACTGGGACACAGGGACACTGAGGCACTGGGACACTGGGACACTGAGACACTGAGACACTTGGACACTGGGCCACTGAGGCACTGGGACACTGAGACACTGAGACACTGGGACACTGAGACACTGGGACACTGAGACACTGAAACACTGAGACACTGAGACACTGGGACAATGAGGCACTGGGACACTGAGACACTGGGGCACTGAGACACTGGGTTACTGAGGCACTGGGACAATGGGACACTGAAACACTGGGTCACTGAGACACTGGGACACTGAGACACAGGGACACTTGGACACTGAGACACAGGGACACTTAGACACTGAGACACTGAGACACAGGGACATTGGGACACTGAGTCACTGGGACACTGAGACACTGGGACACTGAGACACTGGGACACTGAGACACTGAGACACTGGGACACTGAGACACTGAGACACTGCGAGACTGAGACACTGGGGCATTGAGACACAGGGACACTGGGACACTGAGACACTGGGACATTAAGACACTGGGACACTGAGACACTGAGGCTCTGGGGCACTGAGCCACTAAGGCACTGGGACACTGGGACACTGAGACACTGAGAAACTGGGACACCGAGACACTGAGACACTGGGACACTGAGACACTGAGGCACTGGGACACTGGGGCACTGTGGCTCTGGGACACTGAGACACTGAGACACTGGGACAATGAGACACTGGGACACTGATGCACTGGGGCACTGGGACACTGGAACACTGAGACACTGGGACACTGAGACACTGAGGAACTGGGACACTGGGACACTGAGACACTGAGACACTGAGACACTGAGACACTGGGACACTGAGACACTGGGGCACTGAGGCTCTGGGACACTGAGACACTGAGACACTGGGTCAATGAGACACTGGGACACTGATGCACTGGGGCACTGGGAGAGTGAGAAACTGGGGCACTGAGACACAGGGACACTGGGACACTGAGACACTGGGACACTGAGACACTGGGACACTGAGACACTGAGACACTGGGACACTGGGACACTGAGACGCTGAGGCTCTGGGGCACTGAGACACTAAGGCACTGAGACACTGGGACACTGAGACACAGGGACACTGGGACACTGAGACACTGAGACACAGGGACACTGGGACACTGAGACACTGTGACACTGTGGCACTGGGACACTGAAACACTGAGACACTGAGGCACTGGGACACTGAGGAACTGGGGCACAGATACACTGGACACTGGGACACTGAGGCACTGGGACACTGAGGCACTGGGACACTGAGACACTGAGACACTAAGGCACTGGGACACTGGGACACTGAGACACTGAGAAAGTGGGACACTGAGACACAGGGACACTGAGACACTGAGGCACTGGGACACAGGGACACTGAGCCACTGAGGCACTGAGACACTGGGACACTGAGACACTGAAACACTGAGACACTGAGACACTGGGACACTGAGGCACTGGGACACTGAGGCACTGGGGCACTGAGACACTGGATCACTGAGGCACTGGGACAATGGGACACTGAGACACTGGGTCACTGAGACACTGGGACACTGAGACACAGGGACACTTGGACACTGAGACACTGAGACACAGGGACATTGGGACACTGAGTCACTGGGACACTGAGACACTGGGACACTGAGACACTGAGACACTGGGACACTGGGACACTGGGACACTGAGACACTGGGACACTGGGACACTGAGGAACTGGGACACAGGGACACTGGGACACTGAGACACTGGGACATTAAGACACTGGGACACTGAGACACTGAGGCTCTGGGGCACTGAGCCACTAAGGCACTGGGACACTGGGACACTGAGACACTGAGAAACTGGGACACTGAGACACTGAGACACTGGAACACTGAGACACTGAGGCACTGGGACACTGGGGCACTGTGGCTCTGGGACACTGAGACACTGAGACACTGGGACAATGAGACACTGGGACACTGATGCACTGGGGCACTGGGACACTGAGACACTGAGGAACTGGGACACTGGGACACTGAGACACTGAGACACTGAGACACTGGGACACTGAGACACTGGGGCACTGAGGCTCTGGGACACTGAGACACTGAGACACTGGGACAATGAGACACTGGGACACTGATGCACTGGGGCACTGGGAGAGTGAGAAACTGGGGCACTGAGACACAGGGACACTGGGACACTGAGACACTGGGACACTGAGACACTGGGACACTGAGACACTGAGACACTGGGACACTGGGACACTGAGACGCTGAGGCTCTGGGGCACTGAGACACTAAGGCACTGAGACACTGGGACACTGAGACACAGGGACACTGGGACACTGAGACACTGAGACACAGGGACACTGGGACACTGAGACACTGTGGCACTGGGACACTGAAACACTGAGACACTGAGGCACTGAGGCACTGGGACACTGAGGAACTGGGGCACAGATACACTGGACACTGGGACACTGAGGCACTGGGACACTGAGGCACTGGGACACTGAGACACTGAGACACTAAGGCACTGGGACACTGGGACACTGAGACACTGAGAAAGTGGGACACTGAGACACAGGGACACTGAGACACTGAGGCACTGGGACACAGGGACACTGAGCCACTGAGGCACTGAGACACTGGGACACTGAGACACTGAAACACTGAGACACTGAGACACTGGGACACTGAGGCACTGGGACACTGAGGCACTGGGGCACTGAGACACTCGATCACTGAGGCACTGGGACAATGGGACACTGAGACACTGGGTCACTGAGACACTGGGACACTGAGACACAGGGACACTTGGACACTGAGACACTGAGACACAGGGACATTGGGACACTGAGTCACTGGGACACTGAGACACTGGGACACTGAGACACTGAGACACTGAGACACTGGGACACTGGGACACTGGGACACTGAGACACTGGGACACTGGGACACTGAGGCACTGGGACACTGAGACACTGAGACACTAAGGCACTGGTACACTGGGACACTGAGACACTGAGAAACTGGGACACTGAGACACAGGGACACTGAGACACTGAGGCACTGGGACACAGGGACACTGAGGCACTGGGACACTGGGACACTGAGACACTGAGACACTTGGACACTGGGCCACTGAGGCACTGGGACACTGAGACACTGAGACACTGGGACACTGAGACACTGGGACACTGAGACACTGAAACACTGAGATACTGAGACACTGAGACACTGGGACACTGGGACACTGGGACACTGAGACACTGGGACACTGGGACACTGAGGAACTGGGACACAGGGACACTGGGACACTGAGACACTGGGACATTAAGACACTGGGACACTGAGACACTGAGGCTCTGGGGCACTGAGCCACTAAGGCACTGGGACACTGGGACACTGAGACACTGAGAAACTGGGACACTGAGACACTGAGACACTGGAACACTGAGACACTGAGGCACTGGGACACTGGGGCACTGTGGCTCTGGGACACTGAGACACTGAGACACTGGGACAATGAGACACTGGGACACTGATGCACTGGGGCACTGGGACACTGAGACACTGAGGAACTGGGACACTGGGACACTGAGACACTGAGACACTGAGACACTGGGACACTGAGACACTGGGGCACTGAGGCTCTGGGACACTGAGACACTGAGACACTGGGACAATGAGACACTGGGACACTGATGCACTGGGGCACTGGGAGAGTGAGAAACTGGGGCACTGAGACACAGGGACACTGGGACACTGAGACACTGGGACACTGAGACACTGGGACACTGAGACACTGAGACACTGGGACACTGGGACACTGAGACGCTGAGGCTCTGGGGCACTGAGACACTAAGGCACTGAGACACTGGGACACTGAGACACAGGGACACTGGGACACTGAGACACTGAGACACAGGGACACTGGGACACTGAGACACTGTGGCACTGGGACACTGAAACACTGAGACACTGAGGCACTGAGGCACTGGGACACTGAGGAACTGGGGCACAGATACACTGGACACTGGGACACTGAGGCACTGGGACACTGAGGCACTGGGACACTGAGACACTGAGACACTAAGGCACTGGGACACTGGGACACTGAGACACTGAGAAAGTGGGACACTGAGACACAGGGACACTGAGACACTGAGGCACTGGGACACAGGGACACTGAGCCACTGAGGCACTGAGACACTGGGACACTGAGACACTGAAACACTGAGACACTGAGACACTGGGACACTGAGGCACTGGGACACTGAGGCACTGGGGCACTGAGACACTCGATCACTGAGGCACTGGGACAATGGGACACTGAGACACTGGGTCACTGAGACACTGGGACACTGAGACACAGGGACACTTGGACACTGAGACACTGAGACACAGGGACATTGGGACACTGAGTCACTGGGACACTGAGACACTGGGACACTGAGACACTGAGACACTGAGACACTGGGACACTGGGACACTGGGACACTGAGACACTGGGACACTGGGACACTGAGGCACTGGGACACTGAGACACTGAGACACTAAGGCACTGGTACACTGGGACACTGAGACACTGAGAAACTGGGACACTGAGACACAGGGACACTGAGACACTGAGGCACTGGGACACAGGGACACTGAGGCACTGGGACACTGGGACACTGAGACACTGAGACACTTGGACACTGGGCCACTGAGGCACTGGGACACTGAGACACTGAGACACTGGGACACTGAGACACTGGGACACTGAGACACTGAAACACTGAGATACTGAGACACTGGGACACTGAGGCACTGGGACACTGAGACACTGGGGCACTGAGACACTGGGTTACCGAGGCACTGGGACAATGGGACACTGAAACACTGGGTCACTGAGACACTGGGACACTGAGACACAGGGACACTTGGACACTGAGACACAGGGACACTTAGACACTGAGACACTGAGACACAGGGACATTGGGACACTGAGTCACTGGGACACTGAGACACTGGGACACTGAGACACTGGGACACTGAGACACTGAGACACTGGGACACTGAGACACT
Source organism: Pristiophorus japonicus (assembly GCF_044704955.1). Taxonomy (NCBI): domain Eukaryota; kingdom Metazoa; phylum Chordata; class Chondrichthyes; family Pristiophoridae; genus Pristiophorus; species Pristiophorus japonicus. The sequence continues at coordinate 23,337,958 of NC_092000.1, read as the reverse complement.
GAGACACTGCGAGACTGAGACACTGGGGCATTGAGACACAGGGACACTGGGACACTGAGACACTGGGACATTAGGACACTGGGACACTGAGACACTGAGGCTCTGGGGCACTGAGCCACTAAGGCACTGGGACACTGGGACACTGAGACACTGAGAAACTGGGACACTGAGACACTGAGACACTGGGACACTGAGACACTGAGGCACTGGGACACTGGGGCACTGTGGCTCTGGGACACTGAGACACTGAGACACTGGGACAATGAGACACTGGGACACTGATGCACTGGGGCACTGGGACACTGGAACACTGAGACACTGGGACACTGAGACACTGAGGAACTGGGACACTGAGACACTGGGGCACTGAGGCTCTGGGACACTGAGACACTGAGACACTGGGACAATGAGACACTGGGACACTGATGCACTGGGGCACTGGGAGAGTGAGAAACTGGGGGACTGAGACACAGGGACACTGGGACACTGAGACACTGGGACACTGAGACACTGGGACACTGAGACACTGAGACACTGGGACACTGGGACACTGAGACGCTGAGGCTCTGGGGCACTGAGACACTGAGGCACTGAGACACTGGGACACTGAGACACAGGGACACTGGGACACTGAGACACTGAGACACAGGGACACTGGGACACTGAGACACTGTGACACTGTGGCACTGGGACACTGAAACACTGAGACACTGAGGCACTGGGACACTGAGGAACTGGGGCACAGATACACTGGACACTGGGACACTGAGGCACTGGGACACTGAGGCACTGGGACACTGAGACACTGAGACACTAAGGCACTGGGACACTGGGACACTGAGACACTGAGAAAGTGGGACACTGAGACACAGGGACACTGAGACACTGAGGCACTGGGACACAGGGACACTGAGCCACTGAGGCACTGAGACACTGGGACACTGAGACACTGAAACACTGAGACACTGAGACACTGGGACACTGAGGCACTGGGGCACTGAGGCACTGGGGCACTGAGACACTGGATCACTGAGGCACTGGGACAATGGGACACTGAGACACTGGGTCACTGAGACACTGGGACACTGAGACACAGGGACACTTGGACACTGAGACACTGAGACACAGGGACATTGGGACACTGAGTCACTGGGACACTGAGACACTGGGACACTGAGACACTGAGACACTGAGACACTGGGACACTGGGACACTGGGACACTGAGACACTGGGACACTGGGACACTGAGGAACTGGGACACTGGGACACTGAGGCACTGAGACACTGAGACACTGGGACACTGAGACACTGAAACACTGGGACACTGAGGCAATGGGGCACTGGGACACTGGGACACTGAAGCACTGAGACACTGGGTCACTGGGACACTGGGACACTGAGGCACTGAGACACTGGTTCACTGGATCACTGGGGCACAGATGCACTGGGACACTGAGGAACTGGGACACAGTGACACTGGGGCACTGGGGCACTGGGACACCGAGACACTTGGAGACTGAGACACTGGGACACAGACACTGGGACACTGGGACACTGGGACACTGAGACACTGAGACACTAAGACACTGGGGCACTGAGACACTGGAACACTGAGACACTGGGAGACTGAGACACTGAGACACTAGGACACTGACACACTGGGACACTGAGGCACTGGGACACTGGGACACAGAGACACTGGGTCACTGGGACACTGATACACTGGGACACTGAGGCACTGGGACTCTGAGACACTGGGACACTTAGGCACTGAGACACTGGGGTATTGAGACACTAAGGCACTGGGACACTGAGACACTGGGACACTGGGATAGTGAGACTCTGGGGTATTGAGACACTAAGACACTGGGACACTGATACACTGGGACACTGGGATAGTGAGACACTGAGGCACTGAGACACTGGGACACTGGGACACTGAGAAACAGGGACACTGGGATACTGAGACACTGAGACACTGGGACACTGAGACACTGGGACACTGAGCCACAGGGACACTGAGACACTGAGGCACTGGGACACTGGGACACTGAGACACTGGGGCAGGGGGCACTATGACACTGAGACACTGGGGCACTGAGACACTGGGACACTGAGACAGTGGGACACTGTAACACTGAGGCACTGAGACACTGGGAGACTGAGGCACTGGGACACTGGCACACTGAGACACTGGGACACTGAGACACTGGGGCACTGAGACACTGAGGCACTGGGACACTGGGACACTGAGACACTGGGACACTGGGACACTGGGACACTGAGACACTGAGACACTAAGACACTGGGGCACTGAGACACTGGAACACTGAGGCACTGGGAGACTGAGACACTGAGACACTAGGACACTGACACACTGGGACACTGAGGCACTGGGACACTGGGACACAGAGACACTGGGTCACTGGGACACTGATACACTGGGACACTGAGGCACTGGGACTCTGAGACACTGGGACACTTAGGCACTGAGACACTGGGGTATTGAGACACTAAGGCACTGGGACACTGAGACACTGGGACACTGGGATAGTGAGACTCTGGGGTATTGAGACACTAAGACACTGGGACACTGATACACTGGGACACTGGGATAGTGAGACACTGAGGCACTGAGACACTGGGACACTGGGACACTGAGAAACAGGGACACTGGGATACTGAGACACTGAGACACTGGGACACTGAGACACTGGGACACTGAGCCACAGGGACACTGAGACACTGAGGCACTGGGACACTGGGACACTGAGACACTGGGGCAGGGGGCACTATGACACTGAGACACTGGGGCACTGAGACACTGGGACACTGAGACAGTGGGACACTGTAACACTGAGGCACTGAGACACTGGGAGACTGAGGCACTGGGACACTGGCACACTGAGACACTGGGACACTGAGACACTGGGGCACTGAGACACTGAGGCACTGGGACACAGGGACACTGAGGCACTGGGGCACTGGGACACTGAGACACTGAAACACTGAGACACTCGGACACTGAACCACTGAGGCACTGGGACACTGAGACACTGGGACACTGAGACACTGGGACACTGAGACACTGGGACAGTGGAACACTAAGACTCTGGGAGGCTGAGACACTGGGACACTGAGACACAGAGACACTGATACACTGGACACTGGGACACTGAAGCACTGGGACACTGAGGCACTGGGACACTGAGACACTGAGACACTAAGGCACTGGGACACTGGGACACTGAGACACTGAGAAACTGGGACACTGAGACACAGGGACACTGAGACACTGAGGCACTGGGGCACAGGGACACTGAGGCACTGGGACACTGGGACACTGAGACACTGAGACACTTGGACACTGAGCCACTGAGTCACTGGGTCACTGAGGCACAGGGACACTGGGACACTGAGACACTGGGTCACTGAGACACTGGGGCACTGAGACACAGGGACACTGGGACACTGAGACACTGAGACACAGGGACAACGGGACACAGAGACACTGTGATACTGAGGCACTGGGACACTGAGACACTGAGACACTGAGGCACTGGGACACTGAGGAACTGGGACACTGGGACACTGGGACACTGATACACTGGACACTGGGACACTGAGGCACTGGGACACTGAGGCACTGGGGCACTGAGACACTGAGGCACTAAGGCACTGGGACACTGGGACACTGAGACACTGAGAAACTGGGACACTGAGACACAGGGACACTGAGACACTGAGGCACTGGGACACAGGGACACTGAGGCACTGGGACACTGGGACACTGAGACACTGAGACACTTGGACACTGAGCCACTGAGGCACTGGGACTCTGAGACACTGAGACACTGGGACACTGAGACACTGGGACACTGAGACACTGAAACACTGAGACACTGAGACACTGAGACACTGGGACACTGAGGCACTGGGACACTGAGACACTGGGGCACTGAGACACTGGGTCACTGAGGCACTGGGACAATGGGACACTGAGACACTGGGTCACTGAGACACTGGGACACTGAGACACAGGGACACAGGGACACTGAGACACTGAGACACAGGGACATTGGGACACTGAGTCACTGGGACACTGAGACACTGGGACACTGAGACACTGAGACACTGAGACACTGGGACACTGGGACACTGGGACACTGAGACACTGGGACACTGGGACACTGAGGAACTGGGACACTGGGACACTGAGACACTGAGACACTGGGACACTGAGACACTGAAACACTGGGACACTGAGGCAATGGGGCACTGGGACACTGGGACACAGAAGCACTGAGACACTGGGTCACTGGGACACTGAGGCACTGAGACACTGGTTCACTGGATCACTTGGGCACAGATGCACTGGGACACTGAGGAACTGGGACACAGTGACACTGGGGCACTGGGGCACTGGGACACCGAGACACTTGGAGACTGAGACACTGGGACACTGAGACACAGGGACACTGGGACACTGAGACACTGAGACACTAAGACACTGGGGCACTGAGACACTGGAACACTGAGACACTGGGAGACTGAGACACTGAGACACTAGGACACTGACACACTGGGACACTGAGGCACTGGGACACTGGGACACAGAGACACTGGGTCACTGGGACACTGATACACTGGGACACTGATGCACTGGGACTCTGAGACACTGGGACACTTAGGCACTGAGACACTGGGGTATTGAGACACTAAGACACTGGGACACTGAGACACTGGGACACTGGGATAGTGAGACACTGGGGTATTGAGACACTAAGACACTGGGACACTGAGACACTGGGACACTGGGATAGTGAGACACTGAGGCACTGATACACTGGGACACTGGGACACTGAGAAACAGGGACACTGGGATACTGAGACACTGAGACACTGGGACACTGAGACACTGGGACACTGAGCCACAGGGACACTGAGACACTGAGGCACTGGGACACTGGGACACTGAGACACTGGGGCAGGGGGCACTATGACACTGAGACACTGAGACACTGGGGCACTGAGACACTGGGACACTGAGACAGTGGGACACTGTAACACTGAGGCACTGAGACACTGGGAGACTGAGGCACTGGGACACTGGCACACTGAGACACTGGGACAATGAGACACTGGGGCACTGAGACACTGAGGCACTGGGACACATGGACACTGAGGCACTGGGGCACTGGGACACTGAGACACTGAAACACTGAGACACTGAAACACTGAGACACTCGGACACTGAACCACTGAGGCACTGGGACACTGAGACACTGGGACACTGAGACACTGGGACACTGAGACACTGGGACAGTGGAACACTAAGACACTGGGAGGCTGAGACACTGGGACAATGAGACACTGGGGCACTGAGACACTGAGGCACTGGGACACAGGGACACTGAGGCACTGGGGCACTGAGACACTGAAACACTGAGACACTGAAACACTGAGACACTCGGACACTGAACCACTGAGACACAGGGACACTGAGACACTGAGGCACTGGGACACAGGGACACTGAGGCACTGGGACACTGGGACACTGAGACACTGAGACACTTGGACACTGAGCCACTGAGTCACTGGGTCACTGAGGCACAGGGACACTGGGACACTGAGACACTGGGTCACTGAGACACTGGGGCACTGAGACACAGGGACACTGGGACACTGAGACACTGAGACACAGGGACACCGGGACACTGAGACACTGTGATACTGAGGCACTGGGACACTGAGACACTGAGACACTGAGGCACTGGGACACTGAGGAACTGGGACACTGGGACACTGATACACTGGACACTGGGAAACTGAGGCACTGGGACACTGAGGCACTGGGACACTGAGACACTGAGACACTAAGGCACTGGGACACTGGGACACTGAGACACTGAGAAACTGGGACACTGAGACACAGGGACACTGAGACACTGAGGCACTGGGACACAGGGACACTGAGGCACTGGGACACTGGGACACTGAGACACTGAGACACTTGGACACTGAGCCACTGAGGCACTGGGACACTGAGACACTGAGACACTGGGACACTGAGACACTGGGACACTGAGACACTGAAACAGTGAGACACTGAGACACTGGGACACTGAGGCACTGGGACACTGAGACACTGGGGCACTGAGACACTGGGTCACTGAGGCACTGGGACAATGGGACACTGAGACACAGGGACACTTAGACACTGAGACACTGAGACACAGGGACTTGGGACACTGAGTCACTGGGACACTGAGACACTGGGACACTGAGACACTTGGACACTGAGACACTGAGACACTGAGACACTGGGAGACTGAGACACTGGGGCACTGAGACACAGGGACAGTGGGACACTGAGACACTGGGACATTAAGACACTGGGACACTGAGACACTGAGGCTCTGGGGCACTGAGCCACTAAGGCACTGGGACACTGGGACACTGAGACACTGAGAAACTGGGACACTGAGACACTGAGACACTGGGACACTGAGACACTGAGGCACTGGGACACTGGGGCACTGAGGCTCTGGGACACTGAGACACTGAGACACTGGGACAATGAGACACTGGGACACTGATGCACTGGGACACTGGGACACTGGGACACTGGGACACTGGGACACTGAGACATTGAGGAACTGGGACACTGGGACACTGAGACACTGGGACACTGAGACACTGAGACACTGGGACACTGAGACACTGGGGCACTGAGGCTCTGGGACACTGAGACACTGAGACACTGGGACAATGAGACACTGGGACACTGATGCACTGGGGCACTGGGAGAGTGAGAAACTGGGGCACTGAGACTCAGGGACACTGGGACACTGAGACACTGGGTCACTGAGGCACTGGGACAATGGGACACTGAGACACTGGGTCACTGAGACACTGGGACACTGAGACACAGGGACACTTGGACACTGAGACACTGAGACACAGGGACATTGGGACACTGAGTCACTGGGACACTGAGACACTGGGACACTGAGACACTGAGACACTGAGACACTGAGACACTGGGACACTGGGACACTGGGACACTGAGACACTGGGACACTGGGACACTGAGGAACTGGGACACTGGGACACTGAGACACTGAGACACTGAGACACTGGGACACTGAGACACTGAAACACTGGGACACTGAGGCAATGGGGCACTGGGACACTGGGACACTGAAGCACTGAGACACTGGGTCACTGGGACACTGAGGCACTGAGACACTGGTTCACTGGATCACTGGGGCACAGATGCACTGGGACACTGAGGAACTGGGACACAGTGACACTGGGGCACTGGGGCACTGGGACACCGAGACACTTGGAGACTGAGACACTGGGACAATGAGACACAGGGACACTGGGACACTGAGACACTGAGACACTAAGACACTGGGGCACTGAGACACTGGAACACTGAGACACTGGGAGACTGAGACACTGAGACACTAGGACACTGACACACTGGGACACTGAGGCACTGGGACACTGGCACACTGAGACACTGGGACACTGAGACACTGGGGCACTGAGACACTGAGGCACTGGGACACTGGGACACTGAGACACTGGGACACTGGGACACTGGGACACTGAGACACTGAGACACTAAGACACTGGGGCACTGAGACACTGGAACACTGAGGCACTGGGAGACTGAGACACTGAGACACTAGGACACTGACACACTGGGACACTGAGGCACTGGGACACTGGGACACAGAGACACTGGGTCACTGGGACACTGATACACTGGGACACTGAGGCACTGGGACTCTGAGACACTGGGACACTTAGGCACTGAGACACTGGGGTATTGAGACACTAAGGCACTGGGACACTGAGACACTGGGACACTGGGATAGTGAGACTCTGGGGTATTGAGACACTAAGACACTGGGACACTGATACACTGGGACACTGGGATAGTGAGACACTGAGGCACTGAGACACTGGGACACTGGGACACTGAGAAACAGGGACACTGGGATACTGAGACACTGAGACACTGGGACACTGAGACACTGGGACACTGAGCCACAGGGACACTGAGACACTGAGGCACTGGGACACTGGGACACTGAGACACTGGGGCAGGGGGCACTATGACACTGAGACACTGGGGCACTGAGACACTGGGACACTGAGACAGTGGGACACTGTAACACTGAGGCACTGAGACACTGGGAGACTGAGGCACTGGGACACTGGCACACTGAGACACTGGGACACTGAGACACTGGGGCACTGAGACACTGAGGCACTGGGACACAGGGACACTGAGGCACTGGGGCACTGGGACACTGAGACACTGAAACACTGAGACACTCGGACACTGAACCACTGAGGCACTGGGACACTGAGACACTGGGACACTGAGACACTGGGACACTGAGACACTGGGACAGTGGAACACTAAGACACTGGGAGGCTGAGACACTGGGACACTGAGACACAGAGACACTGATACACTGGACACTGGGACACTGAAGCACTGGGACACTGAGGCACTGGGACACTGAGACACTGAGACACTAAGGCACTGGGACACTGGGACACTGAGACACTGAGAAACTGGGACACTGAGACACAGGGACACTGAGACACTGAGGCACTGGGGCACAGGGACACTGAGGCACTGGGACACTGGGACACTGAGACACTGAGACACTTGGACACTGAGCCACTGAGTCACTGGGTCACTGAGGCACAGGGACACTGGGACACTGAGACACTGGGTCACTGAGACACTGGGGCACTGAGACACAGGGACACTGGGACACTGAGACACTGAGACACAGGGACAACGGGACACAGAGCCACTGTGATACTGAGGCACTGGGACACTGAGACACTGAGACACTGAGGCACTGGGACACTGAGGAACTGGGACACTGGGACACTGGGACACTGATACACTGGACACTGGGACACTGAGGCACTGGGACACTGAGGCACTGGGGCACTGAGACACTGAGGCACTAAGGCACTGGGACACTGGGACACTGAGACACTGAGAAACTGGGACACTGAGACACAGGGACACTGAGACACTGAGGCACTGGGACACAGGGACACTGAGGCACTGGGACACTGGGACACTGAGACACTGAGACACTTGGACACTGAGCCACTGAGGCACTGGGACTCTGAGACACTGAGACACTGGGACACTGAGACACTGGGACACTGAGACACTGAAACACTGAGACACTGAGACACTGAGACACTGGGACACTGAGGCACTGGGACACTGAGACACTGGGGCACTGAGACACTGGGTCACTGAGGCACTGGGACAATGGGACACTGAGACACTGGGTCACTGAGACACTGGGACACTGAGACACAGGGACACAGGGACACTGAGACACTGAGACACAGGGACATTGGGACACTGAGTCACTGGGACACTGAGACACTGGGACACTGAGACACTGAGACACTGAGACACTGGGACACTGGGACACTGGGACACTGAGACACTGGGACACTGGGACACTGAGGAACTGGGACACTGGGACACTGAGACACTGAGACACTGGGACACTGAGACACTGAAACACTGGGACACTGAGGCAATGGGGCACTGGGACACTGGGACACTGAAGCACTGAGACACTGGGTCACTGGGACACTGAGGCACTGAGACACTGGTTCACTGGATCACTTGGGCACAGATGCACTGGGACACTGAGGAACTGGGACACAGTGACACTGGGGCACTGGGGCACTGGGACACCGAGACACTTGGAGACTGAGACACTGGGACACTGAGACACAGGGACACTGGGACACTGAGACACTGAGACACTAAGACACTGGGGCACTGAGACACTGGAACACTGAGACACTGGGAGACTGAGACACTGAGACACTAGGACACTGACACACTGGGACACTGAGGCACTGGGACACTGGGACACAGACACACTGGGTCACTGGGACACTGATACACTGGGACACTGATGCACTGGGACTCTGAGACACTGGGACACTTAGGCACTGAGACACTGGGGTATTGAGACACTAAGACACTGGGACACTGAGACACTGGGACACTGGGATAGTGAGGCACTGGGGTATTGAGACACTAAGACACTGGGACACTGAGACACTGGGACACTGGGATAGTGAGACACTGAGGCACTGATACACTGGGACACTGGGACACTGAGAAACAGGGACACTGGGATACTGAGACACTGAGACACTGGGACACTGAGACACTGGGACACTGAGCCACAGGGACACTGAGACACTGAGGCACTGGGACACTGGGACACTGAGACACTGGGGCAGGGGGCACTATGACACTGAGACACTGAGACACTGGGGCACTGAGACACTGGGACACTGAGACAGTGGGACACTGTAACACTGAGGCACTGAGACACTGGGAGACTGAGGCACTGGGACACTGGCACACTGAGACACTGGGACAATGAGACACTGGGGCACTGAGACACTGAGGCACTGGGACACAGGGACACTGAGGCACTGGGGCACTGGGACACTGAGACACTGAAACACTGAGACACTGAAACACTGAGACACTCGGACACTGAACCACTGAGGCACTGGGACACTGAGACACTGGGACACTGAGACACTGGGACACTGAGACACTGGGACAGTGGAACACTAAGACACTGGGAGGCTGAGACACTGGGACAATGAGACACTGGGGCACTGAGACACTGAGGCACTGGGACACAGGGACACTGAGGCACTGGGGCACTGAGACACTGAAACACTGAGACACTGAAACACTGAGACACTCGGACACTGAACCACTGAGACACAGGGACACTGAGACACTGAGGCACTGGGACACAGGGACACTGAGGCACTGGGACACTGGGACACTGAGACACTGAGACACTTGGACACTGAGCCACTGAGTCACTGGGTCACTGAGGCACAGGGACACTGGGACACTGAGACACTGGGTCACTGAGACACTGGGGCACTGAGACACAGGGACACTGGGACACTGAGACACTGAGACACAGGGACACCGGGACACTGAGACACTGTGATACTGAGGCACTGGGACACTGAGACACTGAGACACTGAGGCACTGGGACACTGAGGAACTGGGACACTGGGACACTGATACACTGGACACTGGGAAACTGAGGCACTGGGACACTGAGGCACTGGGACACTGAGACACTGAGACACTAAGGCACTGGGACACTGGGACACTGAGACACTGAGAAACTGGGACACTGAGACACAGGGACACTGAGACACTGAGGCACTGGGACACAGGGACACTGAGGCACTGGGACACTGGGACACTGAGACACTGAGACACTTGGACACTGAGCCACTGAGGCACTGGGACACTGAGACACTGAGACACTGGGACACTGAGACACTGGGACACTGAGACACTGAAACAGTGAGACACTGAGACACTGGGACACTGGGACACTGAGGCACTGGGACACTGAGACACTGGGGCACTGAGACACTGGGTCACTGAGGCACTGGGACAATGGGACACTGAGACACAGGGACACTTAGACACTGAGACACTGAGACACAGGGACTTGGGACACTGAGTCACTGGGACACTGAGACACTGGGACACTGAGACACTTGGACACTGAGACACTGAGACACTGAGACACTGGGAGACTGAGACACTGGGGCACTGAGACACAGGGACAGTGGGACACTGAGACACTGGGACATTAAGACACTGGGACACTGAGACACTGAGGCTCTGGGGCACTGAGCCACTAAGGCACTGGGACACTGGGACACTGAGACACTGAGAAACTGGGACACTGAGACACTGAGACACTGGGACACTGAGACACTGAGGCACTGGGACACTGGGGCACTGAGGCTCTGGGACACTGAGACACTGAGACACTGGGACAATGAGACACTGGGACACTGATGCACTGGGACACTGGGACACTGGGACACTGAGACACTGGGACACTGAGACATTGAGGAACTGGGACACTGGGACACTGAGACACTGGGACACTGAGACACTGAGACACTGGGACACTGAGACACTGGGGCACTGAGGCTCTGGGACACTGAGACACTGAGACACTGGGACAATGAGACACTGGGACACTGATGCACTGGGGCACTGGGAGAGTGAGAAACTGGGGCACTGAGACACAGGGACACTGGGACACTGAGACACTGGGTCACTGAGGCACTGGGACAATGGGACACTGAGACACTGGGTCACTGAGACACTGGGACACTGAGACACAGGGACACTTGGACACTGAGACACTGAGACACAGGGACATTGGGACACTGAGACACTGGGACACTGAGACACTGGGACACTGGGACACTGAGACACTGGGACACTGGGACACTGAGGAACTGGGACACTGGGACACTGAGACACTGAGACACTGAGACACTGGGACACTGAGACACTGAAACACTGGGACACTGAGGCAATGGGGCACTGGGACACTGGGACACTGAAGCACTGAGACACTGGGTCACTGGGACACTGAGGCACTGAGACACTGGTTCACTGGATCACTGGGGCACAGATGCACTGGGACACTGAGGAACTGGGACACAGTGACACTGGGGCACTGGGGCACTGGGACACCGAGACACTTGGAGACTGAGACACTGGGACAATGAGACACAGGGACACTGGGACACTGAGACACTGAGACACTAAGACACTGGGGCACTGAGACACTGGAACACTGAGACACTGGGAGACTGAGACACTGAGACACTAGGACACTGACACACTGGGACACTGAGGCACTGGGACACTGGGACACAGAGACACTGGGTCACTGGGACACTGATACACTGGGACACTGAGGCACTGGGACTCTGAGACACTGGGACACTTAGGCACTGAGACACTGGGGTATTGAGACACTAAGACACTGGGACACTGAGACACTGGGACACTGGGATAGTGAGACACTGGGGTATTGAGACACTAAGACACTGGGACACTGAGACACTGGGACACTGGGATAGTGAGACACTGAGGCACTGAGACACTGGGACACTGGGACACTGAGAAACAGGGACACTGGGAAACTGAGACACTGGGGCACTGAGACACAGGGACAGTGGGACACTGAGACACTGGGACATTAAGACACTGGGACACTGAGACACTGAGGCTCTGGGGCACTGAGCCACTAAGGCACTGGGACACTGGGACACTGAGGCACTGAGAAACTGGGACACTGAGACACTGAGACACTGGGACACTGAGACACTGAGGCACTGGGACACTGGGGCACTGAGGCTCTGGGACACTGAGACACTGAGACACTGGGACAATGAGACACTGGGACACTGATGCACTGGGGCACTGGGACACTGCACTGAGACACTGGGACACTGAGACACTGAGGAACTGGGACACTGGGACACTGAGACACTGGGACACTGAGACACTGAGACACTGGGACACTGAGACACTGGGGCACTGCGGCTCTGGGACACTGAGACACTGAGACACTGGGACAATGAGACACTGGGACACTGATGCACTGGGGCACTGGGAGAGTGAGAAACTGGGGCACTGAGACACAGGGACACTGGGACACTGAGACACTGGGTCACTGAGGCACTGGGACAATGGGACACTGAGACACTGGGTCACTGAGACACTGGGACACTGAGACACAGGGACATTGGGACACTGAGTCACTGGGACACTGAGACACTGGGACACTGAGACACTGAGACACTGAGACACTGAGACACTGGGACACTGGGACACTGGGACACTGAGACACTGGGACACTGGGACACTGAGGAACTGGGACACTGGGACACTGAGACACTGAGACACTGAGACACTGGGACACTGAGACACTGAAACACTGGGACACTGAGGCAATGGGACACTGGGACACTGGGACACTGAAGCACTGAGACACTGGGTCACTGGGACACTGAGGCACTGAGACACTGGTTCACTGGATCACTGGGGCACAGATGCACTGGGACACTGAGGAACTGGGACACAGTGACACTGGGGCACTGGGGCACTGGGACACCGAGACACTTGGAGACTGAGACACTGGGACAATGAGACACAGGGACACTGGGACACTGAGACACTGAGACACTAAGACACTGGGGCACTGAGACACTGGAACACTGAGACACTGGGAGACTGAGACACTGAGACACTAGGACACTGACACACTGGGACACTGAGGCACTGGGACACTTGGACACAGAGACACTGGGTCACTGGGACACTGATACACTGGGACACTGAGGCACTGGGACTCTGAGACACTGGGACACTTAGGCACTGAGACACTGGGGTATTGAGACACTAAGACACTGGGACACTGAGACACTGGGACACTGGGATAGTGAGACACTGGGGTATTGAGACACTAAGACACTGGGACACTGAGACACTGGGACACTGGGATAGTGAGACACTGAGGCACTGAGACACTGGGACACTGGGACACTGAGAAACAGGGACACTGGGATACTGAGACACTGAGGCACTGGGACACTGAGACACTGGGACACTGAGCCACAGGGACACTGAGGCACTGGGACACTGGGACACTGAGACACTGGGGCAGGGGGCACTATGACACTGAGACACTGAGACACTGGGGCACTGAGACAGTGGGACACTGAGACAGTGGGACACTGTAACACTGAGGCACTGAGACACTGGGAGACTGAGGCACTGGGACACTGGCACACTGAGACACTGGGACACTGAGACACTGGGGCACTGAGACACTGAGGCACTGGGACACAGGGACACTGAAACACTGAGACACTCGGACACTGAACCACTGAGGCACTGGGACACTGAGACACTGGGACACTGAGACACTGGGACACTGAGCCACTGGGACAGTGGAACACTAAGACACTGGGAGGCTGAGACACTGGGACACTGAGACACTGAGACACTGATACACTGGACACTGGGACACTGAGGCACTGGGACACTGAGACACTGAGACACTGAGACACTGGGACACTGAGACACTGAGACACTGGGAGACTGAGACACTGGGGCACTGAGACACAGGGACAGTGGGACACTGAGACACTGGGACATTAAGACACTGGGACACTGAGACACTGGGGCACTGAGACACTGGGACAGTGGAACACTAAGACACTGGGAGGCTGAGACACTGGGACACTGAGACACTGAGGCACTGGGACACTGAGACACTGAGACACTAAGGCACTGGGACACTGAGACACTGGGACACTGAGACACTGGGACAGTGGAACACTAAGACACTGGGAGGCTGAGACACTGGGACACTGAGACACTGAGGCTGTGGGGCACTGAGACACTGAGGCACTGGGACACTGGGGTATTGAGACACTAAGACACTGGGACACTGAGACACTGGGACAATGAGACACTGGGACACTGATGCACTGGGGCACTGGGACACTGGGACACTGAGACACTGGGACACTGAGACACTGAGGAACTGGGACACTGGGACACTGAGACACTGAGACACTGAGACACTGAGACACTGGGACACTGAGACACTGGGGCACTGAGGCTCTGGGACACTGAGACACTGAGACACTGGGACAATGAGACACTGG
Source organism: Pristiophorus japonicus (assembly GCF_044704955.1). NCBI lineage: Eukaryota > Metazoa > Chordata > Chondrichthyes > Pristiophoridae > Pristiophorus > Pristiophorus japonicus. Next base: position 23,322,329 of record NC_092000.1, on the reverse strand, counting down.
GACACTGAGACACTGAGACACTGAGACACTGGGACAATGAGACACTGGGACACTGATGCACTGGGGCACTGGGAGAGTGAGAAACTGGGGCACTGAGACACAGGGACACTGGGACACTGAGACACTGGGTCACTGAGGCACTGGGACAATGGGACACTGAGACACTGGGTCACTGAGACACTGGGACACTGAGACACAGGGACACTTGGACACTGAGACACTGAGACACAGGGACATTGGGACACTGAGTCACTGGGACACTGAGACACTGGGACACTGAGACACTGAGACACTGAGACACTGGGACACTGGGACACTGAGACACTGGGACACTGGGGCACTGAGGAACTGGGACACTGGGACACTGAGACACTGAGACACTGAGACACTGGGACACTGGGACACTGAGACACTGAAACACTGGGACACTGAGGCAATGGGGCACTGGGACACTGGGACACTGAAGCACTGAGACACTGGGTCACTGGGACACTGGGACACTGAGGCACTGAGACACTGGTTCACTGGATCACTGGGGCACAGATGCACTGGGGCACTGAGGAACTGGGACACAGTGACACTGGGGCACTGGGGCACTGGGACACCGAGACACTTGGAGACTGAGACACTGGGACACTGAGACACAGGGACACTGGGACACTGAGACACTGAGACACTAAGACACTGGGGCACTGAGACACTGGAACACTGAGACACTGGGAGACTGAGACACTGAGACACTAGGACACTGACACACTGGGACACTGAGGCACTGGGACACTGGGACACAGAGACACTGGGTCACTGGGACACGGATACACTGGGACACTGAGGCACTGGGACTCTGAGACACTGGGACACTTAGGCACTGAGACACTGGGGTATTGAGACACTAAGACACTGGGACACTGAGACACTGGGACACTGGGATAGTGAGACACTGGGGTATTGAGACACTAAGACACTGGGACACTGAGACACTGGGACACTGGGATAGTGAGACACTGAGGCACTGAGACACTGGGACACTGGGACACTGAGAAACAGGGACACTGGGATACTGAGACACTGAGACACTGGGACACTGAGACACTGGGACACTGAGCCACAGGGACACTGAGACACTGAGGCACTGGGACACTGGGACACTGAGACACTGGGGCAGGGGGCACTATGACACTGAGACACTGAGACACTGGGGCACTGAGACACTGGGACACTGAGACAGAGGGTCACTGTAACACTGAGGCACTGAGACACTGGGAGACTGAGGCACTGGGACACTGGCACACTGAGACACTGGGACACTGAGTCACTGGGGCACTGAGACACTGAGGCACTGGGACACAGGGACACTGAGGCACTGGGGCACTGGGACACTGAGACACTGAAACACTGAGACACTCGGACACTGAACCACTGAGGCACTGGGACACTGAGACACTGGGACACTGAGACACTGGGGCAGTGGAACACTAAGACACTGGGAGGCTGAGACACTGGGAAACTGAGACACTGAGACACTGATACACTGGACACTGGGACACTGAGGCACTGAGAAACTGGGACACTGAGACACAGGGACACTGAGACACTGAGGCACTGGGACACAGGGACACTGAGGCACTGGGACACTGGGACACTGAGACACTTGGACACTGAGCCACTGAGTCACTGGGTCACTGAGGCACAGGGACACTGGGACACTGAGACACTGATACACTGGACACTGGGACACTGAGGCACTGAGAAACTGGGACACTGAGACACAGGGACACTGAGACACTGAGGCACTGGGACACAGGGACACTGAGGCACTGGGACACTGGGACACTGAGACACTTGGACACTGAGCCACTGAGTCACTGGGTCACTGAGGCACAGGGACACTGGGACACTGAGACACTGGGTCACTGAGACACTGGGGCACTGAGACACAGGGACACTGGGACTCTAAGACACTGGGACACTGAGACACTGGGACACTGGGATAGTGAGACACTGGGGTATTGAGACACTAAGACACTGGGACACTGAGACACTGGGACACTGGGATAGTGAGACACTGAGGCACTGAGACACTGGGACACTGGGACACTGAGAAACAGGGACACTGGGATACTGAGACACTGAGACACTGGGACACTGAGACACTGGGACACTGAGCCACAGGGACACTGAGACACTGAGGCACTGGGACACTGGGACACTGAGACACTGGGGCAGGGGGCACTATGACACTGAGACACTGAGACACTGGGGCACTGAGACAGTGGGACACTGAGACAGTGGGACACTGTAACACTGAGGCACTGAGACACTGGGAGACTGAGGCACTGGGACACTGGCACACTGAGACACTGGGACACTGAGACACTGGGGCACTGAGACACTGAGGCACTGGGACACAGGGACACTGAAACACTGAGACACTCGGACACTGAACCACTGAGGCACTGGGACACTGAGACACTGGGACACTGAGACACTGGGACACTGAGCCACTGGGACAGTGGAACACTAAGACACTGGGAGGCTGAGACACTGGGACACTGAGACACTGAGACACTGATACACTGGACACTGGGACACTGAGGCACTGGGACACTGAGACACTGAGACACTGAGACACTGGGACACTGAGACACTGAGACACTGGGAGACTGAGACACTGGGGCACTGAGACACAGGGACAGTGGGACACTGAGACACTGGGACATTAAGACACTGGGACACTGAGACACTGGGACACTGAGACACTGGGACAGTGGAACACTAAGACACTGGGAGGCTGAGACACTGGGACACTGAGACACTGAGACACTGATACACTGGACACTGGGACACTGAGGCACTGGGACACTGAGACACTGAGACACTGAGACACTGGGACACTGAGACACTGAGACACTGGGAGACTGAGACACTGGGGCACTGAGACACAGGGACAGTGGGACACTGAGACACTGGGACATTAAGACACTGGGAGGCTGAGACACTGGGACACTGAGACACTGAGGCACTGGGACACTGAGACACTGAGACACTAAGGCACTGGGACACTGAGACACTGGGACACTGAGACACTGGGACAGTGGAACACTAAGACACTGGGAGGCTGAGACACTGGGACACTGAGACACTGAGGCTCTGGGGCACTGAGACACTGAGGCACTGGGACACTGGGGTATTGAGACACTAAGACACTGGGACACTGAGACACTGGGACAATGAGACACTGGGACACTGATGCACTGGGGCACTGGGACACTGGGACACTGAGACACTGGGACACTGAGACACTGAGGAACTGGGACACTGGGACACTGAGACACTGAGACACTGAGACACTGAGACACTGGGACACTGAGACACTGGGGCACTGAGGCTCTGGGACACTGAGACACTGAGACACTGGGACAATGAGACACTGGGACACTGAGACACTGAGACACTGAGACACTGGGACAATGAGACACTGGGACACTGATGCACTGGGGCACTGGGAGAGTGAGAAACTGGGGCACTGAGACACAGGGACACTGGGACACTGAGACACTGGGTCACTGAGGCACTGGGACAATGGGACACTGAGACACTGGGTCACTGAGACACTGGGACACTGAAACACAGGGACACTTGGACACTGAGACACTGAGACACAGGGACATTGGGACACTGAGTCACTGGGACACTGAGACACTGGGACACTGAGACACTGAGACACTGAGACACTGGGACACTGGGACACTGAGACACTGGGACACTGGGGCACTGAGGAACTGGGACACTGGGACACTGAGACACTGAGACACTGAGACACTGGGACACTGGGACACTGAGACACTGAAACACTGGGACACTGAGGCAATGGGGCACTGGGACACTGGGACACTGAAGCACTGAGACACTGGGTCACTGGGACACTGGGACACTGAGGCACTGAGACACTGGTTCACTGGATCACTGGGGCACAGATGCACTGGGGCACTGAGGAACTGGGACACAGTGACACTGGGGCACTGGGGCACTGGGACACCGAGACACTTGGAGACTGAGACACTGGGACACTGAGACACAGGGACACTGGGACACTGAGACACTGAGACACTAAGACACTGGGGCACTGAGACACTGGAACACTGAGACACTGGGAGACTGAGACACTGAGACACTAGGACACTGACACACTGGGACACTGAGGCACTGGGACACTGGGACACAGAGACACTGGGTCACTGGGACACGGATACACTGGGACACTGAGGCACTGGGACTCTGAGACACTGGGACACTTAGGCACTGAGACACTGGGGTATTGAGACACTAAGACACTGGGACACTGAGACACTGGGATAGTGAGACACTGGGGTATTGAGACACTAAGACACTGGGACACTGAGACACTGGGACACTGGGATAGTGAGACACTGAGGCACTGAGACACTGGGACACTGGGACACTGAGAAACAGGGACACTGGGATACTGAGACACTGAGACACTGGGACACTGAGACACTGGGACACTGAGCCACAGGGACACTGAGACACTGAGGCACTGGGACACTGGGACACTGAGACACTGGGGCAGGGGGCACTATGACACTGAGACACTGAGACACTGGGGCACTGAGACACTGGGACACTGAGACAGTGGGTCACTGTAACACTGAGGCACTGAGACACTGGGAGACTGAGGCACTGGGACACTGGCACACTGAGACACTGGGACACTGAGTCACTGGGGCACTGAGACACTGAGGCACTGGGACACAGGGACACTGAGGCACTGGGGCACTGGGACACTGAGACACTGAAACACTGAGACACTCGGACACTGAACCACTGAGGCACTGGGACACTGAGACACTGGGACACTGAGACACTGGGGCAGTGGAACACTAAGACACTGGGAGGCTGAGACACTGGGACACTGAGACACTGAGACACTGATACACTGGACACTGGGACACTGAGGCACTGAGAAACTGGGACACTGAGACACAGGGACACTGAGACACTGAGGCACTGGGACACAGGGACACTGAGGCACTGGGACACTGGGACACTGAGACACTTGGACACTGAGCCACTGAGTCACTGGGTCACTGAGGCACAGGGACACTGGGACACTGAGACACTGGGTCACTGAGACACTGGGGCACTGAGACACAGGGACACTGGGACACTGAGACACTGAGACACAGGGACACCGGGACACTGAGACACTGTGATACTGAGGCACTGGGGCACTGAGACACTGAGACACTGAGGCACTGGGGCACTGAGGAACTGGGACACTGGGACACTGGGACACTGATACACTGGACACTGGGACACTGAGGCACTGGGACACTGAGGCACTGGGACACTGAGACACTGAGGCACTAAGGCACTGGGACACTGGGACACTGGGGCAGGGGGCACTATGACACTGAGACAGTGGGACACTGTAACACTGAGGCACTGAGACACTGGGAGACTGAGGCACTGGGACACTGGCACACTGAGACACTGGGACACTGAGACACTGGGGCACTGAGACACTGAGGCACTGGGACACAGGGACACTGAGGCACTGGGGCACTGGGACACTGAGACACTGAAACACTGAGACACTCGGACACTGAACCACTGAGGCACTGGGACACTGAGACACTGGGACACTGAGACACTGGGACACTGAGACACTGGGACAGTGGAACACTAAGACACTGGGAGGCTGAGACACTGGGACACTGAGACACTGAGACACTGATACACTGGACACTGGGACACTGAGGCACTGGGACACTGGGGCACTGGGACACTGAGACACTGAGACACTAAGGCACTGGGACACTGGGACACTGAGACACTGAGAAACTGGGACACTTAGACACAGGGACACTGAGACACTGAGGCACTGGGACACAGGGACACTGAGGCACTGGGACACTGGCACACTGAGACACTGAGACACTTGGACACTGAGCCACTGAGTCACTGGGTCACTGAGGCACAGGGACACTAGGACACTGAGACACTGGGTCACTGAGACACTGGGGCACTGAGACACAGGGACACTGGGGCACTGAGACACTGAGACACAGGGACACCGGGACACTGAGACACTGTGATACTGAGGCACTGGGACACTGAGACACTGAGACACTGAGGCACTGGGACACTGAGGAACTGGGACACTGGGACACTGGGACACTGATACACTGGACACTGGGACACTGAGGCACTGGGACACTGAGGCACTGGGACACTGAGACACTGAGACACTAAGGCACTGGGACACTGGGACACTGAAACACTGAGAAACTGGGACACTGAGACACAGGGACACTGAGACACTGAGGCACTGGGACACAGGGACACTGAGGCACTGGGACACTGGGACACTGAGACACTGAGACACTTGGACACTGAGCCACTGAGGCACTGGGACACTGAGACACTGAGACACTGGGACACTGAGACACTGGGACACTGAGGCACTGAAACACTGAGACACTGAGACACTGGGACACTGAGGCACTGGGACAATGGGACACTGAGACACTGGGACACTGGGACACTTAGACACTGAGACACTGAGACACAGGGACATTGGGACACTGAGTCACTGGGACACTGAGACACTGGGACACTGAGACACTGGGACACTGAGACACTGAGACACTGAGACACTGGGACACTGAGACACTGAGACACTGGGAGACTGAGACACTGGGGCACTGAGACACAGGGACAGTGGGACACTGAGACACTGGGACATTACGACACTGGGACACTGAGACACTGATGCTCTGGGGCACTGAGCCACTAAGGCACTGGGACACTGGGACACTGAGACACTGAAAAACTGGGACACTGAGACACTGAGACACTGGGACACTGAGACACTGAGGCACTGGGACACTGGGGCACTGAGGCTCTGGGACACTGAGACACTGAGACACTGGGACAATGAGACACTGGGACACTGATGCACTGGGGCACTGGGACACTGGGACACTGAGACACTGGGACACTGAGACACTGAGGAACTGGGACACTGGGACACTGAGACACTGAGACACTGAGACACTGAAACACTGGGGCACTGAGACACTGGGGCACTGAGGCTCTGGGGCACTGAGACACTGAGACACTGGGACAATGAGACACTGGGACACTGATGCACTGGGGCACTGGGTGAGTGAGAAACTGGGGCACTGAGACACAGGGACACTGGGACACTGAGACACTGGGTCACTGAGGCACTGGGACACTTGGACACTGAGACACTGAGACACAGGGACATTGGGACACTGAGTCACTGGGACACTGAGACACTGGGGCACTGAGACACTGAGACACTGAGACACTGGGACACTGGGACACTGAGACACTGAGACACTGGGACACTGAGACACTGAAACACTGGGACACTGGGTCACTGGGACACTGGGACACTGAGGCACTGAGACACTGGTTCACTGGATCACTGGGGCACAGATGCACTGGGACACTGAGGAACTGGGACACAGTGACACTGGGGCACTGGGGCACTGGGACACCGAGACACTTGGAGACTGAGACACTGGGACACTGAGACACAGGGACACTGGGACACTGAGACACTGAGACACTAAGACACTGGGGCACTGAGACACTGGAACACTGAGACACTGGGAGACTGAGACACTGAGACACTAGGACACTGACACACTGGGACACTGAGGCACTGGGACACTGGGACACAGAGACACTGGATCACTGGGACACTGATACACTGGGACACTGAGGCACTGGGACTCTGAGTCACTGGGACACTTAGGCACTGAGACACCGGGGTATTGAGACACTAAGACACTGGGACACTGAGACACTGGGACACTGGGATAGTGAGACACTGGGGTATTGAGACACTGGGACACTGGGACACTGAGACACTGGGACACTGGGATAGTGAGACACTGAGGCACTGAGACACTGGGACACTGGGACACTGAGAAACAGGGACACTGGGATACTGAGACACTGAGACACTGGGACACTGAGACACTGGGACACTGAGCCACAGGGACACTGAGACACTGAGGCACTGGGACACTGGGACACTGAGACACTGGGGCAGGGGGCACTATGACACTGAGACACTGAGACACTGGGGCACTGAGACACTGGGACACTGAGACAGTGGGACACTGTAACACTGAGGCACTGAGACACTGGGAGACTGAGGCACTGGGACACTGGCACACTGAGACACTGGGGCACTGAGACACTGAGGCACTGGGACACAGGGAAACTGAGGCACTGGGGCACTGGGACACTGAGACACTGAAACACTGAGACACTGAAACACTGGGACACTGAGGCAATGGGGCACTGGGACACTGGTACACTGAAGCACTGAGACACCGGGTCACTGGGACACTGGGACACTGCGGCACTGAGACACTGGTTCACTGGATCACTGGGGCACAGATGCACTGGGACACTGAGGAACTGGGACACAGTGACACTGGGGCACTGGGGCACTGGGACACCGAGACACTTGGAGACTGAGACACTGGGACACTGAGACACAGGGACACTGGGACACTGAGACACTGAGACACTAAGACACTGGGGCACTGAGACACTGGAACACTGAGACACTGGGAGACTGAGACACTGAGACACTAGGACACTGACACACTGGGGCACTGAGGCACTGGGACACTGGGACACAGAGACACTGGGTCACTGGGACACTGATACACTGGGACAATGAGGCACTGGGACTCTGAGACACTGGGACACTTAGGCACTGAGACACTGGGGTATTGAGACACTAGGACACTGGGACACTGAGACACTGGGACACTGGGATAGTGAGACACTGGGGTATTGAGGCACTAAGACACTGGGACACTGAGACACTGGGACACTGGGACACTGAGAAACAGGGACACTGGGATACTGAGACACTGAGACACTGGGACACTGAGACACTGGGACACTGAGCCACAGGGACACTGAGACACTGAGGCACTGGGACACTGGGACACTGAGACACTGGGGCAGGGGGCACTATGACACTGAGACACTGAGACACTGGGGCACAGAGACACTGGAACACTGAGACAATGGGACACTGTAACACTGAGGCACTGAGACACTGGGAGACTGAGGCACTGGGACACTGGCACACTGAGACACTGGGACACTGAGACACTGGGGCACTGAGACACTGAGGCACTGGGACACAGGGACACTGAGGCACTGGGGCACTGGGACACTGAGACACTGAAACACTGAGACACTCGGACACTGAACCACTGAGGCACTGGGACACTGAGACACTGGGACACTGAACACTGGGACACTGAGACACTGGTACAGTGGAACACTAAGACACTGGGAGGCTGAGACACTGGGACACTGAGACACTGAGGCACTGATACACTGGACACTGGGACACTGAGGCACTGGGACACTGAGGCACTGGGACACTGAGACACTGAGACACTAAGGCACTGAGACACTGGGACACTGAGACACTGAGAAACTGGGACACTGAGACACAGGGACACTGAAACACTGAGGCACTGGGACACAGGGACACTGAGGCACTGGGTCACTGGGACACTGAGACACTGAGACACTTGGACACTGAGCCACTGAGTCACTGGGTTACTGAGGCACAGGGACACTGGGACACTGAGACACTGGGTCACTGAGACACTGGGGCACTGAGACACAGGGACACTGGGACACTGAGACACTGAGACACAGGGACACCGGGACACTGAGACACTGTGATACTGAGGCACTGGGACACTGAGACACTGAGACACTGAGGCACTGGGACACTGAGGAACTGGGACACTGGGACACTGGGACACTGATACACTGGACACTGGGACACTGAGGCACTGGGACACTGAGGCACTGGGACACTGAGACACTAAGGCACTGGGACACTGGGACACTGAGACACTGAGAAACTGGGACACTGAGACACAGGGACACTGAGACACTGAGGCACTGGGACACAGAGACACTGAGGCACTGGGACACTGGGACACTGAGACACTGAGACACTTGGACACTGAGCCACTGAGGCACTGGGACACTGAGACACTGAGACACTGGGACACTGAGACACTGGGACACTGAGACACTGAAACACTGAGACACTGAGACACTGGGACACTGAGGCACTGGGACACTGAGGCACTGGGGCACTGAGACACTGGGTCACTGAGGCACTGGGACAATGGGACACTGAGACACTGGGTCACTGAGACACTGGGACACTGAGACACAGGGACACTTGGACACTGAGACACAGGGACACTTAGACACTGAGACACTGAGACACAGGGACATTGGGACACTGAGTCACTGGGACACTGAGACACTGGGACACTGAGACACTGGGACACTGAGACACTGAGACACTGGGACACTGAGACACTGAGGCACTGGGAGACTGAGACACTGGGGCACTGAGACACAGGGACACTGGGACACTGAGACATTGGGACATTAAGACACTGGGACACTGAGACACTGAGGCTCTGGGGCACTGAGCCACTAAGGCACTGGGACACTGGGACACTGAGACACTGAGAAACTGGGACACTGAGACACTGAGACACTGGGACACTGAGACACTGAGGCACTGTGACACTGGGGCACTGTGGCTCTGGGACACTGAGACACTGAGACACTGGGACAATGAGACACTGGGACACTGATGCACTGGGGCACTGGGACACTGGGACACTGAGACACTGGGACACTGAGACACTGAGGAACTGGGACACTGACACACTGAGACACTGAGACACTGAGACACTGAGACACTGGGACACTGAGACACTGGGGCACTGAGGCTCTGGGACACTGAGACACTGAGACACTGGGACAATGATACACTGGGGCTCTGGGGCACTGAGCCACTAAGGCACTGGGACACTGGGACACTGAGACACTGAGAAACTGGGACACTGAGACACTGAGACACTGGGATACTGAGACACTGAGGCACTGGGACACTGGGGCACTCTGGCTCTGGGACACTGAGACACTGAGACACTGGGACAATGAGACACTGGGGCACTGATGCACTGGGGCACTGGGACACTGGGACACTGAGACACTGGGACACTGAGACACTGAGGAACTGGGACACTGGGACACTGAGACACTGAGACACTGAGACACTGAGACACTGGGACACTGAGACACTGGGGCACTGAGGCACTGAGGCTCTGGGACACTGAGACACTGGGACAATGAGACACTGGGACACTGATGCACTGGGGCACTGGGAGAGTGAGAAACTGGGGCACTGAGACACAGGGACACTGGGACACTGAGACACTGGGACACTGAGACACTGGGACACTGAGACACTGAGACACTGGGACACTGGGACACTGAGACGCTGAGGCTCTGGGGCACTGAGACACTAAGGCACTGAGACACTGGGACACTGAGACACAGGGACACTGGGACACTGAGACACTGAGACACAGGGACACTGGGACACTGAGACACTGTGACACTGTGGCACTGGGACACTGAAACACTGAGACACTGAGGCACTGGGACACTGAGGAACTGGGACACTGGGACACTGATACACTGGACACTGGGACACTGAGGCACTGGGACACTGAGGCACTGGGACACTGAGACACTGAGACACTAAGGCACTGGGACACTGGGACACTGAGACACTGAGAAACTGGGACACTGAGACACAGGGACACTGAGACACTGAGGCACTGGGGCACTGGGACACTGAGGCACTGGGACACTGGGACACTGAGACACTGAGACACTTGGACACTGAGCCACTGAGGCACTGAGACACTGGGACACTGAGACACTGAAACACTGAGACACTGAGACACTGGGACACTGAGGCACTGGGACACTGAGACACTGGGGCACTGAGACACTGGGTCACTGAGGCACTGGGACAATGGGACACTGAGACACTGGGTCACTGAGACACTGGGACACTGAGACACAGGGACACTTGGTCACTGAGATACTGAGACACTGGGACACTGAGACACTGAGACACTGAGACACTGGGACACTGAGACACTGAAACACTGGGACACTGAGGCAATGGGGCACTGGGACACTGGGACACTGAAGCACCGAGACACTGGGTCACTGGGACACTGGGACACTGAGGCACTGAGACACTGGTTCACTGGATCACTGGGGCACAGATGCACTGGGACACTGAGGAACTGGGACACAGTGACACTGGGGCACTGGGGCACTGGGACACCGAGACACTTGGAGACTGAGACACTGGGACACTGAGACACAGGGACACTGGGACACTGAGACACTGAGACACTAAGACACTGGGGCACTGAGACACTGGAACACTGAGACACTGGGAGACTGAGACACTGAGACACTAGGACACTGACACACTGGGGCACTGAGGCACTGGGACACTGGGACACAGAGACACTGGGTCACTGGGACACTGATACACTGGGGCACTGAGGCACTGGGACTCTGAGACACTGGGACACTTAGGCACTGAGACACTGGGGTATTGAGACACTAAGACACTGGGACACTGAGACACTGGGACACTGGGATAGTGAGACACTGGGGTATTGAGACACTAAGACACTGGGACACTGAGACACTGGGACACTGGGATAGTGAGACACTGAGGCACTGAGACACTGGGACACTGGGACACTGAGAAACAGGGACACTGGGATACTGAGACACTGAGACACTGGGACACTGAGACACTGGGACACTGAGCCACAGGGACACTGAGACACTGAGGCACTGGGACACTGGGACACTGAGACACTGGGGCAGGGGGCACTATGACACTGAGACACTGAGACACTGGGGCACTGAGACACTGGGACACTGAGACAGTGGGACACTGTAACACTGAGGCACTGAGACACTGGGAGACTGAGGCACTGGGACACTGGCACACTGAGACACTGGGACACTGAGACACTGGGGCACTGAGACACTGAGGCACTGGGACACAGGGACACTGAGGCACTGGGGCACAGGGACACTGAGACACTGAAACACTGAGACACTCGGACACTGAACCACTGAGGCACTGAGACACTGAGACACTGGGACACTGAGACACTGGGACACTGAGACACTGGGACAGTGGAACACTAAGACACTGGGAGGCTGAGACACTGGGACACTGAGACACTGAGACACTGAGACACTGATATACTGGACACTGGGACACTGAGGCACTGGGACACTGAGGCACTGGGACACTGAGACACTGAGACACTCAGGCACTGGGACACTGGGACACTGAGACACTGAGAAACTGGGACACTGAGACACAGGGACACTGAGACACTGAGGCACTGGGACACAGGGACACTGAGGCACTGGGACACTGGGACACTGAGACACTGAGACACTTGGACACTGAGCCACTGAGTCACTGGGTCACTGAGGCACAGGGACACTGGGACACTGAGACACTGGGTCACTGAGACACTGGGGCACTGAGACACAGGGACACTGGGACACTGAGACACTGAGACACAGGGACACCGGGACACTGAGACACTGTGATACTGAGGCACTGGGACACTGAGACACTGAGGCACTGGGACACTGAGGATCTGGGACACTGGGACACTGGGACACTGATACACTGGACACTGGGACACTGAGGCACTGGGACACTGAGGCACTGGAACACTGAGACACTGAGACACTAAGGCACTGGGACACTGGGACACTGAGACACTGAGAAACTGGGACACTGAGACACAGGGACACTGAGACACTGAGGCACTGGGACACAGGGACACTGAGACACTGGGACACTGGGACACTGAGACACTGAGACAATTGGACACTGAGCCACTGAGGCACTGGGACACTGAGACACTGAGACACTGGGACACTGAGACACTGGGACACTGAGACACTGAAACACTGAGACACTGAGACACTGGGACACTGAGACACTGGGGCACTGAGACACTGGGTCACTGAGGCACTGGGACAATGGGACACTGAGACACAGGGACACTTAGACACTGAGACACTGAGACACAGGGACATTGGGACACTGAGTCACTGGGACACTGAGACACTGGGACACTGAGACACTGGGACACTGAGACACTGAGACACTGAGACACTGGGACACTGAGACACTGAGACACTGGGAGACTGAGACACTGGGGCACTGAGACACAGGGACACTGGGACACTGAGACACTGGGACATTAAGACACTGGGACACTGAGACACTGAGGCTCTGGGGCACTGAGCCACTAAGGCACTGGGGCACTGGGACACTGAGACACTGAGAAACTGGGACACTGAGACACTGAGACACTGGGACACTGAGACACTGAGGCACTGGGACACTGGGGCACTGAGGCTCTGGGACACTGAGACACTGAGACACTGGGACAATGAGACACTGGGACACTGATGCACTGGGGCAATGGGACACTGGGACACTGAGACACTGGGACACTGAGACACTGAGGAACTGGGACACTGGGACACTGAGACACTGAGGCACTGAGACACTGAGACACTGGGACACTGAGACACTGGGGCACTGAGGCTCTGGGACACTGAGACACTGAGACACTGGGACAATGAGACACTGGAACACTGAGACACTGAGACACTGGGACACTGGGACACTGAGACGCTGATGCTCTGGGGCACTGAGACACTAAGGCACTGAGACACTGGGACACTGAGACACAGGGACACTGGGACACTGAGACACTGAGACACAGGGACACTGGGACACTGAGACACTGTGACACTGTGGCACTGGGACACTGAAACACTGAGACACTGAGGCACTGGGACACTGAGGAACTGGGACACTGGGACACTGATACACTGGACACTGGGACACTGAGGCACTGGGACACTGAGGCACTGGGACACTGAGACACTGAGACACTAAGGCACTGGGACACTGGGACACTGAGACACTGAGAAACTGGGACACTGAGACACAGGGACACTGAGACACTGAGGCACTGGGACACAGGGACACTGAGGCACTGGGACACTGGGACACTGAGACACTGAGGCACTTGGACACTGAGCCACTGAGGCACTGAGACACTGGGACACTGAGACACTGGGGCACTGAGACACTGGGTCACTGAGGCACTGGGACAATGGGACACTGAGACACTGGGTCACTGAGACACTGGGACACTGAGACACAGGGACACTTGGACACTGAGACACTGAGACACAGGGACATTGGGACACTGAGTCACTGGGACACTGAGACACTGGGACACTGAGACACTGAGACACTGAGACACTGGGACACTGGGATACTGGGACACTGAGACACTGAGACACTGGGAGACTGAGACACTGGGGCACTGAGACACAGGGACACTGGGACACTGAAACACTGGGACACTGAGTCACTGGGACACTGAGTCACTGAGACACTGGGACACTGGGACACTGAGACACTGAGTCTCTGTGGCACTGAGCCACTAAGGCACTGGGACACTGGGACACTGAGACAATGAGAAACTGGGACACTGAGACACTGAGACACTGGGACACTGAGACACTGAGGCACTGGGACACTGGGGCACTGAGGCTCTGGGACACTGAGACACTGAGACACTGGGACAATGAGACACTGGGACACTGATGCACTGGGGCACTGGGACACTGGGACACTGAGACACTGGGGCACTGTGACACTGAGGAAGTGGGACACTGGGACACTGAGACACTGAGACACTGAGACACTGAGACACTGAGACACAGGGACATTGGGACACTGATTCACTGGGACACTGAGACACTGGGACACTGAGACACTGAGACACTGAGACACTGGGACACTGGGATACTGGGACACTGAGACATTGAGGCACTGGGACACTGAGACACTGGGACACTGAGACACAGGGACACTGGGGGACTGGGACACTGAGACACTGAGCCACAGGGACAGTGGGGCACTGAGACACTGGGGCACTGAGGCACTGGGACACTGGGACACTGAGACACTGAGACACTTGGACACTGAGCCACTGAGTCACTGGGTCACTGAGGCACAGGGACACTGGGACACTGAGACACTGGGTCACTGAGACACTGGGGCACTGAGACACAGGGACACTGGGACACTGAGACACTGAGACACAGGGACACCGGGACACTGAGACACTGTGATACTGAGGCACTGGGACACTGAGACACTGAGGCACTGGGACACTGAGGATCTGGGACACTGGGACACTGGGACACTGATACACTGGACACTGGGACACTGAGGCACTGGGACACTGAGGCACTGGAACACTGAGACACTGAGACACTAAGGCACTGGGACACTGGGACACTGAGACACTGAGAAACTGGGACACTGAGACACAGGGACACTGAGACACTGAGGCACTGGGACACAGGGACACTGAGACACTGGGACACTGGGACACTGAGACACTGAGACAATTGGACACTGAGCCACTGAGGCACTGGGACACTGAGACACTGAGACACTGGGACACTGAGACACTGGGACACTGAGACACTGAAACACTGAGACACTGAGACACTGGGACACTGAGGCACTGGGACACTGAGACACTGGGGCACTGAGACACTGGGTCACTGAGGCACTGGGACAATGGGACACTGAGACACAGGGACACTTAGACACTGAGACACTGAGACACAGGGACATTGGGACACTGAGTCACTGGGACACTGAGACACTGGGACACTGAGACACTGGGACACTGAGACACTGAGACACTGAGACACTGGGACACTGAGACACTGAGACACTGGGAGACTGAGACACTGGGGCACTGAGACACAGGGACACTGGGACACTGAGACACTGGGACATTAAGACACTGGGACACTGAGACACTGAGGCTCTGGGGCACTGAGCCACTAAGGCACTGGGGCACTGGGACACTGAGACACTGAGAAACTGGGACACTGAGACACTGAGACACTGGGACACTGAGACACTGAGGCACTGGGACACTGGGGCACTGAGGCTCTGGGACACTGAGACACTGAGACACTGGGACAATGAGACACTGGGACACTGATGCACTGGGGCAATGGGACACTGGGACACTGAGACACTGGGACACTGAGACACTGAGGAACTGGGACACTGGGACACTGAGACACTGAGGCACTGAGACACTGAGACACTGGGACACTGAGACACTGGGGCACTGAGGCTCTGGGACACTGAGACACTGAGACACTGGGACAATGAGACACTGGAACACTGAGACACTGAGACACTGGGACACTGGGACACTGAGACGCTGATGCTCTGGGGCACTGAGACACTAAGGCACTGAGACACTGGGACACTGAGACACAGGGACACTGGGACACTGAGACACTGAGACACAGGGACACTGGGACACTGAGACACTGTGACACTGTGGCACTGGGACACTGAAACACTGAGACACTGAGGCACTGGGACACTGAGGAACTGGGACACTGGGACACTGATACACTGGACACTGGGACACTGAGGCACTGGGACACTGAGGCACTGGGACACTGAGACACTGAGACACTAAGGCACTGGGACACTGGGACACTGAGACACTGAGAAACTGGGACACTGAGACACAGGGACACTGAGACACTGAGGCACTGGGACACAGGGACACTGAGGCACTGGGACACTGGGACACTGAGACACTGAGGCACTTGGACACTGAGCCACTGAGGCACTGAGACACTGGGACACTGAGACACTGGGGCACTGAGACACTGGGTCACTGAGGCACTGGGACAATGGGACACTGAGACACTGGGTCACTGAGACACTGGGACACTGAGACACAGGGACACTTGGACACTGAGACACTGAGACACAGGGACATTGGGACACTGAGTCACTGGGACACTGAGACACTGGGACACTGAGACACTGAGACACTGAGACACTGGGACACTGGGATACTGGGACACTGAGACACTGAGACACTGGGAGACTGAGACACTGGGGCACTGAGACACAGGGACACTGGGACACTGAAACACTGGGACACTGAGTCACTGGGACACTGAGTCACTGAGACACTGGGACACTGGGACACTGAGACACTGAGTCTCTGTGGCACTGAGCCACTAAGGCACTGGGACACTGGGACACTGAGACAATGAGAAACTGGGACACTGAGACACTGAGACACTGGGACACTGAGACACTGAGGCACTGGGACACTGGGGCACTGAGGCTCTGGGACACTGAGACACTGAGACACTGGGACAATGAGACACTGGGACACTGATGCACTGGGGCACTGGGACACTGGGACACTGAGACACTGGGGCACTGTGACACTGAGGAAGTGGGACACTGGGACACTGAGACACTGAGACACTGAGACACTGAGACACTGAGACACAGGGACATTGGGACACTGATTCACTGGGACACTGAGACACTGGGACACTGAGACACTGAGACACTGAGACACTGGGACACTGGGATACTGGGACACTGAGACATTGAGGCACTGGGACACTGAGACACTGGGACACTGAGACACAGGGACACTGGGGGACTGGGACACTGAGACACTGAGCCACAGGGACAGTGGGGCACTGAGACACTGGGGCACTGGGACACTGAGACACTGGGACACTGAGACACGGAGGCACTGGGACACTGGGACACTGAGACACTGGGACACTGAGCCACAGGGACACTGAGACACTGAGGCACTGGGACACTGGGACACTGAGACACTGGGGCATGGGACACTATGACACTGAGACACTGGGACACTGAGACACTGGGACACTGAGACACTGAGGCACTGGGACACAGGGGCACTGAGGCACTGGGACACTGGGACACTGAGACACTGAGACACTGAGCCACCGAGGCACTGGGACACTGAGACACTGGGACACTGAGACACTGGGACACTGGAACACTAAGACACTGGCACGCTGAGACACTGGGACACTGAGACACTGAGACACTGGGTCACTGAGACACAGGGACACTGAGACACTGAGGCAATGGGACACAGGGACACTGAGGCACTCGGACACTGGGACACTGAGACACTTGGACACTGAGCCACTGAGGCACTGGGACACTGAGACACTGGGACACGGGGACACTGGGACACTGAGACACTGGGACACTGAGACACTGGGACACTGAGACACTGAAACACTGAGACACTGAGACACTGGGACACTGAGGCACTGAGACACTGAGACACTGGGAGACTGAGACACTGGGACACTGAGACACAAGGACACTAGGACACTGAGACACTGGGACACAGAGACACAGCGACACTGAGACACTGAGACACTGGGACACTGGGACACTGAGACACTGAGGCACTGGGACACTGAGACACTAAGACACTAAGGCACTTGGACACTGGGACACTGAGACACTGAGAAACTGGGACACTGAGACACAGGGACACTGAGACACTGAGGCACTGGGACACAGGGACACTGAGGCTCTGGGACACTGAGACACTGAGACACTTGGACACTGAGCCACTGAGCCACTGAGGCACTGGGACACTGAGACACTGAGACACTGGGACACTGAGACACTGGACCACTGAGACACTGGGACACTGGGACACTGAGTCACTGAAACACTGAGACACTGGGACACTGAGGCACTGGGACACTGAGACACTGGGGCACTGAGACACTGGGTCACTGAGACACAGGGACACTGGGACACTGAGACACTGAGACACAGGGACATTGGGACACTGAGTCACTGGGACACTGAGACACTGGGACACTGAGACACTGAGACACTGTGACACTGGGACACTGGGACACTGGGACACTGAGACACTGAGACACTGGGAGACTGAGACACTGTGACACTGGGACACTGGGACACTGGGACACTGAGACACTGAGACACTGGGAGACTGAGACACTGGGGCACTGAGACACAGGGACACTGGGACACTGAGACACTGAGACACTGGGACACTGGGCCACTGGGACACTGAGAAACTGGGACACTGAGACACTGAGACACAGGGACACTGAGACACTGAGGCAATGGGACACAGGAACACTGAGGCACTCGGACACTGGGACACTGAGACACTTGGACACTGAGCCACTGAGGCACTGGGACACTGAGACACTGGGACACTGGGACACTGGGACACTGAGACACTGGGACACTGAGACACTGGGACACTGAGACACTGAGACACTGGGATACTGAGGCACTGAGACACTGAGACACTGGGAGACTGAGACAGTGGGACACTGAGACACAGGGACACTAGGATACTGAGACACTGGGACACTGAGACACAGTGACACTGAGACACTGAGACACTGGGACACTGGGGCACTGAGACACTGAGGCACTGGGACACTCAGACACTAAGACACTAAGGCACTGGGACACTGGGACACTGAGACACTGAGACACTGAGAAACTGGGACACTGAGATACAGGGACACTGAGACACTGAGGCACTGCGACACAGGGACACTGAGGCACTGGGACACTGAGACACTGAGACACTTGGACACTGAGCCACTGAGCCACTGAGGCACTGGGACACTGAGACACTGAGACACTGGGACACTGAGACACTGGATCACTGATATACTGGGACACTGAGACACTGAAACACTGAGACACTGGGACACTGAGGCACTGGGACACTGAGACACTGGGGCACTGAGACACCGGGTCACTGAGGCACTGGGACAATGGGACACTGAGACACTGGGTCACTGAGACACTGGGACACTGAGACACAGGGACACTGGGACACTGAGCCACTCAGACACAGGGACATTGAGACACTGAGTCACTGGGACACTGAGACACTGGGACACTGGGACACTGAGACACTGTGACACTGAGACACTGGGACACTGGGACACTGGGACACTGAGACACTGAGACACTGGGAGACTGAGACACTGGGGCACTGAGACACAGGGACACTGGGAAACTGAGACACTGAGACACTGGGACACTGAGACACTGAGACACTGGGACACTGGGACACTGGGACACTGAGAAACTGGGACACTGAGACACTGAGACACTGAGGCACTGGAACACTGAGACACTGAGACACAGGGACACTGGGACACTGAGACACTGGGACACTGAGACACTGGGACACTGAGACACTGAGACACTGGGACACTGGGACACTGAGACACTGGGACACTGGGACACTGGGACACTGGGACACTGAGAAACTGGGACACTGAGGCACTGGGACAATGGGACACTGAGACACTGGGTCACTGAGACACTGGGACACTGAGACACAGGGACACTGGGACACTGAGACACTCAGACACAGGGACATTGGGTCACTGAGTCACTGGGACACTGAGACACTGGGACACTGGGACACTGAGACACTGTGACACTGAGACACAGGGACACTGGGACACTGGGACACTGAGACACTGAGACACTGGGAGACTGAGACACTGGGGCACTGAGACACAGGGATACTGGAAAACTGAGACACTGAGACACTGGGACACTGAGACACTGAGACACTGGGACACTGGGACACTGGGACACTGAGAAACTGGGACACTGAGACACTGAGACACTGAGGCACTGGGACACTGAGACACTGAGACACAGGGACACTGGGACACTGAGACACTGGGACACTGAGACACTGGGACACTGAGACACTGAGACACTGGGACACTGGGACACTGAGACACTGAGACACTGGGACATTGGGACACTGGGACACTGAGAAACTGGGACACTGAGACACTGAGACACTGAGGCACTGGGACACTGAGACACTGAGACACAGGGACACTGGGACACTGAGACACTGGGACACTGAGACACTGGAACACGGGGACACTGGGACACTGAGACACTGGGACACTGAGACACTGGGACACTGAGACACTGAAACACTGAGACACTGAGACACTGGGACCCTGAGGCACTGAGACACTGAGACACTGGGAGACTGAGGCACTGGGACACTGAGACACAGGGACACTAGGACACTGAGACACTGGGACACAGAGACACAGTGACACTGAGAAACTGAGACACTGGGACACTGGGACACTGAGACACTGAGGCACTGGGACACTGAGACACTAAGACACTAAGGCACTGGGACACTGGGACACTGAGACACTGAGAAACTGGGACACGGAGACACTGGACCACTGAGACACTGGGACACTGGGGCACTGAGACACAGGGACACTGGGAAACTGAGACACTGAGAAACTGGGACACTGAGACACTGAGACACTGGGACACTGGGACACTGGGACACTGAGAAACTGGGACACTGAGACACTGAGACACTGAGGCACTGGGACACTGAGACACTGAGACACAGGGACACTGGGACACTGAGACACTGGGACACTGAGACACTGGAACACTGAGACACTGAGACACTGGGACACTGGGACACTGAGACGCTGAGGCTCTGGGGCACTGAGACACTAAGGCACTGAGACACTGGGACACTGAGACACAGGGACACTGGGACACTGAGACACTGAGACACAGGGACACTGGGACACTGAGACACTGTGACACTGTGGCACTGGGACACTGAAACACTGAGACACTGAGGCACTGGGACACTGAGGAACTGGGACACTGGGACACTGATACACTGGACACTGGGACACTGAGGCACTGGGACACTGAGGCACTGGGACACTGAGACACTGAGACACTAAGGCACTGGGACACTGGGACACTGAGACACTGGACACTGGGACACTGAGGCACTGGGGCACTGAGGCACTGGGACACTGAGACACTGAGACACTAAGGCACTGGGACACTGGGACACTGAGACACTGAGAAACTGGGACACTGAGACACAGGGACACTGAGACACTGAGGCACTGGGACACAGGGACACTGAGGCACTGGGACACTGGGACACTGAGACACTGAGACACTTGGACACTGAGCCACTGAGGCACTGAGACACTGGGACACTGAGACACTGAAACACTGAGACACTGAAACACTGGGACACTGAGGCACTGGGACACTGAGACACTGGGGCACTGAGACACTGGGTCACTGAGGCACTGGGACAATGGGACACTGAGACACTGGGTCACTGAGACACTGGGACACTGAGACACAGGGACACTTGGACACTGAGACACTGAGACACAGGGACATTGGGACACTGAGTCACTGGGACACTGAGACACTGGGACACTGAGACACTGAGACACTGAGACACTGGGACACTGGGATACTGGGACACTGAGACACTGAGACACTGGGAGACTGAGACACTGGGGCACTGAGACACAGGGACACTGGGACACTGAAACACAGGGACACTGAGTCACTGGGACACTGAGTCACTGAGACACTGGGACACTGGGACACTGAGACACTGAGTCTCTGTGGCACTGAGCCACTAAGGCACTGGGACACTGGGACACTGAGACAATGAGAAACTGGGACACTGAGACACTGAGACACTGGGACACTGAGACACTGAGGCACTGGGACACTGGGGCACTGAGGCTCTGGGACACTGAGACACTGAGACACTGGGACAATGAGACACTGGGACACTGATGCACTGGGGCACTGGGACACTGGGACACTGAGACACTGGGGCACTGTGACACTGAGGAAATGGGACACTGGGACACTGAGACACTGAGACACTGAGACACTGAGACACTGAGACACAGGGACATTGGGACACTGAGTCACTGGGACACTGAGACACTGGGACACTGAGACACTGAGACACTGAGACACTGGGACACTGGGATACTGGGACACTGAGACACTGAGGCACTGGGACACTGAGACACTGGGACACTGAGACACAGGGACACTGGGGGACTGGGGGACTGAGACACTGAGCCACAGGGACAGTGGGGCACTGAGACACTGGGACACTGGGACACTGAGACACTGGGACACTGAGACACGGAGGCACTGGGACACTGAGACACTGAGGCACAGGGACACTGAGACACTAAGGCACTGGGACACTGGGACACTGAGACACTGGGACACTGAGCCACAGGGACACTGAGACACTGAGGCACTGGGACACTGGGACACTGAGACACTGGGGCATGGGACACTATGACACTGAGACACTGGGACACTGAGACACTGGGACACTGAGACACTGAGGCACTGGGACACAGGGGCACTGAGGCACTGGGACACTGGGACACTGAGACACTGAGACACTGAGACACTGAGGGACTGGGACACTGAGACACTGGGACACTGAGACACTGGGACACTGAGACACTGGGACACTGGAACACTAAGACACTGGCACGCTGAGACACTGGGACACTGAGACACTGAGACACTGGGTCACTGAGGCACTTGGACACTGAGACACTGAGACACTGGGTCACTGAGACACTGGGACTCTGAGACACAGGGGCACTGGGACACTGAGACACTGTGACACTGAGACACTGGGACACTGAGACACTGAGGCACTGGGACACTGAGGAACTGGGACACTGGGACACTGGGACACTGAGACACTGGACACTGGGACACTGTGACACTGAGACACTGAAACACTGGGAAACTGAGACACTGGGACACTGAGACTCAGGGACACTGAGACACAGTGACACTGAGACACTGAGACACAGGGACACTGAGACACTGAGGCAATGGGACACAGGGACACTGAGGCACTCGGACACTGGGACACTGAGACACTTGGACACTGAGCCACTGAGGCACTGGGACACTGAGACACTGGGACACGGGGACACTGGGACACTGAGACACTGGGACACTGAGACACTGGGACACTGAGACACTGAAACACTGAGACACTGAGACACTGGGACACTGAGACACAGGGACACTAGGACACTGAGACACTGGGACACAGAGACACAGTGACACTGAGACACTGAGACACTGGGACACTGGGACACTGAGACACTGAGGCACTGGGACACTGAGACACTAAGACACTAAGGCACTGGGACACTGGGACACTGAGACACTGAGAAACTGGGACACTGAGACACAGGGACACTGAGACACTGAGGCACTGGGACACAGGGACACTGAGGCTCTGGGACACTGAGACACTGAGACACTTGAACACTGAGCCACTGAGCCACTGAGGCACTGGGACACTGAGACACTGAGACACTGGGACACTGGGACACTGAGACACTGGACCACTGAGACACTGGGACACTGAGTCACTGAAACACTGAGACACTGGGACACTGATGCACTGGGACACTGAGACACTGGGGCACTGAGACACTGGGTCACTGAGGCACTGGGACAATGGGACACTGAGACACTGGGTCACTGAGACACTGGGACACTGAGACACAGGGACACTGGGACACTGAGACACTGAGACACAGGGACATTGGGACACTGAGTCACGGGGACACTGAGACACTGGGACACTGAGATACTGAGACACTGTGACACTGGGACACTGGGACACTGGTACACTGAGACACTGAGACACTGGGAGACTGAGACACTGGGGCACTGAGACACAGGGACACTGGGACACTGAGACACTGAGACACTGGGACACTGAGACACTGGGACACTGGGCCACTGGGACACTGAGAAACTGGGACACTGAGACACAGGGACACTGGGACACTGAGACACTGAGACACTTGGACACTGAGCCACTGAGGCACTGGGACACTTAGACACTGGGACACTGGGACACTGGGACACTGAGACACTGGGACACTGAGACACTGGGACACTGAGACACTGAGACACTGGGACACTGAGGCACTGAGACACTGAGACACTGGGAGACTGAGACAGTGGGGCACTGAGACACAGGGACACTAGGATACTGAGACACTGGGACACTGAGACACAGTGACACTGAGACACTGAGACACTGGGACACTGGGGCACTGAGACACTGAGGCACTAGGACACTCAGACACTAAGACACTAAGGCACTGGGACACTGGTACACTGAGACACTGAGAAACTGGGACACTGAGACACAGGGACACTGAGACACTGAGGCACTGGGACACAGGGACACTGAGGCACTGGGACACTGAGACACTGAGACACTTGGACACTGAGCCACTGAGCCACTGAGGCACTGGGACACTGAGACACTGAGACACTGAGACACTGGGACACTGAGACACTGGATCACTGAGACACTGGGACACTGAGACACTGAAACACTGAGACACTGGGACACTGAGGCACTGGGGCACTGAGACACTGGGGCACTGAGACACCGGGTCACTGAGGCACTGGGACAATGGGACACTGAGACACTGGGTCACTGAGACACTGGGACACTGAGACACATGGACACTGGGACACTGAGACACTCAGACACAGGGACATTGGGACACTGAGTCACTGGGACACTGAGACATTGGGACACTGGGACACTGAGACACTGTGACACTGAGACACTGGGACACTGGGACACTGGGACACTGAGACACTGAGACACTGGGAGACTGAGACACTGGGGCACTGAGACACAGGGACACTGGGAAACTGAGACACTGATACACTGGGACACTGAGACACTGAGACACTGGGACACTGGGACACTGGGACACTGAGACACTGAGACACTGGGATACTGGGACACTGGGACACTGGGACACTGAGACCCTGGGGCACTGAGACACTGGGACAATGAGACACTGGGACACTGATGCACTGGGGCACTGGGACACTGAGACACTGGGACACTGGGACACTGAGGAACTGGGACACTGGGACACTGAGACACTGAGACACTGAGACACTGGGACACTGAGACACTGAGACACTGGGACACTGAGGCACTGGGGCACTGGGACACTGGGACACTGAAGCACTGAGACACTGGGTCACTGGGACACTGGGACACTGAAGCACTGAGACACTGGTTCACTGGATCACTGGGGCACAGATGCACTGGGACACTGAGGAACTGGGACAAAGTGACACTGGGGCACTGGGGCACTGGGACACTGAGACACTTGGAGACTGAGACACTGGGACACTGAGACACAGGGACACTGGGACACTGAGACACATGATACACTAAGACACTGGGACACTGAGACACTGGGAGACTGAGACACTGAGACACTAGGACACTGACACACTGGGACACTGAGGCACTGGGATACTGGGACACAGAGACACTGGGACAATGGGGCACTGATACACTGGGACACGGAGGCAATGGGACTCTGAGACACTGGGACACTTAGGCACTGAGACACTGGGGTATTGAGACACTAAGACACTGGGACACTGAGACACTGGGACACTGGGATAGTGAGACACTGAGGCACTGAGACACTGAGGCACTGGGACACTGAGGAACTGGGACACAGGGACACTGGGGCACTGGGACACTGAGACACTGGGAGACTGAGACACTGGGACACTGAGACACAGGGACACTGGGACACTGAGACACTGAGACACTGGGACACGGAGACACTGGGACACTGGGACACTGAGAAACAGGGACACAGGGACACTGGGATACTGAGACACTGGGACACTGAGACACTGGGACACTGAGCCACACGGACACTGAGACACTGAGACACTGGGACACTGAGACACAGGGACACTGGGACACTGAGACACTGAGACACAGGGACACTGGGACACTGAGACACTGTGACACTGTGGCACTGGGACACTGAAACACTGAGACACTGAGGCACTGGGACACTGAGGAACTGGGACACTGGGACACTGATACACTGGACACTGGGACACTGAGGCACTGGGACACTGAGGCACTGGGACACTGAGACACTGAGACACTAAGGCACTGGGACACTGGGACACTGAGACACTGGACACTGGGACACTGAGGCACTGGGGCACTGAGTCACTGGGACACTGAGACACTGAGACACTAAGGCACTGGGACACTGGGACACTGAGACACTGAGAAACTGGGACACTGAGACACAGGGACACTGAGACACTGAGGCACTGGGACACAGGGACACTGAGGCACTGGGACACTGGGACACTGAGACACTGAGACACTTGGACACTGAGCCACTGAGGCACTGAGACACTGGGACACTGAGACACTGAAACACTGAGACACTGAGACACTGGGACACTGAGGCACTGGGACACTGAGACACTGGGGCACTGAGACACTGGGTCACTGATGCACTGGGACAATGGGACACTGAGACACTGGGTCACTGAGACACTGGGACACTGAGACACAGGGACACTTGGACACTGAGACACTGAGACACAGGGACATTGGGACACTGAGTCACTGGGACACTGAGACACTGGGACACTGAGACACTGAGACACTGAGACACTGGGACACTGGGATACTGGGACACTGAGACACTGAGACACTGGGAGACTGAGACACTGGGGCACTGAGACACAGGGACACTGGGACACTGAAACACTGGGACACTGAGTCACTGGGACACTGAGTCACTGAGACACTGGGACACTGGGACACTGAGACACTGAGTCTCTGTGGCACTGAGCCACTAATGCACTGGGACACTGGGACACTGAGACAATGAGAAACTGGGACACTGAGACACTGAGACACTGGGACACTGAGACACTGAGGCACTGGGACACTGGGGCACTGAGGCTCTGGGACACTGAGACACTGAGACACTGGGACAATGAGACACTGGGACACTGATGCACTGGGGCACTGGGACACTGGGACACTGAGACACTGGGGCACTGTGACACTGAGGAAATGGGACACTGGGACACTGAGACACTGAGACACTGAGACACTGAGACACAGGGACATTGGGACACTGAGTCACTGGGACACTGAGACACTGGGACACTGAGACACTGAGACACTGGGACACTGAGACACAGGGACACTGGGGGACTGGGACACTGAGACACTGAGCCACAGGGACAGTGGGGCACTGAGACACTGGGGCACTGGGACACTGAGACACTGGGACACTGAGACACGGAGGCACTGGGACACTGAGACACTGAGGCACAGGGACACTGAGACACTAAGGCACTGGGACACTGGGACACTGAGACACTGGGACACTGAGCCACAGGGACACTGAGACACTGAGGCACTGGGACACTGGGACACTGAGACACTGGGGCATGGGACACTATGACACTGAGACACTGGGACACTGAGACACTGGGACACTGAGACACTGAGGCACTGGGACACAGGGGCACTGAGGCACTGGGACACTGGGACACTGAGACACTGAGACACTGAGACACTGAGGGACTGGGACACTGAGACACTGGGACACTGAGACACTGGGACACTGAGACACTGGGACACTGGAACACTAAGACACTGGCACGCTGAGACACTGGGACACTGAGACACTGAGACACTGGGTCACTGAGGCACTTGGACACTGAGACACTGAGACACTGGGTCACTGAGACACTGGGACTCTGAGACACAGGGGCACTGGGACACTGAGACACTGTGACACTGAGACACTGGGACACTGAGACACTGAGGCACTGGGACACTGAGGAACTGGGACACTGGGACACTGGGACACTGAGACACTGGACACTGGGACACTGTGACACTGAGACACTGAAACACTGGGAAACTGAGACACTGGGACACTGAGACTCAGGGACACTGAGACACAGTGACACTGAGACACTGAGACACAGGGACACTGAGACACTGAGGCAATGGGACACAGGGACACTGAGGCACTCGGACACTGGGACACTGAGACACTTGGACACTGAGCCACTGAGGCACTGGGACACTGAGACACTGGGACACGGGGACACTGGGACACTGAGACACTGGGACACTGAGACACTGGGACACTGAGACACTGAAACACTGAGACACTGAGACACTGGGACACTGAGGCACTGAGACACTGAGACACTGGGAGACTGAGACACTGGGACACTGAGACACAGGGACACTAGGACACTGAGACACTGGGACACTGAGACACTGAGGCACTGGGACACTGAGACACTAAGGCACTGGGACACTGGGACACTGAGACACTGAGAAACTGGGACACTGAGACACAGGGACACTGAGACACTGAGGCACTGGGACACAGGGACACTGAGGCTCTGGGACACTGAGACACTGAGACACTTGGACACTGAGCCACTGAGCCACTGAGGCACTGGGACACTGAGACACTGAGACAATTGGACACTGAGCCACTGAGGCACTGGGACACTGAGACACTGAGACACTGGGACACTGAGACACTGGGACACTGAGACACTGAAACACTGAGACACTGAGACACTGGGACACTGAGGCACTGGGACACTGAGACACTGGGGCACTGAGACACTGGGTCACTGAGGCACTGGGACAATGGGACACTGAGACACAGGGACACTTAGACACTGAGACACTGAGACACAGGGACATTGGGACACTGAGTCACTGGGACACTGAGACACTGGGACACTGAGACACTGGGACACTGAGACACTGGGACACTGGGACACTGAGGCACTAGGACACTCAGACACTAAGACACTAAGGCACTGGGACACTGGTACACTGAGACACTCAGAAACTGGGACACTGAGACACAGGGACACTGAGACACTGAGGCACTGGGACACAGGGACACTGAGGCACTGGGACACTGAGACACTGAGACACTTGGACACTGAGCCACTGAGCCACTGAGGCACTGGGACACTGAGACACTGAGACACTGGGACACTGAGACACTGGATCACTGAGACACTGGGACACTGAGACACTGAAACACTGAGACACTGGGACACTGAGGCACTGGGGCACTGAGACACTGGGGCACTGGGACACTGAGTCACTGAGACACTGGGACACTGGGACATTGAGACACTGAGTCTCTGTGGCACTGAGCCACTAAGGCACTGGGACACTGGGACACTGAGACAATGAGAAACTGGGACACTGAGACACTGAGACACTGGGACACTGAGACACTGAGGCACTGGGACACTGGGGCACTGAGGCTCTGGGACACTGAGACACTGAGACACTGGGACAATGAGACACTGGGACACTGATGCACTGGGGCACTGGGACACTGGGACACTGAGACACTGGGGCACTGTGACACTGAGGAAATGGGACACTGGGACACTGAGACACTGAGACACTGAGACACTGAGACACAGGGACATTGGGACACTGAGTCACTGGGACACTGAGACACTGGGACACTGAGACACTGAGACACTGGGACACTGAGACACAGGGACACTGGGGGACTGGGACACTGAGACACTGAGCCACAGGGACAGTAGGGCACTGAGACACTGGGGCACTGGGACACTGAGACACTGGGACACTGAGACACGGAGGCACTGGGACACTGAGACACTGAGGCACAGGGACACTGAGACACTAAGGCACTGGGACACTGGGACACTGAGACACTGGGACACTGAGCCACAGGGACACTGAGACACTGAGGCACTGGGACACTGGGACACTGAGACACTGGGGCATGGGACACTATGACACTGAGACACTGGGACACTGAGACACTGGGACACTGAGACACTGAGGCACTGGGACACAGGGGCACTGAGGCACTGGGACACTGGGACACTGAGACACTGAGACACTGAGACACTGAGGGACTGGGACACTGAGACACTGGGACACTGAGACACTGGGACACTGAGACACTGGGACACTGGAACACTAAGACACTGGCACGCTGAGACACTGGGACACTGAGACACTGAGCCACTGGGTCACTGAGGCACTTGGACACTGAGACACTGAGACACTGGGTCACTGAGACACTGGGACTCTGAGACACAGGGGCACTGGGACACTGAGACACTGTGACACTGAGACACTGGGACACTGAGACACTGAGGCACTGGGACACTGAGGAACTGGGACACTGGGACACTGGGACACTGAGACACTGGACACTGGGACACTGTGACACTGAGACACTGAAACACTGGGAAACTGAGACACTGGGACACTGAGACTCAGGGACACTGAGACACAGTGACACTGAGACACTGAGACACAGGGACACTGAGACACTGAGGCAATGGGACACAGGGACACTGAGGCACTCGGACACTGGGACACTGAGACACTTGGACACTGAGCCACTGAGGCACTGGGACACTGAGACACTGGGACACGGGGACACTGGGACACTGAGACACTGGGACACTGAGACACTGGGACACTGAGACACTGAAACACTGAGACACTGAGACACTGGGACACTGAGGCACTGAGACACTGAGACACTGGGAGACTGAGACACTGGGACACTGAGACACAGGGACACTAGGACACTGAGACACTGGGACACTGAGACACTGAGGCACTGGGACACTGAGACACTAAGGCACTGGGACACTGGGACACTGAGACACTGAGAAACTGGGACACTGAGACACAGGGACACTGAGACACTGAGGCACTGGGACACAGGGACACTGAGGCTCTGGGACACTGAGACACTGAGACACTTGGACACTGAGCCACTGAGCCACTGAGGCACTGGGACACTGAGACACTGAGACAATTGGACACTGAGCCACTGAGGCACTGGGACACTGAGACACTGAGACACTGGGACACTGAGACACTGGGACACTGAGACACTGAAACACTGAGACACTGAGACACTGGGACACTGAGGCACTGGGACACTGAGACACTGGGGCACTGAGACACTGGGTCACTGAGGCACTGGGACAATGGGACACTGAGACACAGGGACACTTAGACACTGAGACACTGAGACACAGGGACATTGGGACACTGAGTCACTGGGACACTGAGACACTGGGACACTGAGACACTGGGACACTGAGACACTGGGACACTGGGACACTGAGGCACTAGGACACTCAGACACTAAGACACTAAGGCACTGGGACACTGGTACACTGAGACACTCAGAAACTGGGACACTGAGACACAGGGACACTGAGACACTGAGGCACTGGGACACAGGGACACTGAGGCACTGGGACACTGAGACACTGAGACACTTGGACACTGAGCCACTGAGCCACTGAGGCACTGGGACACTGAGACACTGAGACACTGGGACACTGAGACACTGGATCACTGAGACACTGGGACACTGAGACACTGAAACACTGAGACACTGGGACACTGAGGCACTGGGGCACTGAGACACTGGGGCACTGAGACACCGGGTCACTGAGGCACTGGGACAATGGGACACTGAGACACTGGGTCACTGAGACACTGGGACACTGAGACACAGGGACACTGGGACACTGAGACACTCAGACACAGGGACATTGGGACACTGAGTCACTGGGACACTGAGACATTGGGACACTGGGACACTGAGACACTGTGACACTGAGACACTGGGACACTGGGACACTGGGACACTGACACACTGAGACACTGGGAGACTGAGACACTGGGGCACTGAGACACAGGGACACTGGGAAACTGAGACACTGAGACACTGGGACACTGAGACACTGAGACACTGGGACACTGGGACACTGGGACACTGAGAAACTGGGACACTGAGACACTGAGAC
The DNA here is from genome assembly GCF_044704955.1 of Pristiophorus japonicus. Classification (NCBI taxonomy): domain Eukaryota; kingdom Metazoa; phylum Chordata; class Chondrichthyes; family Pristiophoridae; genus Pristiophorus; species Pristiophorus japonicus. Next base: position 23,288,728 of record NC_092000.1, on the reverse strand, counting down.
ACTGGGACACTGGGACACTGAGACCCTGGGGCACTGAGACACTGGGACAATGAGACACTGGGACACTGATGCACTGGGGCACTGGGACACTGAGACACTGGGACACTGGGACACTGAGGAACTGGGACACTGGGACACTGAGACACTGAGACACTGAGACACTGAGACACTGGGACACTGAGACACTGAGACACTGGGACACTGAGGCACTGGGGCACTGGGACACTGGGACACTGAAGCACTGAGACACTGGGTCACTGGGACACTGGGACACTGAAGCACTGAGACACTGGTTCACTGGATCACTGGGGCACAGATGCACTGGGACACTGAGAAACTGGGACACTGAGACACTGAGACACTGGGACACTGGGACACTGAGACCCTGGGGCACTGAGACACTGGGACAGTGAGACACTGGGACACTGATGCACTGGGGCACTGGGACACTGAGACACTGGGACACTGGGACACTGAGGAACTGGGACACTGGGACACTGAGACACTGAGACACTGAGTCACGGGGACACTGAGACACTGGGACACTGAGATACTGAGACACTGTGACACTGGGACACTGGGACACTGGTACACTGAGACACTGAGACACTGGGAGACTGAGACACTGGGGCACTGAGACACAGGGACACTGGGACACTGAGACACTGAGACACTGGGACACTGAGACACTGGGACACTGGGCCACTGGGACACTGAGAAACTGGGACACTGAGACACTGGGACACTGAGACACTGAAACACTGAGACACTGGGACACTGAGGCACTGGGGCACTGAGACACTGGGGCACTGAGACACCGGGTCACTGAGGCACTGGGACAATGGGACACTGAGACACTGGGTCACTGAGACACTGGGACACTGAGACACAGGGACACTGGGACACTGAGACACTCAGACACAGGGACATTGGGACACTGAGTCACTGGGACACTGAGACATTGGGACACTGGGACACTGAGACACTGTGACACTGAGACACTGGGACACTGGGACACTGGGACACTGAGACACTGAGACACTGGGAGACTGAGACACTGGGGCACTGAGACACAGGGACACTGGGAAACGGAGACACTGAGACACTGGAACACTGAGACACTGAGACACTGGGACACTGGGACACTGGGACACTGAGAAACTGGGACACTGAGACACTGAGACACTGGGACACTGGGACACTGAGACCCTGGGGCACTGAGACACTGGGACAATGAGACACTGGGACACTGATGCACTGGGGCACTGGGACACTGAGACACTGGGACACTGGGACACTGAGGAACTGGGACACTGGGACACTGAGACACTGAGACACTGAGACACTGGGACACTGAGACACTGAGACACTGGGACACTGAGACCCTGGGGCACTGAGACACTGGGACAATGAGACACTGGGACACTGATGCACTGGGGCACTGGGACACTGAGACACTGGGACACTGGGACACTGAGGAACTGGGACACTGAGACACTGAGACACTGAGACACTGAGACACTGGGACACTGAGACACTGAGACACTGGGACACTGAGGCACTGGGGCACTGGGACACTGGGACACTGAAGCACTGAGACACTGGGTCACTGGGACACTGAAGCACTGAGACACTGGTTCACTGGATCACTGGGGCACAGATGCACTGGGACACTGAGGAACTGGGACACAGTGACACTGGGGCACTGGGGCACTGGGACACCGAGACACTTGGAGACTGAGACACTGGGACACTGAGACACAGGGACACTGGGACACTGAGACACATGATACACTAAGACACTGGGACACTGAGACACTGGGAGACTGAGACACTGAGACACTAGGACACTGACACACTGGGACACTGAGGCACTGGGACACTGGGACACAGAGACACTGGGACACTGGGGCACTGATACACTGGGACACGGAGGCAATGGGACTCTGAGACACTGGGACACTTAGGCACTGAGACACTGGGGTATTGAGACACTAAGACACTGGGACACTGAGACACTGGGACACTGGGATAGTGAGACACTGAGGCACTGAGACACTGGGACACTGAGGAACTGGGACACAGGGACACTGGGGCACTGGGACACTGAGACACTGGGAGACTGAGACACTGGGACACTGAGACACAGGGACACTGGGACACTGAGACACTGAGACACTGGGACACGGAGACACTGGGACACTGGGACACTGGGACACTGGGACACGGAGACACTGGGACACTGGGACACTGAGAAACAGGGACACAGGGACACTGGGATACTGAGACACTGAGACACTGGGACACTGAGACACTGGGACACTGAGCCACACGGACACTGAGACACTGAGGCACTGGGACACTGGGACACTGAGACACTGGGGCAGGGGACACTATGACACTGAGACACTGAGACACTGGGGCACTGAGACACTGGGACACTGAGACAGTGGGACACTGTAACACTGAGGCACTGAGACACTGGGAGACTGAGGCACTGGGGCACTGGGACACTGAGACACTGAAACACTGAGACACTCGGACACTGAACCACTGAGGCACTGAGACACTGAGACACTGGGACACTGAGACACTGGGACACTGAGACAATGGGACAGTGGAACACTAAGACACTGGGAGGCTGAGACACTGGGACACTGAGGCACTGAGACACTGATACACTGGACACTGGGACACTGAGGCACTGGGGCACTGAGGCACTGGGACACTGAGACACTGAGACACTAAGGCACTGGGACACTGGGACACTGAGACACTGAGAAACTGGGACACTGAGACACAGGGACACTGAGACACTGAGGCACTGGGACACAGGGACACTGAGGCACTGGGACACTGGGACACTGAGACACTGAGACACTTGGACACTGAGCCACTGAGTCACTGGGTCACTGAGGCACAGGGACACTGGGACACTGAGACACTGGGTCACTGAGACACTGGGGCACTGAGACACAGGGACACTGGGACACTGAGACACTGAGACACAGTGACACCGGGACACTGAGACACTGTGATACTGAGGCACTGGGACACTGAGACACTGAGACACTGAGGCACTGGGACACTGAGGAACTGGGACACTGGGACACTGCGACACTGATACACTGGACACTGGGACACTGAGGCACTGGGACACTGAGGCACTGGGACACTGAGACACTGAGACACTAAGGCACTGGGACACTGGGACACTGAGACACTGAGAAACTGGGACACTGAGACACAGGGACACTGAGACACTGAGGCACTGGGACACAGGGACACTGAGGCACTGGGACACTGGGACACTGAGACACTGAGACACTTGGACACTGAGCCACTGAGGCACTGGGACATTGAGACACTGAGACACTGGGACACTGAGACACTGGGACACTGAGACACTGAAACACTGAGACACTGAGACACTGGGACACTGAGGCACTGGGACACTGAGACACTGGGGCACTGAGACACTGGGTCACCGAGGCACTGGGACAATGGGACACTGAGACACTGGGTCACTGAGACACTGGGACACTGAGACACAGGGACACTTGGACACTGAGACACAGGGACACTTAGACACTGAGACACTGAGACACAGGGACATTGGGACACTGAGTCACTGGGACACTGAGACACTGGGACACTGAGACACTGGGACACTGAGACACTGAGACACTGGGACACTGAGACACTAGGAGACTGAGACACTGGGGCACTGAGACACAGGGACACTGGGACACTGAGACACTGGGACATTAAGACACTGGGACCCTGAGACACTGAGGCTCTGGGGCACTGAGCCACTAAGGCACTGGGACACTGGGACACTGAGACACTGAGAAACTGGGACACTGAGACACTGAGACACTGGGACACTGAGACACTGAGGCACTGGATCACTGGGGCACTGAGGCTCTGGGACACTGATACACTGAGACACTGGGACAATGAGACACTGGGACACTGATGCACTGGGGCACTGGGACACTGGGACACTGAGACACTGGGACACTGAGACACTGAGGAACTGGGACACTGAGACACTGAGACACTGAGACACTGAGACACTGGGACACTGAGACACTGGGACACTGATGCACTGGGGCACTGGGAGAGTGAGAAACTGGGGCACTGAGACACAGGGACACTGGGACACTGAGACACTGGGACACTGAGACACTGGGACACTGAGACACTGAGACACTGGGACACTGGGACACTGGGACACTGAGACGCTGAGGCTCTGGGGCACTGAGACACTAAGGCACTGAGACACTGAAACACTGAGACACAGGGACACTGGGACACTGAGACACTGAGACACAGGGACACTGGGACACTGAGACACTGTGACACTGTGGCACTGGGACACTGAAACACTGAGACACTGAGGCACTGGGACACTGAGGAACTGGGACACTGGGACACTGATACACTGGACACTGGGACACTGAGGCACTGGGACACTGAGGCACTGGGACACTGAGACACTGAGACACTAAGGCACTGGGACACTGGGACACTGAGACACTGAGAAACTGGGACACTGAGACACAGGGACACTGAGACACTGAGGCACTGGGACACAGGGACACTGAGGCACTGGGACACTGGGACACTGAGACACTGAGACACTTGGACACTGAGCCACTGAGGCACTGAGACACTGGGACACTGAGACACTGAAACACTGAGACACTGAGACACTGGGACACTGAGGCACTGGGACACTGAGACACTGGGGCACTGAGACACTGGGTCACTGAGGCACTGGGACAATGGGACACTGAGACACTGGGTCACTGAGACACTGGGACACTGAGACACAGGGACACTTGGACACTGAGACACTGAGACACAGGGACATTGGGACACTGAGTCACTGGGACACTGAGACACTGGGACACTGAGACACTGAGACACTGAGACACTGGGACACTGGGACACTGGGACACTGAGACACTGGGACACTGGGACACTGAGGAACTGGGACACTGGGACACTGAGACACTGAGACACTGAGACACTGGGACACTGAGACACTGAGGCACTGAGACACTGGTTCACTGGATCACTGGGGGACAGATGCACTGGGACACTGAGGAACTGGGACACAGTGACACTGGGGCACTGGGGCACTGGGACACCGAGACACTTGGAGACTGAGACACTGGGACACTGAGACACAGGGACACTGGGACACTGAGACCCTGAGACACTAAGACACTGGGGCACTGAGACACTGGAACACTGAGACACTGGGAGACTGAGACACTGAGACACTAGGACACTGACACACTGGGACACTGAGGCACTGGGACACTGGGACACAGAGACACTGGGTCACTGGGACACTGATACACTGGGACACTGAGGCACTGGGACTCTGAGACACTGGGACACTTAGGCACTGAGACACTGGGGTATTGAGACACTAAGACACTGGGACACTGTGACACTGGGACACTGGGATAGTGAGACACTGGGGTATTGAGACACTAAGACACTGGGACACTGAGACACTGGGACACTGGGATAGTGAGACACTGAGGCACTGAGACACTGGGACACTAGGACACTGAGAAACAGGGACACTGGGATACTGAGACACTGAGACACTGGGACACTGAGACACTGGGACACTGAGCCACAGGGACACTGAGACACTGAGGCACTGGGACACTGGGACACTGAGACACTGGGGCAGGGGGCACTATGACACTGAGACACTGAGGCACTGGGGCACTGAGACACTGGGACACTGAGACAGTGGGACACTGTAACACTGAGGCACTGAGACACTGGGAGACTGAGGCACTGGGACACTGGCACACTGAGACACTGGGACACTGAGACACTGGGGCACTGAGACACTGAGGCACTGGGACACAGGGACACTGAGGCACTGGGGCACTGGGACACTGAGACACTGAAACACTGAGACACTCGGACACTGAACCACTGAGGCACTGGGGCACTGAGACACTGGGACACTGAGACACTGGGACACTGAGACACTGGGACAGTGGAACACTAAGACACTGGGAGGCTGAGACACTGGGACACTGAAACACTGAGACACTGATACACTGGACACTGGGACACTGAGGCACTGGGACACTGAGGCACTGGGACACTGAGACACTGAGACACTAATGCACTGGGACACTGAGACACTGAGAAACTGGGACACTGAGACACAGGGACACTGAGACACTGAGGCACTGGGACACAGGGACACTGAGGCACTGGGACACTGGGACACTGAGACACTGAGACACTTGGACACTGAGCCACTGAGTCACTGGGTCACTGAGTCACAGGGACACTGGGACACTGCGACACTGATACACTGGACACTGGGACACTGAGGCACTGGGACACTGAGGCACTGGGACACTGAGACACTGAGACACTAAGGCACTGGGACACTGGGACACTGAGACACTGAGAAACTGGGACACTGAGACACAGGGACACTGAGACACTGAGGCACTGGGACACAGGGACACTGAGGCACTGGGACACTGGGACACTGAGACACTGAGACACTGAGGCACTGGGACACTGAGACACTGAGACACTGGGACACTGAGACACTGGGACACTGAGACACTGAAACACTGAGACACTGAGACACTGGGACACTGAGGCACTGGGACACTGAGACACTGGGGCACTGAGACACTGGGTCACTGAGGCACTGGGACAATGGGACACTGAGACACTGGGACACTGAGACACGAGGAGACTGAGACACTGGGGCACTGAGACACAGGGACACTGGGACACTGAGACACTGGGACATTAAGGCACTGGGACACTGATACACTGAGGCTCTGGGGCACTGAGCCACTAAGGCACTGGGACACTGGGACACTGAGACACTGAGAAACTGGGACACTGAGACACTGAGACACTGGGACACAGAGACACTGAGGCACTGGGACACTGGGGCACTGAGGCTCTGGGACACTGATACACTGAGACACTGGGACAATGAGACACTGGGACACTGATGCACTGGGGCACTGGGACACTGGGACACTGAGACACTGGGACACTGAGACACTGAGGAACTGGGACACTGAGACACTGAGACACTGAGACACTGAGACACTGGGACACTGAGACACTGGGACACTGATGCACTGGGGCACTGGGAGAGTGAGAAACTGGGACACTGAGACACAGGGACACTGGGACACTGAGACACTGGGACACTGAGACACTGGGACACTGAGACACTGAGACACTGGGACACTGGGACACTGGGACACTGAGACGCTGAGGCTCTGGGGCACTGAGACACTAAGGCACTGAGACACTGAAACACTGAGACACAGGGACACTGGGACACTGAGACACTGAGACAGAGGGACACTGGGACAATGAGACACTGTGACACTGTGGCACTGGGACACTGAAACACTGAGACACTGAGGCACTGGGACACTGAGGAACTGGGACACTGATACACTGGACACTGGGACACTGAGGCACTGGGACACTGAGGCACTGGGACACTGAGACACTGAGACACTAAGGCACTGGGACACTGGGACACTGAGACACTGAGAAACTGGGACACTGAGACACAGGGACACTGGGACACTGATACACTGGACACTGGGACACTGAGACACTGGGACACTGAGACACTGGGACACTGAGACACTGAGACACTGGGACACTGAGACACTAGGAGACTGAGACACTGGGGCACTGAGACACTGGGACACTGGGACACTGAGACACTGGGACATTAAGACACTGGGACACTGAGACACTGAGGCTCTGGGGCACTGAGCCACTAAGGCACTGGGACACTGGGACACTGAGACACTGAGAAACTGGGACACTGAGACACTGAGACACTGGGACACTGAGACACTGAGGCACTGGGACACTGGGGCACTGAGGCTCTGGGACACTGATACACTGAGACACTGGGACAATGAGACACTGGGACACTGATGCACTGGGGCACTGGGACACTGGGACACTGGGACACTGAGACACTGGGACACTGAGACACTGAGGAACTGGGACACTGGGACACTGAGACACTGAGACACTGAGACACTGAGACACTGGGACACTGAGACACTGGGGCACTGAGGCTCTGGGACACTGAGACACTGAGACACTGGGACAATGAGACACTGGGACACTTGGACACTGATGCACTGGGGTACTGGGAGAGTGAGAAACTGGGGCACTGAGACACAGGGACACTGGGACACTGAGACACTGGGACACTGAGACACTGGGACACTGAGACACTGAGACACTGGGACACTGGGACACTGAGACGCTGAGGCTCTGGGGCACTGAGACACTAAGGCACTGAGACACTGAAACACTGAGACACAGGGACACTGGGACACTGAGACACTGAGACACAGGGACACTGGGACACTGAGACACTGTGACACTGTGGCACTGTGGCACTGGGACACTGAAACACTGAGACACTGAGGCACTGGGACACTGAGGAACTGGGACACTGGGACACTGATACACTGGACACTGGGACACTGAGGCACTGGGACACTGAGGCACTGGGACACTGAGACACTGAGACACTAAGGCACTGGGACACTGGGACACTGAGACACTGAGAAACTGGGACACTGAGACACTGGGACACTGAGACACTGAGGCACTGGGACACAGGGACACTGAGGCACTGGGACACTGGGACACTGAGACACTGAGACACTTGGACACTGAGGCACTGAGACACTGGGACACTGGGACACTGAGACCCTGGGGCACTGAGACACTGGGACAATGAGACACTGGGACACTGATGCACTGGGGCACTGGGACACTGAGACACTGGGACACTGGGACACTGAGGAACTGGGACCTGGGACACTGAGACACTGAGACACTGAGACACTGGGACACTGAGACACTGAGACACTGGGACACTGAGGCACTGGGGCACTGGGACACTGGGACACTGAAGCACTGAGACACTGGGTCACTGGGACACTGGGACACTGAAGCACTGAGACACTGGTTCACTGGATCACTGGGGCACAGATGCACTGGGACACTGAGGAACTGGGACACAGTGACACTGGGGCACTGGGGCACTGGGACACCGAGACACTTGGAGACTGAGACACTGGGACACTGAGACACAGGGACACTGGGACACTGAGACACATGAGACACTAAGACACTGGGACACTGAGACACTGGGAGACTGAGACACTGAGACACTAGGACACTGACACACTGGGACACTGAGGCACTGGGACACTGGGACACAGAGACACTGGGACACTGGGGCACTGATACACTGGGACACGGAGGCAATGGGACTCTGAGACACTGGGACACTTAGGCACTGAGACACTGGGGTATTGAGACACTAAGACACTGGGACACTGAGACACTGGGACACTGGGATAGTGAGACACTGAGGTACTGAGACACTGAGGCACTGGGACACTGAGGAACTGGGACACAGGGACACTGGGGCACTGGGACACTGAGACACTGGGAGACTGAGACACTGGGACACTGAGACACAGGGACACTGGGACACTGAGACACTGAGACACTGGGACACGGAGACACTGGGACACTGGGACACTGAGAAACAGGGACACAGGGACACTGGGATACTGAGACACTGAGACACTGGGACACTGAGACACTGGGACACTGAGCCACACGGACACTGAGACACTGAGGCACTGGGACACTGGGACACTGAGACACTGGGGCAGGGGACACTATGACACTGAGACACTGAGACACTGGGGCACTGAGACACTGGGACACTGAGACAGTGGGACACTGTAACACTGAGGCACTGAGACACTGGGAGACTGAGGCACTGGGACATTGGCACACTGAGACACTGGGACACTGAGACACTGGGGCACTGAGACACTGAGGCACTGGGACACAGGGACACTGAGGCACTGGGGCACTGGGACACTGAGACACTGAAACAATGAGACACTCGGACACTGAACCACTGAGGCACTGAGACACTGAGACACTGGGACACTGAGACACTGGGACACTGAGACAATGGGGCAGTGGAACACTAAGACACTGGGAGGCTGAGACACTGGGACACTGAGACACTGAGACACTGATACACTGGACACTGGGACACTGAGGCACTGGGGCACTGAGGCACTGGGTCACTGGGACACTGAGACACTGAGAAACTGGGACACTGAGACACAGGGACACTGAGACACTGAGGCACTGGGACACAGGGACACTGAGGCACTGGGACACTGGGACACTGAGACACTGAGACACTTGGACACTGAGCCACTGAGTCACTGGGTCACTGAGGCACAGGGACACTGGGACACTGAGACACTGGGTCACTGAGACACTGGGGCACTGAGACACAGGGACACTGGGACACTGAGACACTGAGACACAGTGACACCGGGACACTGAGACACTGTGATACTGAGGCACTGGGACACTGAGACACTGAGACACTGAGGCACTGGGACACTGAGGAACTGGGACACTGGGACACTGCGACACTGATACACTGGACACTGGGACACTGAGGCACTGGGACACTGAGGCACTGGGACAAAGAGACACTGAGTTCTAAGGCACTGGGACACTGGGACACTGAGACACTGAGAAACTGGGACACTGAGACACAGGGACACTGAGACACTGAGGCACTGGGACACAGGGACACTGAGGCACTGGGACACTGGGACACTGAGACACTGAGACACTTGGACACTGAGCCACTGAGGCACTGGGACACTGAGACACTGAGACACTGGGACACTGAGACACTGGGACACTGAGACACTGAAACACTGAGACACTGAGACACTGGGACACTGAGGCACTGGGACACTGAGACACTGGGGCACTGAGACACTGGGTCACTGAGGCACTGGGACAATGGGACACTGAGACACTGGGTCACTGAGACACTGGGACACTGAGACACAGGGACACTTGGACACTGAGACACAGGGACACTTAGACACTGAGACACTGAGACACAGGGACATTGGGACACTGAGTCACTGGGACACTGATACACTGAGACACTGGGACAATGAGACACTGGGACACTGATGCACTGAGACACAGGGACACTGGGACACTGAGACACTGGGACACTGAAAAACTGGGACACTGAGACACTGAGACACTGGGACACTGAGACACTGAGGCACTGGGACACTGGGGCACTGAGGCTCTGGGACACTGATACACTGAGACACTGGGACAATGAGACACTGGGACACTGATGCACTGGGGCACTGGGACACTGGGACACTGAGACACTGGGACACTGAGACACTGAGGAACTGGGACACTGAGACACTGAGACACTGAGACACTGAGACACTGGGACACTGAGACACTGGGACACTGATGCACTGGGGCACTGGGAGAGTGAGAAACTGGGGCACTGAGACACAGGGACACTGGGACACTGAGACACTGGGACACTGAGACACTGGGACACTGAGACACTGAGACACTGGGACACTGGGACACTGGGACACTGAGACGCTGAGGCTCTGGGGCACTGAGACACTAAGGCACTGAGACACTGAAACACTGAGACACAGGGACACTGGGACACTGAGACACTGAGACACAGGGACACTGGGACACTGAGACACTGTGACACTGTGGCACTGGGACACTGAAACACTGAGACACTGAGGCACTGGGACACTGAGGAACTGGGACTCTGGGACACTGATACACTGGACACTGGGACACTGAGGCACTGGGACACTGAGGCACTGGGACACTGAGACACTGAGACACTAAGGCACTGGGACACTGGGACACTGAGACACTGAGAAACTGGGACACTGAGACACAGGGACACTGAGACACTGAGGCACTGGGACACAGGGACACTGAGGCACTGGGACACTGGGACACTGAGACACTGAGACACTTGGACACTGAGCCACTGAGGCACTGAGACACTGGGACACTGAGACACTGAAACAATGAGACACTGAGACACTGGGACACTGAGGCACTGGGACACTGAGACACTGGGGCACTGAGACACTGGGTCACTGAGGCACTGGGACAATGGGACACTGAGACACTGGGTCACTGAGACACTGGGACACTGAGACACAGGGACACTTGGACACTGAGACACTGAGACACAGGGACATTGGGACACTGAGTCACTGGGACACTGAGACACTGGGACACTGAGACACTGAGACACTGAGACACTGGGACACTGGGACACTGGGACACTGAGACACTGGGACACTGGGACACTGAGGAACTGGGACACTGGGACACTGAGACACTGAGACACTGAGGCACTGGGACACTGAGACACTGAAACACTGGGACACTGAGGCAATGGGGCACTGGGACACTGGGACACTGAAGCACTGAGACACTGGGTCACTGGGACACTGGGACACTGAGGCACTGAGACACTGGTTCACTGGATCACTGGGGGACAGATGCACTGGGACACTGAGGAACTGGGACACAGTGACACTGGGGCACTGGGGCACTGGGACACCGAGACACTTGGAGACTGAGACACTGGGACACTGAGACACAGGGACACTGGGACACTGAGACCCTGAGACACTAAGACACTGGGGCACTGAGACACTGGAACACTGAGACACTGGGAGACTGAGACACTGAGACACTAGGACACTGACACACTGGGACACTGAGGCACTGGGACACTGGGACACAGAGACACTGGGTCACTGGGACACTGATACACTGGGACACTGAGGCACTGGGACTCTGAGACACTGGGACACTTAGGCACTGAGACACTGGGGTATTGAGACACTAAGACACTGGGACACTGTGACACTGGGACACTGGGATAGTGAGACACTGGGGTATTGAGACACTAAGACACTGGGACACTGAGACACTGGGACACTGGGATAGTGAGACACTGAGGCACTGAGACACTGGGACACTAGGACACTGGGACACTGAGACACTGTGACACTGTGGCACTGGGACACTGAAACACTGAGACACTGAGGCACTGGGACACTGAGGAACTGGGACACTGGGACACTGATACACTGGACACTGGGACACTGAGGCACTGGGACACTGAGGCACTGGGACACTGAGACACTGAGACACTAAGGCACTGGGACACTGGGACACTGAGACACTGAGAAACTGGGACACTGAGACACAGGGACACTGAGACACTGAGGCACTGGGACACAGGGACACTGAGGCACTGGGACACTGGGACACTGAGACACTGAGACACTTGGACACTGAGCCACTGAGGCACTGAGACACTGGGACACTGAGACACTGAAACACTGAGACTCTGAGACACTGGGACACTGAGGCACTGGGACACTGAGACACTGGAGCACTGAGACACTGGATCACTGAGGCACTGGGACAATGGGACACTGAGACACTGGGTCACTGAGACACTGGGACACTGAGACACAGGGACACTTGGACACTGAGACACTGAGACACAGGGACATTGGGACACTGAGTCACTGGGACACTGAGACACTGGGACACTGAGACACTGAGACACTGAGACACTGGGACACTGGGACACTGGGACACTGAGACACTGGGACACTGGGACACTGAGGAACTGGGACACTGGGACACTGAGACACTGAGACACTGGGACACTGAGACACTGAAACACTGGGACACTGAGGCAATGGGGCACTGGGACACTGGGACACTGAAGCACTGAGACACTGGGTCACTGGGACACTGGGACACTGAGGCACTGAGACACTGGTTCACTGGATCACTGGGGGACAGATGCACTGGGACACTGAGGAACTGGGACACAGTGACACTGGGGCACTGGGGCACTGGGACACCGAGACACTTGGAGACTGAGACACTGGGACACTGAGACACAGGGACACTGGGACGCTGAGACCCTGAGACACTAAGACACTGGGGCACTGAGACACTGGAACACTGAGACACTGGGAGACTGAGACACTGAGACACTAGGACACTGACACACTGGGACACTGAGGCACTGGAACACTGGGACACAGAGACACTGGGTCACTGGGACACTGATACACTGGGACACTGAGGCACTGGGACTCTGAGACACTGGGACACTTAGGCACTGAGACACTGGGATATTGAGACACTAAGACACTGGGACACTGTGACACTGGGACACTGGGATAGTGAGACACTGGGGTATTGAGACACTAAGACACTGGGACACTGAGACACTGGGACACTGGGATAGTGAGACACTGAGGCACTGAGACACTGGGACACTAGGACACTGAGAAACAGGGACACTGGGATACTGAGACACTGAGACACTGGACACTGAGACACTGGGACACTGAGCCACAGGGACACTGAGACACTGAGGCACTGGGACACTGGGACACTGAGACACTGGGGCAGGGGGCACTATGACACTGAGACACTGAGACACTGGGGCACTCAGACACTGGGACACTGAGACAGTGGGACACTGTAACACTGAGGCACTGAGACACTGGGAGACTGAGGCACTGGGACACTGGCACACTGAGACACTGGGACACTGAGACACTGGGGCACTGAGACACTGAGGCACTGGGACACAGGGACACTGAGGCACTGGGGCACTGGGACACTGAGACACTGAAACACTGAGACACTCGGACACTGAACCACTGAGGCACTGGGACACTGAGACACTGGGACACTGAGGCACTGGGACACTGAGACACTGGGACAGTGGAACACTAAGACACTGGGAGGCTGAGACACTGGGACACTGAAACACTGAGACACTGATACACTGGACACTGGGACACTGAGGCACTGGGACACTGAGGCACTGGGACACTGAGACACTGAGACACTAAGGCACTGGGACACTGAGACACTGAGAAACTGGGACACTGAGACACAGGGACACTGAGACACTGAGGCACTGGGACACAGGGACACTGAGGCACTGGGACACTGGGACACTGAGACACTGAGACACTTGGACACTGAGCCACTGAGTCACTGGGTCACTGAGTCACAGGGACACTGGGTCACTGAGACACTGGGGCACTGAGACACAGGGACACTGGGACACTGAGACACAGGGACACCGGGACACTGAGACACTGTGATACTGAGGCACTGGGACACTGAGACACTGAGACACTGAGGCACTGGGACACTGAGGAACTGGGACACTGGGACACTGGGACACTGATACACTAGACACTGGGACACTGAGGCACTGGGACACTGAGGCACTGGGACACTGAGACACTGAGACACTAAGGCACTGGGACACTGGGACACTGAGACACTGAGAAACTGGGACACTGAGACACAGGGACACTGAGACACTGAGGCACTGGGACACAGGGACACTGAGGCACTGGGACACTGGGACACTGAGACACTGAGACACTTGGACACTGAGCCACTGAGGCACTGGGACACTGAGACACTGAGACACTGGGACACTGACACACTGGGACACTGAGACACTGAAACACTGAGACACTGAGACACTGAGGCACTGGGACACTGAGACACTGGGGCACTGAGACACTGGGTCACTGAGGCACTGGGACAATGGGACACTGAGACACAGGGACACTTAGACACTGAGACACTGAGACACAGGGACATTGGGACACTGAGTCACTGGGACACTGAGACACTGGGACGCTGAGACACTGGGACACTGAGACACTGAGACACTGAGACACTGGGACACTGAGACACTGAGACACTGGGAGACTGAGACACTGGGGCACTGAGACACAGGGACACTGGGACACTGAGACACTGGGACATTAAGACACTGGGACACTGAGACACTGAGGCTCTGGGGCACTGAGACACTAAGGCACTGGGACACTGGGACACTGAGACACTGAGAAACTGGGACACTGAGTCACTGAGACACTGGGACACTGAGACACTGAGGCACTGGGACACTGGGGCACTGAGGCTCTGGGACACTGAGACATTGAGACACTGGGACAATGAGACACTGAGGAACTGGGACACTGGGACACTGAGACACTGAGACACTGAGGCACTGGGACACTGAGGAACTGGGACTCTGGGACACTGATACACTGGACACTGGGACACTGAGGCACTGGGACACTGAGGCACTGGGACACTGAGACACTGAGACACTAAGGCACTGGGACACTGGGACACTGAGACACTGAGAAACTGGGACACTGAGACACAGGGACACTGAGACACTGAGGCACTGGGACACAGGGACACTGAGGCACTGGGACACTGGGACACTGAGACACTGAGACACTTGGACACTGAGCCACTGAGGCACTGAGACACTGGGACACTGAGACACTGAAACAATGAGACACTGAGACACTGGGACACTGAGGCACTGGGACACTGAGACACTGGGGCACTGAGACACTGGGTCACTGAGGCACTGGGACAATGGGACACTGAGACACTGGGTCACTGAGACACTGGGACACTGAGACACAGGGACACTTGGACACTGAGACACTGAGACACAGGGACATTGGGACACTGAGTCACTGGGACACTGAGACACTGGGACACTGAGACACTGAGACACTGAGACACTGGGACACTGGGACACTGGGACACTGAGACACTGGGACACTGGGACACTGAGGAACTGGGACACTGGGACACTGAGACACTGAGACACTGAGGCACTGGGACACTGAGACACTGAAACACTGGGACACTGAGGCAATGGGGCACTGGGACACTGGGACACTGAAGCACTGAGACACTGGGTCACTGGGACACTGGGACACTGAGGCACTGAGACACTGGTTCACTGGATCACTGGGGGACAGATGCACTGGGACACTGAGGAACTGGGACACAGTGACACTGGGGCACTGGGGCACTGGGACACCGAGACACTTGGAGACTGAGACACTGGGACACTGAGACACAGGGACACTGGGACACTGAGACCCTGAGACACTAAGACACTGGGGCACTGAGACACTGGAACACTGAGACACTGGGAGACTGAGACACTGAGACACTAGGACACTGACACACTGGGACACTGAGGCACTGGGACACTGGGACACAGAGACACTGGGTCACTGGGACACTGATACACTGGGACACTGAGGCACTGGGACTCTGAGACACTGGGACACTTAGGCACTGAGACACTGGGGTATTGAGACACTAAGACACTGGGACACTGTGACACTGGGACACTGGGATAGTGAGACACTGGGGTATTGAGACACTAAGACACTGGGACACTGAGACACTGGGACACTGGGATAGTGAGACACTGAGGCACTGAGACACTGGGACACTAGGACACTGGGACACTGAGACACTGTGACACTGTGGCACTGGGACACTGAAACACTGAGACACTGAGGCACTGGGACACTGAGGAACTGGGACACTGGGACACTGATACACTGGACACTGGGACACTGAGGCACTGGGACACTGAGGCACTGGGACACTGAGACACTGAGACACTAAGGCACTGGGACACTGGGACACTGAGACACTGAGAAACTGGGACACTGAGACACAGGGACACTGAGACACTGAGGCACTGGGACACAGGGACACTGAGGCACTGGGACACTGGGACACTGAGACACTGAGACACTTGGACACTGAGCCACTGAGGCACTGAGACACTGGGACACTGAGACACTGAAACACTGAGACTCTGAGACACTGGGACACTGAGGCACTGGGACACTGAGACACTGGAGCACTGAGACACTGGATCACTGAGGCACTGGGACAATGGGACACTGAGACACTGGGTCACTGAGACACTGGGACACTGAGACACAGGGACACTTGGACACTGAGACACTGAGACACAGGGACATTGGGACACTGAGTCACTGGGACACTGAGACACTGGGACACTGAGACACTGAGACACTGAGACACTGGGACACTGGGACACTGGGACACTGAGACACTGGGACACTGGGACACTGAGGAACTGGGACACTGGGACACTGAGACACTGAGACACTGGGACACTGAGACACTGAAACACTGGGACACTGAGGCAATGGGGCACTGGGACACTGGGACACTGAAGCACTGAGACACTGGGTCACTGGGACACTGGGACACTGAGGCACTGAGACACTGGTTCACTGGATCACTGGGGGACAGATGCACTGGGACACTGAGGAACTGGGACACAGTGACACTGGGGCACTGGGGCACTGGGACACCGAGACACTTGGAGACTGAGACACTGGGACACTGAGACACAGGGACACTGGGACGCTGAGACCCTGAGACACTAAGACACTGGGGCACTGAGACACTGGAACACTGAGACACTGGGAGACTGAGACACTGAGACACTAGGACACTGACACACTGGGACACTGAGGCACTGGAACACTGGGACACAGAGACACTGGGTCACTGGGACACTGATACACTGGGACACTGAGGCACTGGGACTCTGAGACACTGGGACACTTAGGCACTGAGACACTGGGATATTGAGACACTAAGACACTGGGACACTGTGACACTGGGACACTGGGATAGTGAGACACTGGGGTATTGAGACACTAAGACACTGGGACACTGAGACACTGGGACACTGGGATAGTGAGACACTGAGGCACTGAGACACTGGGACACTAGGACACTGAGAAACAGGGACACTGGGATACTGAGACACTGAGACACTGGACACTGAGACACTGGGACACTGAGCCACAGGGACACTGAGACACTGAGGCACTGGGACACTGGGACACTGAGACACTGGGGCAGGGGGCACTATGACACTGAGACACTGAGACACTGGGGCACTCAGACACTGGGACACTGAGACAGTGGGACACTGTAACACTGAGGCACTGAGACACTGGGAGACTGAGGCACTGGGACACTGGCACACTGAGACACTGGGACACTGAGACACTGGGGCACTGAGACACTGAGGCACTGGGACACAGGGACACTGAGGCACTGGGGCACTGGGACACTGAGACACTGAAACACTGAGACACTCGGACACTGAACCACTGAGGCACTGGGACACTGAGACACTGGGACACTGAGGCACTGGGACACTGAGACACTGGGACAGTGGAACACTAAGACACTGGGAGGCTGAGACACTGGGACACTGAAACACTGAGACACTGATACACTGGACACTGGGACACTGAGGCACTGGGACACTGAGGCACTGGGACACTGAGACACTGAGACACTAAGGCACTGGGACACTGAGACACTGAGAAACTGGGACACTGAGACACAGGGACACTGAGACACTGAGGCACTGGGACACAGGGACACTGAGGCACTGGGACACTGGGACACTGAGACACTGAGACACTTGGACACTGAGCCACTGAGTCACTGGGTCACTGAGTCACAGGGACACTGGGTCACTGAGACACTGGGGCACTGAGACACAGGGACACTGGGACACTGAGACACAGGGACACCGGGACACTGAGACACTGTGATACTGAGGCACTGGGACACTGAGACACTGAGACACTGAGGCACTGGGACACTGAGGAACTGGGACACTGGGACACTGGGACACTGATACACTAGACACTGGGACACTGAGGCACTGGGACACTGAGGCACTGGGACACTGAGACACTGAGACACTAAGGCACTGGGACACTGGGACACTGAGACACTGAGAAACTGGGACACTGAGACACAGGGACACTGAGACACTGAGGCACTGGGACACAGGGACACTGAGGCACTGGGACACTGGGACACTGAGACACTGAGACACTTGGACACTGAGCCACTGAGGCACTGGGACACTGAGACACTGAGACACTGGGACACTGACACACTGGGACACTGAGACACTGAAACACTGAGACACTGAGACACTGAGGCACTGGGACACTGAGACACTGGGGCACTGAGACACTGGGTCACTGAGGCACTGGGACAATGGGACACTGAGACACAGGGACACTTAGACACTGAGACACTGAGACACAGGGACATTGGGACACTGAGTCACTGGGACACTGAGACACTGGGACGCTGAGACACTGGGACACTGAGACACTGAGACACTGAGACACTGGGACACTGAGACACTGAGACACTGGGAGACTGAGACACTGGGGCACTGAGACACAGGGACACTGGGACACTGAGACACTGGGACATTAAGACACTGGGACACTGAGACACTGAGGCTCTGGGGCACTGAGACACTAAGGCACTGGGACACTGGGACACTGAGACACTGAGAAACTGGGACACTGAGTCACTGAGACACTGGGACACTGAGACACTGAGGCACTGGGACACTGGGGCACTGAGGCTCTGGGACACTGAGACATTGAGACACTGGGACAATGAGACACTGGGACACTGATGCACTGGGGCACTGGGACACTGGGACACTGAGACACTGGGACACTGAGACACTGAGGAACTGGGACACTGGGACACTGAGACACTGAGACACTGAGACACTGAGACACTGGGACACTGAGACACTGGGGCACTGAGGCTCTGGGACACTGAGACACTGAGACACTGGGACAATGAGACACTGGGACACTGATGCACTGGGGCACTGGGAGAGTGAGAAACTGGGGCACTGAGACACAGGGACACTGGGACACTGAGACACTGGGACACTGAGACACTGGGACACTGAGACACTGAGACACTGGGACACTGGGACACTGAGACGCTGAGGCTCTGGGGCACTGAGACACTAAGGCACTGAGACACTGAGACACTGGGACACTGAGACACAGGGACACTGGGACACTGAGACACTGAGACACAGGGACACTGGGACACTGAGACACTGTGACACTGTGGCACTGGGACACTGAAACACTGAGACACTGAGGCACTGGGACACTGAGGAACTGGGACACTGGGACACTGATACACTGGACACTGGGATACTGAGGCACTGGGACACTGAGACACTGAGACACTAAGGCACTGGGACACTGGGACACTGAGACACTGAGAAACTGGGACACTGAGACACAGGGACACTGAGACACTGAGGCACTGGGACACAGGGACACTGAGGCACTGGGACACTGGGACACTGAGACACTGAGACACTTGGACACTGAGCCACTGAGTCACTGGGTCACTGAGGCACAGGGACACTGGGACACTGAGACACTGGGTCACTGAGACACTGGGGCACTGAGACACAGGGACACTGGGACACTGAGACACTGAGACACAGTGACACCGGGACACTGAGACACTGTGATACTGAGGCACTGGGACACTGAGACACTGAGACACTGAGGCACTGGGACACTGAGGAACTGGGACACTGGGACACTGCGACACTGATACACTGGACACTGGAACATTGAGGCACTGGGACACTGAGGCACTGGGACACTGAGACACTGAGACACTAAGGCACTGGGACACTGGGACACTGAGACACTGAGAAACTGGGACACTGAGACACAGGGACACTGAGACACTGAGGCACTGGGACACTGAGACACTGAGACACTGAGGCACTGGGACACTGAGGAACTGGGACACTGGGACACTGCGACACTGAGACACTGAAACACTGAGTCACTGAGACACTGGGACACTGAGGCACTGGGACACTGAGACACTGGGGCACTGAGACACTGGGTCACTGAGGCACTGGGACAATGGGACACTGAGACACTGGGTCACTGAGACACTGGGACACTGAGACACAGGGACACTTGGACACTGAGACACTGAGACACAGGGACATTGGGACACTGAGTCACTGGGACACTGAGACACTGGGACACTGAGACACTGAGACACTGAGACACTGGGACACTGGGACACTGGGACACTGAGACACTGGGACACTGGGACACTGAGGAACTGGGACACTGGGACACTGAGACACTGAGACACTGAGACACTGGGACACTGAGACACTGAAACACTGGGACACTGAGACACTGGATCACTGAGGCACTGGGACAATGGGACACTGAGACACTGGGTCACTGAGACACTGGGACACTGAGACACAGGGACACTTGGACACTGAGACACTGAGACACAGGGACATTGGGACACTGAGTCACTGGGACACTGAGACACTGGGACACTGAGACACTGAGACACTGAGACACTGGGACACTGGGACACTGGGACACTGAGACACTGGGACACTGGGACACTGAGGAACTGGGACACTGGGACACTGAGACACTGAGACACTGGGACACTGAGACACTGAAACACTGGGACACTGAGGCAATGGGGCACTGGGACACTGGGACACTGAAGCACTGAGACACTGGGTCACTGGGACACTGGGACACTGAGGCACTGAGACACTGGTTCACTGGATCACTGGGGGACAGATGCACTGGGACACTGAGGAACTGGGACACAGTGACACTGGGGCACTGGGGCACTGGGACACCGAGACACTTGGAGACTGAGACACTGGGACACTGAGACACAGGGACACTGGGACGCTGAGACCCTGAGACACTAAGACACTGGGGCACTGAGACACTGGAACACTGAGACACTGGGAGACTGAGACACTGAGACACTAGGACACTGACACACTGGGACACTGAGGCACTGGAACACTGGGACACAGAGACACTGGGTCACTGGGACACTGATACACTGGGACACTGAGGCACTGGGACTCTGAGACACTGGGACACTTAGGCACTGAGACACTGGGGTATTGAGACACTAAGACACTGGGACACTGTGACACTGGGACACTGGGATAGTGAGACACTGGGGTATTGAGACACTAAGACACTGGGACACTGAGACACTGGGACACTGGGATAGTGAGACACTGAGGCACTGAGACACTGGGACACTAGGACACTGAGAAACAGGGACACTGGGATACTGAGACACTGAGACACTGGGACACTGAGACACTGGGACACTGAGCCACAGGGACACTGAGACACTGAGGCACTGGGACACTGGGACACTGAGACACTGGGGCAGGGGGCACTATGACACTGAGACACTGAGACACTGGGGCACTGAGACACTGGGACACTGAGACAGTGGGACACTGTAACACTGAGGCACTGAGACACTGGGAGACTGAGGCACTGGGACACTGGCACACTGAGACACTGGGACACTGAGACACTGGGGCACTGAGACACTGAGGCACTGGGACACAGGGACACTGAGGCACTGGGGCACTGGGACACTGAGACACTGAAACACTGAGACACTCGGACACTGAACCACTGAGGCACTGGGACACTGAGACACTGGGACACTGAGGCACTGGGACACTGAGACACTGGGACAGTGGAACACTAAGACACTGGGAGGCTGAGACACTGGGACACTGAAACACTGAGACACTGATACACTGGACACTGGGACACTGAGGCACTGGGACACTGAGGCACTGGGACACTGAGACACTGAGACACTAAGGCACTGGGACACTGAGACACTGAGAAACTGGGACACTGAGACACAGGGACACTGAGACACTGAGGCACTGGGACACAGGGACACTGAGGCACTGGGACACTGGGACACTGAGACACTGAGACACTTGGACACTGAGCCACTGAGTCACTGGGTCACTGAGTCACAGGGACACTGGGTCACTGAGACACTGGGGCACTGAGACACAGGGACACTGGGACACTGAGACACAGGGACACCGGGACACTGAGACACTGTGATACTGAGGCACTGGGACACTGAGACACTGAGACACTGAGGCACTGGGACACTGAGGAACTGGGACACTGGGACACTGGGACACTGATACACTAGACACTGGGACACTGAGGCACTGGGACACTGAGGCACTGGGACACTGAGACACTGAGACACTAAGGCACTGGGACACTGGGACACTGAGACACTGAGAAACTGGGACACTGAGACACAGGGACACTGAGACACTGAGGCACTGGGACACAGGGACACTGAGGCACTGGGACACTGGGACACTGAGACACTGAGACACTTGGACACTGAGCCACTGAGGCACTGGGACACTGAGACACTGAGACACTGGGACACTGACACACTGGGACACTGAGACACTGAAACACTGAGACACTGAGACACTGAGGCACTGGGACACTGAGACACTGGGGCACTGAGACACTGGGTCACTGAGGCACTGGGACAATGGGACACTGAGACACAGGGACACTTAGACACTGAGACACTGAGACACAGGGACATTGGGACACTGAGTCACTGGGACACTGAGACACTGGGACGCTGAGACACTGGGACACTGAGACACTGAGACACTGAGACACTGGGACACTGAGACACTGAGACACTGGGAGACTGAGACACTGGGGCACTGAGACACAGGGACACTGGGACACTGAGACACTGGGACATTAAGACACTGGGACACTGAGACACTGAGGCTCTGGGGCACTGAGACACTAAGGCACTGGGACACTGGGACACTGAGACACTGAGAAACTGGGACACTGAGTCACTGAGACACTGGGACACTGAGACACTGAGGCACTGGGACACTGGGGCACTGAGGCTCTGGGACACTGAGACATTGAGACACTGGGACAATGAGACACTGGGACACTGATGCACTGGGGCACTGGGACACTGGGACACTGAGACACTGGGACACTGAGACACTGAGGAACTGGGACACTGGGACACTGAGACACTGAGACACTGAGACACTGAGACACTGGGACACTGAGACACTGGGGCACTGAGGCTCTGGGACACTGAGACACTGAGACACTGGGACAATGAGACACTGGGACACTGATGCACTGGGGCACTGGGAGAGTGAGAAACTGGGGCACTGAGACACAGGGACACTGGGACACTGAGACACTGGGACACTGAGACACTGGGACACTGAGACACTGAGACACTGGGACACTGGGACACTGAGACGCTGAGGCTCTGGGGCACTGAGACACTAAGGCACTGAGACACTGAGACACTGGGACACTGAGACACAGGGACACTGGGACACTGAGACACTGAGACACAGGGACACTGGGACACTGAGACACTGTGACACTGTGGCACTGGGACACTGAAACACTGAGACACTGAGGCACTGGGACACTGAGGAACTGGGACACTGGGACACTGATACACTGGACACTGGGATACTGAGGCACTGGGACACTGAGACACTGAGACACTAAGGCACTGGGACACTGGGACACTGAGACACTGAGAAACTGGGACACTGAGACACAGGGACACTGAGACACTGAGGCACTGGGACACAGGGACACTGAGGCACTGGGACACTGGGACACTGAGACACTGAGACACTTGGACACTGAGCCACTGAGTCACTGGGTCACTGAGGCACAGGGACACTGGGACACTGAGACACTGGGTCACTGAGACACTGGGGCACTGAGACACAGGGACACTGGGACACTGAGACACTGAGACACAGTGACACCGGGACACTGAGACACTGTGATACTGAGGCACTGGGACACTGAGACACTGAGACACTGAGGCACTGGGACACTGAGGAACTGGGACACTGGGACACTGCGACACTGATACACTGGACACTGGAACATTGAGGCACTGGGACACTGAGGCACTGGGACACTGAGGCACTGAGACACTAAGGCACTGGGACACTGGGACACTGAGACACTGAGAAACTGGGACACTGAGACACAGGGACACTGAGACACTGAGGCACTGGGACACTGAGACACTGAGACACTGAGGCACTGGGACACTGAGGAACTGGGACACTGGGACACTGCGACACTGAGACACTGAAACACTGAGTCACTGAGACACTGGGACACTGAGGCACTGGGACACTGAGACACTGGGGCACTGAGACACTGGGTCACTGAGGCACTGGGACAATGGGACACTGAGACACTGGGTCACTGAGACACTGGGACACTGAGACACAGGGACACTTGGACACTGAGACACTGAGACACAGGGAGATTGGGACACTGAGTCACTGGGACACTGAGACACTGGGACACTGAGACACTGAGACACTGAGACACTGGGACACTGGGACACTGGGACACTGAGACACTGGGACACTGGGACACTGAGGAACGGGAACACTAGGACACTGAGACACTGAGACACTGAGACACTGGGACACTGAGACACTGAAACTCTGGGACACGGAGGCAATGGGGCACTGGGACACTGGGACACTGAAGCACTGAGACACTGGGTCACTGGGACACTGGGACACTGAGGCACTGAGACACTGGTTCACTGGATCACTGGGGCACAGATGCACTGGGACACTGAGGAACTGGGACACAGTGACACTGGGGCACTGGGGCACTGGGACACCGAGACACTTGGAGACTGAGACACTGGGACACTGAGACACAGGGACACTGGGACACTGAGACACTGAGACACTAAGACACTGGGGCACTGAGACACTGGAACACTGAGACACTGGGAGACTGAGACACTGAGACACTAGGACACTGACACACTGGGACACTGAGGCACTGGGACACTGGGACACAGAGACACTGGGTCACTGGGACACTGATACACTGGGACACTGAGGCACTGGGACTCTGAGACACTGGGACACTTAGGCACTGAGACACAGGGGTATTGAGACACTAAGACACTGGGACACTGTGACACTGGGACACTGGGATAGTGAGACACTGGGGTATTGAGACACTAAGACACTGGGACACTGAGACACTGGGACACTGGGATAGTGAGACACTGAGGCACTGAGACACTGGGACACTGGGACACTGAGAAACAGGGACACTGGGATACTGAGACACTGAGACACTGGGACACTGAGACACTGGGACACTGAGCCACAGGGACACTGAGACACTGAGGCACTGGGACACTGGGACACTGAGACACTGGGGCAGGGGGCACTATGACACTGAGACACTGAGACACTGGGGCACTGAGACACTGGGACACTGAGACAGTGGGACACTGTAACACTGAGGCACTGAGACACTGGGAGACTGAGGCACTGGGACACTGGCACACTGAGACACTGGGACACTGAGACACTGGGGCACTGAGACACTGAGGCACTGGGACACAGGGACACTGAGGCACTGGGGCACTGGGACACTGAGACACTGAAACACTGAGACACTCGGACACTGAACCACTGAGGCACTGGGACACTGAGACACTGGGACACTGAGACACTGGGACAGTGGAACACTAAGACACTGGGAGGCTGAGACACTGGGACACTGAAACACTGAGACACTGATACACTGGACACTGGGACACTGAGGCACTGGGACACTGAGGCACTGGGACACTGAGACACTGAGACACTAAGGCACTGGGACACTGGGACACTGAGACACTGAGAAACTGGGACACTGAGACACAGGGACACTGAGACACTGAGGCACTGGGACACAGGGACACTGAGGCACTGGGACACTGGGACACTGAGACACTGAGACACTTGGACACTGAGCCACTGAGTCACTGGGTCACTGAGGCACAGGGACACTGGGACACTGAGACACTGGGTCACTGAGACACTGGGGCACTGAGACACAGGGACACTGGGACACTGAGACACTGAGACACAGGGACACCGGGACACTGAGACACTGTGATACTGAGGAACTGGGACACTGAGACACTGAGACACTGAGGCACTGGGACACTGAGGAACTGGGACACTGGGACACTGGGACACTGATACACTGGACACTGGGACACTGAGGCACTGGGACACTGAGGCACTGGGACACTGAGACACTGAGACACTAAGGCACTGGGACACTGAGACACTGAGAAACTGGGACACTGAGACACAGGGACACTGAGACACTGAGGCACTGGGACACAGGGACACTGAGGCACTGGGACACTGGGACACTGAGACACTGAGACACTTGGACACTGAGCCACTGAGGCACTGGGACACTGAGACACTGAGACACTGGGACACTGACACACTGGTACACTGAGACACTGAAACACTGAGACACTGAGACACTGAGGCACTGGGACACTGAGACACTGGGGCACTGAGACACTGGGTCACTGAGGCACTGGGACAATGGGACACTGAGACACAGGGACACTTAGACACTGAGACACTGAGACACAGGGACATTGGGACACTGAGTCACTGGGACACTAAGACACTGGGACACTGAGACACTGGGACACTGAGACACTGAGACACTGAGACACTGGGACACTGAGACACTGAGACACTGGGAGACTGAGACACTGGGGCACTGAGACACAGGGACACTGGGACACTGAGACACTGGGACATTAAGACACTGGGACACTGAGACACTGAGGCTCTGGGGCACTGAGACACTAAGGCACTGGGACACTGGGACACTGAGACACTGAGAAACTGGGACACTGAGTCACTGAGACACTGGGACACTGAGACACTGAGGCACTGGTACACTGGGGCACTGAGGCTCTGGGACACTGAGACATTGAGACACTGGGACAATGAGACACTGGGACACTGATGCACTGGGGCACTGGGACACTGGGACACTGAGACACTGGGACACTGAGACACTGAGGAACTGGGACACTGGGACACTGAGACACTGAGACACTGAGACACTGAGACACTGGGACACTGAGACACTGGGGCACTGAGGCTCTGGGACACTGAGACACTGAGACACTGGGACAATGAGACACTGGGACACTGATGCACTGGGGCACTGGGAGAGTGAGAAACTGGGGCACTGAGACACAGGGACACTGGGACACTGAGACACTGGGACACTGAGACACTGGGACACTGAGACACTGAGACACTGGGACACTGGGACACTGAGACGCTGAGGCTCTGGGGCACTGAGACACTAAGGCACTGAGACACTGGGACACTGAGACACAGGGACACTGGGACACTGAGACACTGAGACACAGGGACACTGGGACACTGAGACACTGTGACACTGTGGCACTGGGACACTGAAACACTGAGACACTGAGGCACTGGGACACTGAGGAACTGGGACACTGGGACACTGATACACTGGACACTGGGATACTGAGGCACTGGGACACTGAGGCACTGGGACACTGAGACACTGAGACACTAAGGCACTGGGACACTGGGACACTGAGACACTGAGAAACTGGGACACTGAGACACAGGGACACTGAGACACTGAGGCACTGGGACACAGGGACACTGAGGCACTGGGACACTGGGACACTGAGACACTGAGACACTTGGACACTGAGCCACTGAGGCACTGAGACACTGGGACACTGAGACACTGAAACACTGAGACACTGAGACACTGGGACACTGAGGCACTGGGACACTGAGACACTGGGGCACTGAGACACTGGGTCACTGAGGCACTGGGACAATGGGACACTGAGACACTGGGTCACTGAGACACTGGGACACTGAGACACAGGGACACTTGGACACTGAGACACTGAGACACAGCGACATTGGGACACTGAGTCACTGAGACACTGAGACACTGGGACACTGGGATACTGGGACACTGAGACACTGAGACACTGGGAGACTGAGACACTGGGGCACTGAGACACAGGGACACTGGGACACTGAAACACTGGGACACTGAGTCACTGGGACACTGAGTCACTGAGACACTGGGACACTGGGATACTGGGACACTGAGACACTGAGACACTGGGAGACTGAGACACTGGGGCACTGAGACACAGGGACACTGGGACACTGAAACACTGGGACACTGAGTCACTGGGACACTGAGTCACTGAGACACTGGGGCACTGGGATACTGAGACACTGAGTCTCTGTGGCACTGAGCCACTAAGGCACTGGGACACTGGGACACTGAGACAATGAGAAACTGGGACACTGAGACACTGAGACACTGGGACACTGAGACACTGAGGCACTGGGACACATTGGGCACTGAGGCTCTGGGACACTGAGACACTGAGACACTGGGACAATGAGACACTGGGACACTGATGCACTGGGGCACTGGGACACTGGGACACTGAGACACTGGGGCACTGTGACACTGAGGAACTGGGACACTGGGACACTGAGGCACTGAGACACTGAGAAACTGAGACACTGAGACACTGAGACACTGGGTCACTGAGACACTGGGTCACTGAGACACTGTGGAACTGGGACATTGGGACACTGGGACACTGAGACACTGGACACTGGGACACTGGGACACTGAGACACTGAAACACTGTGAAACTGAGACACTGGGACACTGAGACACAGAGACACTGGGACACTGAGATACTGGGACACTGAGACACTGGGGCACTGAGACACAGTGACACTGAGACGCTGGGACAATGGGACACTGAGACACTGAGGCACTGGGACACTGAGACACTAAGGCACTGGAACACTGGGACACTGAGACACTGAGAAACTGGGACACTGAGACACAGGGATACTGAGACACTGAGGCAATGGGACACAGGCACACTGAGGCACTGGGACACTGGGACACTGATACACTGGGACACTGAGACACTAAAACACTGAGACACTGAGACACTGCGACACTGAGGCACTGAGACACTGAGACACTGGGAGACTGAGACACTGGGACACTGAGACACAGGGACACTAGGACACTGAGACACTGGGACACTGAGACACAGTGACACTGAGACACTGAGACACTGGGACACTGAGACACTGAGACACTGAGGCACTGGGACACTGAGACACTAAGACACTAAGGCACTGGGACACTGGGACACTGAGACACTGAGAAACTGGGACACTGAGACACAGGGACACTGAGACACTAAGGCACTGGAACACTGGGAAACTGAGACACTGAGAAACTGGGACACTGAGACACAGGGATACTGAGACACTGAGGCAATGGGACACAGGCACACTGAGGCACTGGGACACTGGGACACTGATACACTGGGACACTGAGACACTAAAACACTGAGACACTGAGACACTGCGACACTGAGGCACTGAGACACTGAGACACTGGGAGACTGAGACACTGGGACACTGAGACACAGGGACACTAGGATACTGAGACACTGAGACACAGTGACACTGAGACACTGAGACACTTGGACACTGAGACACTGAGACACTGAGGCACTGGGACACTGAGACACTAAGACACTAAGGCACTGGGACACTGGGACACTGAGACACTGAGAAACTGGGACACTGAGACACAGGGACACTGAGACACTGAGGCACTGGGACACAGGGACACTGAGGCACTGGGACACTGAGACACTGAGACACTTGGACACTGAGCCACTGAGCCACTGAGCCACTGGGACACTGAGACACAGGGACACTGGGACACTGAGACACTGGGACACTGAGACACTGAGACACTGGGACACTGAGACACAGTGACACTGAGACACTGAGGCACTGGGACACTGAGGAACTGGGACACTGGGACACTGGACACTGAGACACTGGACACTGGGACACTGGGACACTGAGACACTGGGACACTGAGACACTGGGACACTGAGACACAGGGACACTGAGACACTGAGGCAATGGGACACAGGGACACTGAGGCACTGTGACACTGGGACACTGAGACACTTGGACACTGAGCCACTGAGGCACTGGGACACTGAGACACTGGGACACTGGGACACTGAGACACTGGGACACTGAGACACTGAAACACTGAGACACTGAGACACAGTGACACTGAGACACTGAGGCACTGGGACACTGAGGAACTGGGACACTGGGACACTGGACACTGAGACACTGGACACTGGGACACTGTGACACTGGGACACTGAGACACAGTGACACTGAGACACTGAGGCACTGGGACACTGAGGAACTGGGACACTGGGACACTGGACACTGAGACACTGGACACTGGGACACTGGGACACTGAGACACTGGGACACTGAGACACTGGGACACTGAGACACAGTGACACTGAGACACTGAGGCACTGGGACACTGAGGAACTGGGACACTGGGACACTGGACACTGAGACACTGGACACTGGGACACTGTGACACTGAGACACTGAAACACTGGGAAACTGAGCCACTGGGACACTGAGACACAGGGACACTGGGACACTGAGACACTGGGACACTGAGACACTGGGACACTGAGACACAGTGACACTGAGACACTGAGACACAGGGACACTGAGACACTGAGGCAATGGGACACAGGGACACTGAGGCACTGTGACACTGGGACACTGAGACACTTGGACACTGAGCCACTGAGGCACTGGGACACTGAGACACTGGGACACTGGGACACTGGGACACTGAGACACTGGGACACTGAGACACTGAAACACTGAGACACTGAGACACAGGGACACTGAGGCACTGAGACACTGAGACACTGGGAGACTGAGACACTGGGCCACTGAGTCACAGGGACACTAGGACACTGAGACACTGGGACACTGAGACACAGTGACACTGATACACTGAGACACTGGGACACTGGGACACTGAGACACTGAGGCACTGGGACACTGAGACACTAAGACACTAAGGCACTGGGACACTGAGACACTGAGAAACTAGGACACTGAGACACAGGGACACTGAGACACTGAGGCACTGGGACACAGGGACACTGAGGCACTGGGACACTGAGACACTGAGACACTTGGACACTGAGCCACTGAGCCACTGGGACACTGAGACACTGAGACACTGGGACACTGAGACACTGGGGCACTGAGACACTGGGACACTGAGACACTGAAACACTGAAACACTGAGACACTGGGACACTTAGGCACTGGGACACTGAGACACTGGGGCACTGAGACACTGGGACACTGAGACACTGGGTCACTGAGACACTGAGACACTGAGACACAGGGACATTGGGATACTGAGTCACTGGCACACTGAGACACTGGGACACTGAGACACTGAGACACTGAGACACTGTGACACTGAGACACTGGGACACTGAGACACAGGGACACTGGGACACTGAGACACTGGGACACTGAGCCACAGGGACACTGATAAACTGAGGCACTGGGACACTGAGACACTGGGGCAGGGGACACTATGACACTGAGACACTGAGACACTGGGGCACTGAGACACTGGGGCATTGAGACAGTGGGACACTGTGACACTGAGGCACTGAGACACTGGGAGACTGAGGCACTGGCACACTGGCACACTGAGCCACTGGGACACTGAGACACTGGGACACTGGGACACTGAGACACTGGGACACTGAGCCACAGGGACACTGATAAACTGAGGCACTGGGACACTGGGACACTGAGACACTGGGGCAGGGGACACTATGACACTGAGACACTGAGACACTGTGACACTGGGACACTGAGACACTGAGGCACTGGGACACAGGGACTCTGAGGCACTGGGGCACTGGGACACTGAGACACTGAGACACTCGGACACTGAGCCACTGAGGCACTGGGACACTGAGACACTGGGACACTGAGACACTGGGACACTGAGACACTGGGACAGTGGAACACTAAGACACTGGGAGGCTGAGACACTGGGACACTGAGACACTGAGACACTGAGTCACTGTGTCACTGAGGCACTGGGACACTGGGACACTGAGACACTGGGACACTGTGACACTGGGACACTGAGACACTGAGGCACTGGGACACAGGGACTCTGAGGCACTGGGGCACTGGGACACTGAGACACTGAGACACTCGGACACTGAGACACTGAGGCACTGAGGCACTGGGACACTGAGACACTAAGACACTAAGGCACTGGGACACTGAGACACTGAGACACTGAGACACTAAGGCACTGGGACACTGGGACACTGAGACACTGAGACACTGGGACACTGAGACACAGGTACACTGAGACACTGAGGCACTGGGACACAGGGACACTGAGGCACTGGGACACTGGGACACTGAGACACTGAGACACTTGGACACTGAGCCACTGAGTCACTGGGTCACTGAGGCACAGGGACACTGGGACACTGAGACACTGGGTCACTGAGACACTGGGGCACTGAGACACAGGGACACTGGGACACTGAGACACTGAAACACAGGGACACCGGGACACTGAGACACTGTGATACTGAGGAACTGGGACACTGAGACACTGAGACACTGAGGCACTGGGACACTGAGGAACTGGGACACTGGGACACTGGGACACTGATACACTGGACACTGGGACACTGAGGCACTGGGACACTGAGGCACTGTGACACTGAGACACTGAGACACTAAGGCACTGGGACACTGAGACACTGAGAAACTGGGACACTGAGACACAGGGACACTGAGACACTGAGGCACTGGGACACAGGGACACTGAGGCACTGGGACACTGGGACACTGAGACACTGAGACACTTGGACACTGAGCCACTGAGGCACTGGGACACTGAGACACTGAGACACTGGGACACTGACACACTGGGACACTGAGGCACTGAAACACTGAGACACTGAGACACTGAGGCACTGGGACACTGAGACACTGGGGCACTGAGACACTGGGTCACTGAGGCACTGGGACAATGGGATACTGAGACACAGGGACACTTAGACACTGAGACACTGAGACACAGGGACATTGGGACACTGAGTCACTGGGACACTGAGACACTGGGACACTGAGACACTGGGACACTGAGACACTGAGACACTGAGACACTGGGACACTGAGACACTGAGACACTGGGAGACTGAGACACTGGAGCACTGAGACACAGGGACACTGGGACACTGAGACACTGGGACATTAAGACACTGGGACACTGAGACACTGAGGCTCTGGGGCACTGAGCCACTAAGGCACTGGGACACTGGGACACTGGGACACTGAGAAACTGGGACACTGAGTCACTGAGACACTGGGACACTGAGACACTGAGGCACTGGTACACTGGGGCACTGAGGCTCTGGGACACTGAGACATTGAGACACTGGGACAATGAGACACTGGGACACTGATGCACTGGGGCACTGGGACACTGGGACACTGAGACACTGGGACACTGAGACACTGAGGAACTGGGACACTGGGACACTGAGACACTGAGACACTGAGACACTGAGACACTGGGACACTGAGACACTGGGGCACTGAGGCTCTGGGACACTGAGACACTGAGACACTGGGACAATGAGACACTGGGACACTGATGCACTGGGGCACTGGGAGAGTGAGAAACTGGGGCACTGAGACACAGGGACACTGGGACACTGAGACACTGGGACACTGAGACACTGGGACACTGAGACACTGAGACACTGGGACACTGGGACACTGAGACGCTGAGGCTCTGGGGCACTGAGACACTAAGGCACTGAGACACTGGGACACTGAGACACAGGGACACTGGGACACTGAGACACTGAGACACAGGGACACTGGGACACTGAGACACTGTGACACTGTGGCACTGGGACACTGAAACACTGAGACACTGAGGCACTGGGACACTGAGGAACTGGGACACTGGGACACTGATACACTGGACACTGGGATACTGAGGCACTGGGACACTGAGGCACTGGGACACTGAGACACTGAGACACTAAGGCACTGGGACACTGGGACACTGAGACACTGAGAAACTGGGACACTGAGACACAGGGACACTGAGACACTGAGGCACTGGGACACAGGGACACTGAGGCACTGGGACACTGGGACACTGAGACACTGAGACACTTGGACACTGAGCCACTGAGGCACTGAGACACTGGGACACTGAGACACTGAAACACTGAGACACTGAGACACTGGGACACTGAGGCACTGGGACACTGAGACACTGGGGCACTGAGACACTGGGTCACTGAGGCACTGGGACAATGGGACACTGAGACACTGGGTCACTGAGACACTGGGACACTGAGACACAGGGACACTTGGACACTGAGACACTGAGACACAGGGACATTGGGACACTGAGTCACTGAGACACTGAGACACTGGGACACTGGGATACTGGGACACTGAGACACTGAGACACTGGGAGACTGAGACACTGGGGCACTGAGACACAGGGACACTGGGACACTGAAACACTGGGACACTGAGTCACTGGGACACTGAGTCACTGAGACACTGGGACACTGGGATACTGGGACACTGAGACACTGAGACACTGGGAGACTGAGACACTGGGGCACTGAGACACAGGGACACTGGGACACTGAAACACTGGGACACTGAGTCACTGAGCCACTGAGCCACTGGGACACTGAGACACAGGGACACTGAGACACTGAAACACTGGGACACTGAGACACTGGGACACTGAGACACAGTGACACTGAGACACTGAGGCACTGGGACACTGAGGAACTGGGACACTGGGACACTGGACACTGAGACACTGGACACTGGGACACTGTGACACTGAGACACTGAAACACTGGGAAACTGAGCCACTGGGACACTGAGACACAGGGACACTGGGACACTGAGACACTGGGACACTGAGACACTGGGACACTGAGACACAGTGACACTGAGACACTGAGAAACTGGGACACTGAGACACAGGGACACTGAGACACTGAGGCACTGGGACACAGGGACACTGAGGCACTGGGACACTGAGACACTGAGACACTTGGACACTGAGCCACTGAGCCACTGAGCCACTGGGACACTGAGACACAGGGACACTGGGACACTGAGACACTGGGACACTGAGACACTGGGACACTGAGACACAGTGACACTGAGACACTGAGGCACTGGGACACTGAGGAACTGGGACACTGGGACACTGGACACTGAGACACTGGACACTGGGACACTGTGACACTGAGACACTGAAACACTGGGAAACTGAGCCACTGGGACACTGAGACACAGGGACACTGGGACACTGAGACACTGGGACACTGAGACACTGGGACACTGAGACACAGTGACACTGAGACACTGAGACACAGGGACACTGAGACACTGAGGCAATGGGACACAGGGACACTGAGGCACTGTGACACTGGGACACTGAGACACTTGGACACTGAGCCACTGAGGCACTGGGACACTGAGACACTGGGACACTGGGACACTGGGACACTGAGACACTGGGACACTGAGACACTGAAACACTGAGACACTGAGACACAGGGACACTGAGGCACTGAGACACTGAGACACTGGGAGACTGAGACACTGGGCCACTGAGTCACAGGGACACTAGGACACTGAGACACTGGGACACTGAGACACAGTGACACTGATACACTGAGACACTGGGACACTGGGACACTGAGACACTGAGGCACTGGGACACTGAGACACTAAGACACTAAGGCACTGGGACACTGAGACACTGAGAAACTAGGACACTGAGACACAGGGACACTGAGACACTGAGGCACTGGGACACAGGGACACTGAGGCACTGGGACACTGAGACACTGAGACACTTGGACACTGAGCCACTGAGCCACTGGGACACTGAGACACTGAGACACTGGGACACTGAGACACTGGGGCACTGAGACACTGGGACACTGAGACACTGAAACACTGAAACACTGAGACACTGGGACACTTAGGCACTGGGACACTGAGACACTGGGGCACTGAGACACTGGGACACTGAGACACTGGGTCACTGAGACACTGAGACACTGAGACACAGGGACATTGGGATACTGAGTCACTGGCACACTGAGACACTGGGACACTGAGACACTGAGACACTGTGACACTGAGACACTGGGACACTGAGACACAGGGTCACTGGGACACTGAGACACTGGGACACTGAGCCACAGGGACACTGATAAACTGAGGCACTGGGACACTGAGACACTGGGGCAGGGGACACTATGACACTGAGACACTGAGACACTGGGGCACTGAGACACTGGGGCATTGAGACAGTGGGACACTGTGGCACTGAGGCACTGAGACACTGGGAGACTGAGGCACTGGCACACTGGCACACTGAGACACTGGGACACTGAGACACTGAGACACTGGGACACTGGGACACTGAGACACTGGGACACTGAGCCACAGGGACACTGATAAACTGAGGCACTGGGACACTGGGACACTGAGACACTGGGGCAGGGGACACTATGACACTGAGACACTGAGACACTGGGGCACTGAGACACTGGGACATTGAGACAGTGGGACACTGTGACACTGAGGCACTGAGACATGGGAGACTGAGGCACTGGGACACTGGCACACTGAGACACTGGGACACTGTGACACTGGGACACTGAGACACTGAGGCACTGGGACACAGGGACTCTGAGGCACTGGGGCACTGGGACACTGAGACACTGAGACACTCGGACACTGAGCCACTGAGGCACTGGGACACTGAGACACTGGGACACTGAGACACTGGGACACTGAGACACTGGGACAGTGGAACACTAAGACACTGGGAGGCTGAGACACTGGGACACTGAGACACTGAGACACTGAGTCACTGTGTCACTGAGGCACTGGGACACTGGGACACTGAGACACTGGGACACTGTGACACTGGGACACTGAGACACTGAGGCACTGGGACACAGGGACTCTGAGGCACTGGGGCACTGGGACACTGAGACACTGAGACACTCGGACACTGAGACACTGAGGCACTGAGGCACTGGGACACTGAGACACTAAGACGCTAAGGCACTGGGACACTGAGACACTGAGAAACTAGGACACTGAGACACAGGGACACTGAGACACTGAGACACTGGGGCACTGAGACACTGGGACACTGAGACACTGGGTCACTGAGACACTGAGACACTGAGACACAGGGACATTGGGATACTGAGTCACTGGCACACTGAGACACTGGGACACTGAGACACTGAGACACTGTGACACTGAGACACTGGGACACTGAGACACAGGGACACTGGGACACTGAGACACTGGGACACTGAGCCACAGGGACACTGATAAACTGAGGCACTGGGACACTGGGACACTGAGACACTGGGGCAGGGGACACTATGACACTGAGACACTGAGACACTGGGGCACTGAGACACTGGGGCATTGAGACAGTGGGACACTGTGACACTGAGGCACTGAGACACTGGGAGACTGAGGCACTGGCACACTGGCACACTGAGACACTGGGACACTGAGACACTGGGACACTGAGACACTGAGACACTGGGACACTGGGACACTGAGACACTGGGACACTGAGCCACAGGGACACTGATAAACTGAGGCACTGGGACACTGGGACACTGAGACACTGGGGCAGGGGACACTATGACACTGAGACACTGAGACGCTGGGGCACTGAGACACTGGGACATTGAGACAGTGGGACACTGTGACACTGAGGCACTGAGACATGGGAGACTGAGGCACTGGGACACTGGCACACTGAGACACTGGGACACTGTGACACTGGGACACTGAGACACTGAGGCACTGGGACACAGGGACTCTGAGGCACTGGGGCACTGAGACACTGAGACACTGGGACACTGAGCCACTGAGGCACTGGGACACTGAGACACTGGGACACTGAGACACTGGGACACTGAGACACTGGGACAGTGGAACACTAAGACACTGGGAGGCTGAGACACTGGGACACTGAGACACTGAGACACTGAGTCACTGTGTCACTGAGGCACTGGGACACTGGGACACTGAGACACTGGGTCAATGAGACACTGGGACACTGAGACACCGGGACACTGGGACACTGAGACACTGAGACACAGGGACACTGGGACACTGAGACACTGTGACACTGAGGCACTGGGACACTGAGACACTGAGACACTGAGGCACTGGGACACTGAGGAACTGGGACACTGGGACACTGGGACACTGATACACTGGACACTGGGACACTGAGGCACTGGGACACTGAGGCACTGGGACACTGAGACACTGAGACAATAAGGCACTGGGACACTGGGACACTGAGACACTGAGAAACTGGCACACTGAGACACAGGGACACTGAGACACTGAGGCACTGGGACACAGGGACACTGAGGCACTGGGACACTGGGACACTGAGACACTGAGACACTTGGACACTGAGCCACTGAGGCACTAGGACACTGAGACACAGGGACATTGAGACACTGAATCACTGGGACACCGAGACACTGGGACACTGAAACACTGAGACACTGCGACACTGGGACACTGGGACACTGGGACACTGAGACACTGAGACACTGGGAGACTGAGACACTGGGGCACTGAGACACAGGGACACTAGGACACTGAGTCAGTGGGACACTGAGACACTGGGACACTGAGACACAGGGACACTGGGACACTGGGACACTGAGACACTGAGGCTCTGGGGCACTGAGACACTAAGGCACTGGGACACTGGGACACTGAGACACTGAGAAACTGGGACACTGAGACACTGAGACACTGGGACACTGAGACACTGAGGCACTGGGACACTGGGGCACTGAGGCTCTGGGACACTGAGACACTGAGACACTGGGACAATGAGACACTGGGACACTGATGCACTGGAGCACTGGGACACTGGGACACTGAGACACTGGGACACTGAGACACTGAGGAACTGGGACACTGAGACACTGAGGAACTGGGACACTGGGACACTGAGACACTGAGACACTGAGACACTGGGACACTGAGACACTGGGGCACTGAGGCTCTGGGACACTGAGACACTGGGGCACTGAGGCACTGGGTCACTGAGACACTGAGACACTGGGACACTGAGACACTAAGGCACTGGGACACTGGGACACTGAGACATTGAGAAACTGGGACACTGAGACACTGAGACACTGAGACACAGGGACACTGGGACACTGAGACACTGTGACACTGAGACACTGGGACACTGAGACACTGAGGCACTGGGACACTGAGGAACTGGGACACTGGGACACTGGACACTGAGACACTGGACACTGGGACACTGTGACACTGAGACACTGAGGCACTGGGACACAGGGACTCTGAGGCACTGGGGCACTGAGACACTGAGACACTGGGACACTGAGCCACTGAGGCACTGGGACACTGAGACACTGGGACACTGAGACACTGGGACACTGAGACACTGGGACAGTGGAACACTAAGACACTGGGAGGCTGAGACACTGGGACACTGAGACACTGAGACACTGAGTCACTGTGTCACTGAGGCACTGGGACACTGGGACACTGAGACACTGGGTCAATGAGACACTGGGACACTGAGACACCGGGACACTGGGACACTGAGACACTGAGACACAGGGACACTGGGACACTGAGACACTGTGACACTGAGGCACTGGGACACTGAGACACTGAGACACTGAGGCACTGGGACACTGAGGAACTGGGACACTGGGACACTGGGACACTGATACACTGGACACTGGGACACTGAGGCACTGGGACACTGAGGCACTGGGACACTGAGACACTGAGACAATAAGGCACTGGGACACTGGGACACTGAGACACTGAGAAACTGGCACACTGAGACACAGGGACACTGAGACACTGAGGCACTGGGACACAGGGACACTGAGGCACTGGGACACTGGGACACTGAGACACTGAGACACTTGGACACTGAGCCACTGAGGCACTAGGACACTGAGACACAGGGACATTGAGACACTGAATCACTGGGACACCGAGACACTGGGACACTGAGACACTGAGACACTGCGACACTGGGACACTGGGACACTGGGACACTGAGACACTGAGACACTGGGAGACTGAGACACTGGGGCACTGAGACACAGGGACACTAGGACACTGAGTCAGTGGGACACTGAGACACTGGGACACTGAGACACAGGGACACTGGGACACTGGGACACTGAGACACTGAGGCTCTGGGGCACTGAGACACTAAGGCACTGGGACACTGGGACACTGAGACACTGAGAAACTGGGACACTGAGACACTGAGACACTGGGACACTGAGACACTGAGGCACTGGGACACTGGGGCACTGAGGCTCTGGGACACTGAGACACTGAGACACTGGGACAATGAGACACTGGGACACTGATGCACTGGAGCACTGGGACACTGGGACACTGAGACACTGGGACACTGAGACACTGAGGAACTGGGACACTGAGACACTGAGGAACTGGGACACTGGGACACTGAGACACTGAGACACTGAGACACTGGGACACTGAGACACTGGGGCACTGAGGCTCTGGGACACTGAGACACTGGGGCACTGAGGCACTGGGTCACTGAGACACTGAGACACTGGGACACTGAGACACTAAGGCACTGGGACACTGGGACACTGAGACATTGAGAAACTGGGACACTGAGACACTGAGACACTGAGACACAGGGACACTGGGACACTGAGACACTGTGACACTGAGACACTGGGACACTGAGACACTGAGGCACTGGGACACTGAGGAACTGGGACACTGGGACACTGGACACTGAGACACTGGACACTGGGACACTGTGACACTGAGACACTGAAACACTGGGAAACTGAGCCACTGGGACACTGAGACACAGGGACACTGGGACACTGAGCCACAGGGACACTGATAAACTGAGACACTGAGACACTGGGGCACTGAGACACTGGGACATTGAGACAGTGGGACACTGTGACACTGAGGCACTGAGACACTGGGAGACTGAGGCACTGGCACACTGGCACACTGAGACACTGGGACACTGAGACACTGGGACACTGAGACACTGAGACACTGGGACACTGGGACACTGAGACACTGGGACACTGAGCCACAGGGACACTGATAAACTGAGGCACTGGGACACTGGGACACTGAGACACTGGGGCAGGGGACACTATGACACTGAGACACTGAGACACTGGGGCACTGAGACACTGGGACATTGAGACAGTGGGGCACTGTGACACTGAGGCACTGAGACACTGGGAGACTGAGGCACTGGGACACTGGCACACTGAGACACTGGGACACTGTGACACTGGGACACTGAGACACTGAGGCACTGGGACACAGGGACTCTGAGGCACTGGGGCACTGGGACACTGAGACACTGAGACACTCGGACACTGAGCCACTGAGGCACTGGGACACTGAGACACTGGGACACTGAGACACTGGGACACTGAGACACTGGGACAGTGGAACACTAAGACACTGGGAGGCTGAGACACTGGGACACTGAGACACTGAGACACTGAGTCACTGTGTCACTGAGGCACTGGGACACTGGGACACTGAGACACTGGGTCAATGAGACACTGGGACACTGAGACACCGGGACACTGGGACACTGAGACACTGAGACACAGGGACACTGGGACACTGAGACACTGAGACACTGAGGCACTGGGACACTGAGACACTGAGACACTGAGGCACTGGGACACTGAGGAACTGGGACACTGGGACACTGGGACACTGATACACTGGACACTGGGACACTGAGGCACTGGGACACTGAGGCACTGGGACACTGAGACACTGAGACAATAAGGCACTGGGACACTGGGAAACTGAGACACTGAGAAACTGGCACACTGAGACACAGGGACACTGAGACACTGAGGCACTGGGACACAGGGACACTGAGGCACTGGGACACTGGGACACTGAGACAC
This sequence comes from Pristiophorus japonicus, assembly GCF_044704955.1. Classification (NCBI taxonomy): domain Eukaryota; kingdom Metazoa; phylum Chordata; class Chondrichthyes; family Pristiophoridae; genus Pristiophorus; species Pristiophorus japonicus. The sequence continues at coordinate 23,245,144 of NC_092000.1, read as the reverse complement.
TGAGACACTTGGACACTGAGCCACTGAGGCACTAGGACACTGAGACACAGGGACATTGGGACACTGAATCACTGGGACACCGAGACACTGGGACACTGAGACACTGAGACACTGCGACACTGGGGCACTGGGACACTGGGACACTGAGACACTGAGACACTGGGAGACTGAGACACTGGGGCACTGAGACACAGGGACACTAGGACACTGAGTCACTGGGACACTGAGACACTGGGACACTGAGACACTGAGACACTGAGACACTGAGGCTCTGGGGCACTGAGACACTAAGGCACTGGGACACTGGGACACTGAGACACTGAGAAACTGGGACACTGAGACACTGAGACACTGGGACACTGAGACACTGAGGCACTGGGACACTGGGGCACTGAGGCTCTGGGACACTGAGACACTGAGACACTGGGACAATGAGACACTGGGACACTGATGCACTGGAGCACTGGGACACTGGGACACTGAGACACTGGGACACTGAGACACTGAGGAACTGGGACACTGAGACACTGAGGAATTGGGACACTGGGACACTGAGACACTGAGACACTGAGACACTGGGGCACTGAGACACTGGGGCACTGAGGCTCTGGGACACTGAGACACTGGGGCACTGAGACACTGGGTCACTGAGACACTGAAACACTGGGACACTGAGACACTAAGGCACTGGGACACTGGGACACTGAGACATTGAGAAACTGGGACACTGAGACACTGAGACACTGAGACACAGGGGCACTGGGACACTGAGACACTGTGACACTGAGACACTGGGACACTGAGACACTGAGGCACTGGGACACTGAGGAACTGGGACACTGGGACACTGGACACTGAGACACTGGACACTGGGACACTGTGACACTGAGACACTGAAACACTGGGAAACTGAGCCACTGGGACACTGAGACACAGGGACACTGGGACACTGAGACACTGGGACACTGAGACACTGGGACACTGAGACACAGTGACACTGAGACACTGAGACACAGGGACACTGAGACACTGAGGCAATGGGACACAGGGACACTGAGGCACTGTGACACTGGGACACTGAGACACTTGGACACTGAGCCACTGAGGCACTGGGACACTGAGACACTGGGACACTGGGACACTGGGACCCTGAGACACTGGGACACTGAGACACTGAAACACTGAGACACTGAGACACAGGGGCACTGAGGCACTGACACACTGAGACACTGGGAGACTGAGACACTGGGCCACTGAGATACTGAAACACTGGGAAACTGAGCCACTGGGACACTGAGACACAGGGACACTGGGACACTGAGACACTGGGACACTGAGACACTGGGACACTGAGACACAGTGACACTGAGACACTGAGGCACTGGGACACTGAGGAACTGGGAAACTGGGACACTGGACACTGAGACACTGGACACTGGGACACTGTGACACTGAGACACTGAAACACTGGGAAACTGAGCCACTGGGACACTGAGACACAGGGACACTGGGACACTGAGACACTGGGACACTGAGACACTGGGACACTGAGACACAGTGACACTGAGACACTGAGACACAGGGACACTGAGACACTGAGGCAATGGGACACAGGGACACTGAGGCACTGTGACACTGGGACACTGAGACACTTGGACACTGAGCCACTGAGGCACTGGGACACTGAGACACTGGGACACTGGGACACTGGGACACTGAGACACTGGGACACTGGGACACTGAGACACTGAAACACTGAGACACTGAGACACAGGGACACTGAGGCACTGAGACACTGAGACACTGGGAGACTGAGACACTGGGCCACTGAGTCACAGGGACACTAGGACACTGAGACACTGGGACACTGAGACACAGTGACACTGATACACTGAGACACTGGGACACTGGGACACTGAGACACTGAGGCACTGGGACACTGAGACACTAAGACACTAAGGCACTGGGACACTGAGACACTGAGAAACTAGGACACTGAGACACAGGGACACTGAGACACTGAGGCACTGGGACACAGGGACACTGAGGCACTGGGACACTGAGACACTGAGACACTTGGACACTGAGCCACTGAGCCACTGGGACACTGAGACACTGAGACACTGGGACACTGAGACACTGGGGCACTGAGACACTGGGACACTGAGACACTGAAACACTGAAACACTGAGACACTGGGACACTTAGGCACTGGGACACTGAGACACTGGGGCACTGAGACACTGGGACACTGAGACACTGGGTCACTGAGACACTGAGACACTGAGACACAGGGACATTGGGATACTGAGTCACTGGCACACTGAGACACTGGGACACTGAGACACTGAGACACTGTGACACTGAGACACTGGGACACTGAGACACAGGGACACTGGGACACTGAGACACTGGGACACTGAGCCACAGGGACACTGATAAACTGAGGCACTGGGACACTGGGACACTGAGACACTGGGGCAGGGGACACTATGACACTGAGACACTGAGACACTGGGGCACTGAGACACTGGGACATTGAGACAGTGGGACACTGTGACACTGAGGCACTGAGACACTGGGAGACTGAGGCACTGGGACACTGGCACACTGAGACACTGGGACACTGTGACACTGGGACACTGAGACACTGAGGCACTGGGACACAGGGACTCTGAGGCACTGGGGCACTGGGACACTGAGACACTGAGACACTCGGACACTGAGCCACTGAGGCACTGGGACACTGAGACACTGGGACACTGAGACACTGGGACACTGAGACACTGGGACAGTGGAACACTAAGACACTGGGAGGCTGAGACACTGAGACACTGAGTCACTGTGTCACTGAGGCACTGGGACACTGGGACACTGAGACACTGGGTCAATGAGACACTGGGACACTGAGACACCGGGACACTGGGACACTGAGACACTGAGACACAGGGACACTGGGACACTGAGACACTGTGACACTGAGGCACTGGGACACTGAGACACTGAGACACTGAGGCACTGGGACACTGAGGAACTGGAACACTGGGACACTGGGACACTGATACACTGGACACTGGGACACTGAGGCACTGGGACACTGAGGCACTGGGACACTGAGACACTGAGACAATAAGGCACTGGGACACTGAGACACTGAGAAACTGGCACACTGAGACACAGGGACACTGAGACACTGAGGCACTGGGACACAGGGACACTGAGGCACTGGGACACTTGGACACTGAGCCACTGAGGCACTAGGGCACTGAGACACAGGGACATTGGGACACTGAATCACTGGGTATCCGAGACACTGGGACACTGAGACACTGAGACACTGCGACACTGGGACACTGGGCCACTGGGACACTGAGACACTGAGACACTGGGAGACTGAGACACTGGGGCACTGAGACACAGGGACACTAGGACACTGAGTCACTGGGACACTGAGACACTGGGACACTGAGACACTGAGACACTGGGACACTGGGACACTGAGACACTGAGGCTCTGGGGCACTGAGACACTAAGGCACTGGGACACTGGGACACTGAGACACTGAGAAACTGGGACACTGAGACACTGAGACACTGGGACACTGAGACACTGAGGCACTGGGACACTGGGGCACTGAGGCTCTGGGACACTGAGACACTGAGACACTGGGACAAAGAGACACTGGGACACTGATGCACTGGAGCACTGGGACACTGGGACACTGAGACACTGGGACACTGAGGCACTGAGGAACTGGGACACTGAGACACTGAGGAACTGGGACACTGGGACACTGAGACACTGAGACACTGAGACACTGGGACACTGAGACACTGGGGCACTGAGGCTCTGGGACACTGAGACACTGGGGCACTGAGACACTGGGTCACTGAGACACTGAGACACTGGGACACTGAGACACTAAGGCACTGGGACACTGGGACACTGAGACATTGAGAAACTGGGACACTGAGACACTGAGACACTGAGACACACGGGCACTGGGACACTGAGACACTGTGACACTGAGACACTGGGACACTGAGACACTGAGGCACTGGGACACTGAGGAACTGGGACACTGGGACACTGGACACTGAGACACTGGACACTGGGACACTGAGGAACTGGGGCACTGAGACACTGAGGAACTGGGACACTGGGACACTGAGACACTGAGACACTGAGACACTGGGACACTGAGACACTGGGGCACTGAGGCTCTGGGACACTGAGACACTGGGGCACTGAGACACTGGGTCACTGAGACACTGAGACACTGGGACACTGAGACACTAAGGCACTGGGACACTGGGACACTGAGACATTGAGAAACTGGGACACTGAGACACTGAGACACTGAGACACTGAGACACAGGGGCACTGGGACACTGAGACACTGTGACACTGAGATACTGGGACACTGAGACACTGAGGCACTGGGACACTGAGGAACTGGGACACTGGGACACTGGACACTGAGCCACTGGACACTGGGACACTGTGACACTGAGACACTGAAACACTGGGAAACTGAAACACTGGAAAAACTGAGCCACTGGGACACTGAGACACAGGGACACTGGGACACTGAGACACTGGGACACTGAGACACTGAGACACAGGGACACTGAGACGCTGAGGCAATGGGACACAGGGACACTGAGGCACTGTGACACTGGGACACTGAGACACTTGGACACTGAGCCACTGAGGCACTGGGACACTGAGACACTGGGACACTGGGACACTGGGACACTGAGACACTGGGACACTGAGACACTGAAACACTGAGACACTGAGACACTGGGGCACTGAGGCACTGAGACACTGAGACACTGGGAGACTGAGACACTGGGCCACTGAGTCACAGGGACACTAGGACACTGAGACACTGGGACACTGAGACACAGTGACACTGATACACTGAGACACTGGGACACTGGGACACTGAGACACTGAGGCACTGGGACACTGAGATACTAAGACACTAAGGCACTGGGACACTGAGACACTGAGAAACTAGGACACTGAGACACAGGGACACTGAGACACTGATGCACTGGGACACAGGGGCACTGGGACACTGAGACACTGAGACACTTGGACACTGAGCCACTGAGCCACTGGGACACTGAGACACTGAGACACTGGGACACTGAGACACTGGGGCACTGAGACACTGGGACACTGAGACACTGAAACACTGAAACACTGAGACACTGGGACACTGAGACACTGGGGCACTGAGACACTGGGTCACTGAGGCACTGGGACAATGGGACACTGAGACACTGGGTCACTGAGACACTGAGACACTGAGACACAGGGACATTGGGATACTGAGTCACTGGCACACTGAGACACTGGGACACTGAGACACTGAGACACTGTGACACTGAGACACTGGGACACTGAGACACAGGGACACTGGGACACTGAGGCACTGAGACACAGGGACATTGGGATACTGAGTCACTGGCACACTGAGACACTGGGACACTGAGACACTGTGACACTGAGACACTGGGACACTGGGACACTGGGACACTGAGACACTGAGACACTGGGAGACTGATACACTGGAGCACTGAGACACAGGGACACTGGGACACTGAGACACTGGGACACTGGGACACTGAGACACTGAGACACTGGGACACTGGAACACTGAGAAACTGGGACGCTGAGACACTGAGACACTGGGACACTGAGACACTGAGGCACTGGGACACTGGGGCAATGATGCTCTGGGACACTGAGACACTGAGACACTGGGACAATGAGACACTGGGGCACTGATGCACTGGGGCGCTGGGAAACTGGGACACTGAGACACTGGGACACTGGGACACTGAGGAACTGGGACACTGGGACACTGAGACACTGAGACACTGAGACACTGGGACACTGAGACACTGAGACACTGGGGCACTGAGGCACTGGGGCACTGGGGCACTGGGACACTGGGACACTGAGGCACTGAGACACTGGTTCACTGGATCACTGGGGCACAGATGCACTGGGACACTGAGGAACTGGGACACAGTGGCACTGGGGCACTGGGGCACTGGGACACCGAGACACTTGGAGACTGAGACACTGGGACACTGAGACACAGGGACACTGGGACACTGAGACACTGAGACACTAAGACACTGGGACACTGGGACACTGAGACACTGGGACACTGAGCCACTGGGAGACTGAGACACTGAGACACTAGGACACTGACAGACTGGGACACTGAGGCACTGGGACACTGGGACACAGAGACACTGGGACACTGGGACACTGATACACTGGGACACTGAGGCACTGGGACTCTGAGACACTGGGACACTTAGGCACTGAGACACTGGGGTATTGAGACACTAAGACACTGGGACACTGAGACACTGGGACACTGGGATAGTGAGACACTGAGGCACTGAGACACTGAGGCAATGGGACACTGAGGAACTGGGACACAGGGACACTGGGGCACTGTGACACTGAGACACTGGGAGACTGAGACACTGGGACACTGAGACACAGGGACACTGGGACACCGAGACACTGAGACACTGGGACACGGAGACACTGGGACACTGGGACACTGAGAAACAGGGACACTGGGACACTGAGACACTGAGACACTGGGGCACTGAGACACTGGGACACTGAGCCACAGGGACACTGATAAACTGAGGCACTGGGACACTGGGACACTGAGACACTGGGGCAGGGGACACTATGACACTGAGACACTGAGACACTGGGGCACTGAGACACTGGGATACTGAGACAGTGGGACACTGTGACACTGAGGCACTGAGACACTGGGAGACTGAGGCACTGGGACACTGGCACACTGAGACACTGGGACACTGAGACACTGGGGCACGGAGACACTGAGGCACTGGGCACAGGGACTCTGAGTCACTGGGGCACTGGGACACTGAGACACTGAGCCACTGGGACACTGAGACACTGGGACACTGAGACACTGGGACAGTGGAACACTAAGACGCTGGGAGGCTGAGACACTGGGACACTGAGACACTGAGACACTGAGTCACTGTGTCACTGAGGCAATGGGACACTGGGACACTGAGACACTGGGTCAATGAGACACTGGGACACTGAGACACTGAGACACTGAGACACTGGGACACTGGGACACTGGGACACTGAGACACTGAGACACTGGGAGACTGAGACACTGGGGCACTGAGACACAGGGACACTAGGACACTGAGTCACTGGGACACTGAGACACTGGGACACTGAGACACTGAGACACTGGGACACTGGGACACTGAGACACTGATGCTCTGGGGCACTGAGACACTAAGGCACTGGGACACTGGGGCACTGAGACACTGAGAAACTGGGACACTGAGACACTGAGACACTGGGATACTGAGACACTGAGGCACTGGGACACTGGGGCACTGAGGCTCTGGGACACTGAGACACTGAGACACTGGGACAATAAGACACTGGGACACTGATGCACTGGGGCACTGGGACACTGGGACACTGAGACACTGGGACACTGAGACACTGAGGAACTGGGACACTGAGACACTGAGGAACTGGGACACTGGGACACTGAGACACTGAGACACTGAGACACTGGGACACTGAGACACTGGGGCACTGAGGCTCTGGGACACTGAGACACTGGGGCACTGAGACACTGGGTCACTGATACACTGAGACACTGTGACACTGGGACACTGGGACACTGGGACACTGAGACACTGAGACACTGGGAGACTGAGACACTGGGGCACTGAGACACAGGGACACTGGGACACTGGGACACTGAGGCACTGGGGCACTGAGGCTCTGGGACACTGAGACACTGGGGCACTGAGACACTGGGTCACTGAGACACTGAGACACTGTGACACTGAGACACTGGGACACTGGGACACTGGGACACTGAGACACTGAGACACTGGGAGACTGAGACCCTGGGGCACTGAGACACAGGGACACTGGGACACTGAGACACTGAGACACTGGGACACTGAGACACTGAGACACTGGGACACTGGAACACTGAGAAACTGCGACGCTGAGACACTGAGACACTGGGACACTGAGACACTGAGGCACTGGGACACTGGGGCAATGAGGCTCTGGGACACTGAGGCACTGAGACACTGGGACAATGAGACACTGGGACACTGATGCACTGGGGCACTGGGACATGGGACACTGAGACACTGGGACACTGGGACACTGAGGAACTGGGACACTGGGATACTGAGACACTGAGACACTGAGACACTGGGACACTGAGACACTGAGACACTGGGACACTGAGGCACTGGGGCACTGGGACACTGGGAGACTGAGACCCTGGGGCACTGAGACACAGGGACACTGGGACACTGAGACACTGAGACACTGGGACACTGAGACACTGAGACACTGGGACACTGGAACACTGAGAAACTGGGACGCTGAGACACTGAGACACTGGGACACTGAGACACTGAGGCACTGGGACACTGGGGCAATGAGGCTCTGGGACACTGAGGCACTGAGACACTGGGACAATGAGACACTGGGACACTGATGCACTGGGGCACTGGGACATGGGACACTGAGACACTGGGACACTGGGACACTGAGGAACTGGGACACTGGGATACTGAGACACTGAGACACTGAGACACTGGGACACTGAGACACTGAGACACTGGGACACTGAGGCACTGGGGCACTGGGACACTGAGGCACTGAGACACTGGGTCACTGGATCACTGGGGCACAGATGCACTGGGACACTGAGGAACTGGGACACAGTGACACTGGGGCACAGGCGCACTGGGACACCGAGACATTTGGAGACTGAGACACTGGGACACTGAGACACAGGGACACTGGGACACTGAGACACTGAGACACTAAGACACTGGGACACTGGGACACTGAGACACTGGGACACTGAGACACTGGGAGACTGAGACACTGAGACACTAGGACACTGACACACTGGTACACCGAGGCACTGGGACACTGGGACACAGATACACTGGGACACTGGGACACTGATACACTGGGACACTGAGGCACTGGGACTCTGAGACACTGGGACACTTAGGCACTGAGACACTGGGGTATTGAGACACTAAGACACTGGGACACTGAGACACTGGGACACTGGGATAGTGAGACACTGAGACACTGAGACACTGGGGCACTGAGTCACTGGGACACTGAGACAGTGGCACACTGTGACACTGAGGCACTGAGACACTGGGAGACTGAGGCACTGGGACACTGGCACACTGAGACACTGGGACACTGAGACACTGGGACACTGAGACACTGAGGCACTGGGACACAGGGACTCTGAGGCACTGGGGCACTGGGACACTGAGACACTGAGACACTCGGACACTGAGCCACTGAGGCACTGGGACACTGAGACACTGGGACACTGAGACACTGGGACACTGAGACACTGGGACAGTGGAACACTAAGACACTGGGACACTGAGACACTGAGACACTGAGACACTGAGACACTGAGTCACTGGGTCACTGAGGCACTGGGACACTGGGACACTGAGACACTGGGTCAATGAGACACTGGGACACTGAGACACAGGGACACTGGGACACTGAGACACTGTGACACTGAGGCACTGGGACACTGAGACACTGAGACACTGAGGCACTGGGACACTGAGACACTGAGACACTGGGACACTGAGACACTGAGGCACTGGGACACTGGGGCACTGAGGCTCTGGGACACTGAGACACTGAGACACTGGGACAATGAGACACTGGGGCACTGATGCACTGGGGCACTGGGACACTGGGACACTGAGACACTGGGACACTGGGACACTGAGGAACTGGGACACTGGGACACTGAGACACTGAGGCACTGAGACACTGAGACACTGGGGCACTGAGACACTGAGACACTGAGACACTGGGACACTGAGGCACTGGGGCACTGGGACACTGGGACACTGAGGCACTGAGACACTGGGTCACTGGGACACTGGGACACTGAGGCACTGAGACACTGGGTCACTGGGTCACTGGGGCACAGAGGCAATGGGACACTGAGGAACTGGGACACAGTGACACTGGGGCACTGTGGCACTGCGACACCGAGACACTTGGAGACTGAGACACTGGGACACTGAGACACAGGGACACTGGGACACTGAGACACTGAGACACTAAGGCACTGGGACACTGAGACACTGGGACACTGAGACACTGGGAGACTGTGACACTGAGACAATGGGGCACTGACACACTGGGACACTGAGGCACTGGGACACTGGGACACAGAGACACTGGGACACTGGGACACTGATACACTGTGACACTGAGGCACTGGGACTCTGAGACACTGGGACACTTAGGCACTGAGACACTGGGGTATTGAGACACTAAGACACTGGGACACTGAGACACTGGGACACTGGGATAGTGAGACACTGAGTCACTGAGACACTGAGGCACTGGGACACTGAGGAACTTGGACACAGGGACACTGGGGCACTGGGACACTGAGACACTGGGAGACTGAGACACTGGGACACTGGGTCACTGAGACACAGGGACACTGGGACACTGAGACACTGAGACACTGAGACACTGGGACACAGAGACACTGGGACACTGAGCCACAGGGACACTGAGACACTGAGTCACTGGGACACAGGGACACTGAGGCACTGGGGCACTGGGGCACTGAGACACTGAGACACTGAGACACTCGGACACTGAGCCACTGAGGCACTGGGACACTGAGACACTGGGACACTGAGACACTGGGACACTGAGACACTGGGACAGTGGAACACTAAGACAGTGGGACACTGAGACACAAGGAAACTGGGACACTGAGACACTGAGACACAGGGACACTGGGACACTGAGGCACTGTGACACTGAGGCACTGGGACACTGAGACACTGAGACACTGGGTCACTGAGACACTGTGGAACTGGGACATTGGGACACTGGGACACTGAGACACTGGACACTGGGACACTGGGACACTGAGACACTGTGAAACTGAGACACTGGGACACTGAGACACAGAGACACTGGGACACTGAGATACTGGGACACTGAGACACTGGGGCACTGAGACACAGTGACACTGAGACACTGGGACAATGGGACACTGAGACACTGAGGCACTGGGACACTGAGACACTAAGGCACTGGAACACTGGGACACTGAGACACTGAGAAACTGGGACACTGAGACACAGGGATACTGAGACACTGAGGCAATGGGACACAGGCACACTGAGGCACTGGGACACTGGGACACTGAGACACTTGGACACTGAGCCACTGAGGCACTGGGACACTGAGACACTGAGACATTGAGACACTGGGACACTGAGACACAGTGACACTGAGACACTGAGACACTGGGACACTGGGACACTGAGACACTGAGGCACTGGGACACTGAGACACTGAGACACTAAGGCACTGGGACACTGGGACACTGAGACACTGAGAAACTGGGACACTGAGACACAGGGACACTGAGACACTGAGGCAACTGGGACACAGGGACACTGAGGCACTGGGACACTGGGACACTGAGACACTGAGACACTTGGACACTGAGCCACTGAGGCACTGGGACACTGAGACACTGAGACACTGGGACACTGAGACACTGGGACACTGAGACACTGAAACACTGAGACACTGAGACACTGGGACACTGAGGCACTGGGACACTGAGACACTGGGGCACTGAGACACTGGGTCACTGAGGCACTGGCACAATGGGACACTGAGACACTGGGTCACTGAGACACTGGGACACTGAGACACAGGGACACTTGGACACTGAGACACTGAGACACAGGGACATTGGGACACTGAGTCACTGGGACACTGAGACACTGGGACACTGAGACACTGAGACACTGAGACACTGAGACACTGGGTCACTGGGACACTGGGACACTGATACACTGAGACACTTGCAGACTGAGACACTGGGGCACTGAGACACAGGGACACTGGGACACTGAGACACTGGGACACTGAGACACTGGGACACTGAGACACTGAGACACTGGGACACTGGGACACTGAGACACTGAGGCTCTGGGGCACTGAGACATTAAGGCACTGGGACACTGGGACACTGAGACACTGAGAAACTGGGACACTAAGGCACTGGGACACTGGGACACTGAGACACTGAGAAACTGAGACACTGAGACACTGAGACACTGGGACACTGGGACACTGAGACACTGGGACACTGGGATAGTGAGACACTGAGTCACTGAGACACTGAGGCACTGGGACACTGAGGAACTTGGACACAGGGACACTGGGGCACTGGGACACTGAGACACTGGGAGACTGAGACACTGGGACACTGGGTCACTGAGACACAGGGACACTGGGACACTGAGACACTGAGACACTGAGACACTGGGACACTGAGACACTGGGACACTGAGCCACAGGGACACTGCGACACTGAGTCACTGGGACACAGGGACACTGAGGCACTGGGGCACTGGGGCACTGAGACACTGAGACACTGAGACACTCGGACACTGAGCCACTGAGGCACTGGGACACTGAGACACTGGGACACTGAGACACTGGGACACTGAGACACTGGGACAGTGGAACACTAAGACAGTGGGACACTGAGACACAAGGAAACTGGGACACTGAGACACTGAGACACAGGGACACTGGGACACTGAGGCACTGTGACACTGAGGCACTGGGACACTGAGACACTGAGACACTGGGTCACTGAGACACTGTGGAACTGGGACATTGGGACACTGGGACACTGAGACACTGGACACTGGGACACTGGGACACTGAGACACTGTGAAACTGAGACACTGGGACACTGAGACACAGAGACACTGGGACACTGAGATACTGGGACACTGAGACACTGGGGCACTGAGACACAGTGACACTGAGACACTGGGACAATGGGACACTGAGACACTGAGGCACTGGGACACTGAGACACAGGGATACTGAGACACTGAGGCAATGGGACACAGGCACACTGAGGCACTGGGACACTGGGACACTGAGACACTTGGACACTGAGCCACTGAGGCACTGGGACACTGAGACACTGAGACATTGAGACACTGGGACACTGAGACACAGTGACACTGAGACACTGAGACACTGAGACACTGGGACACTGGGACACTGAGACACTGAGGCACTGGGACACTGAGACACTGAGACACTAAGGCACTGGGACACTGGGACACTGAGACACTGAGGCACTGGGACTCTGAGACACTGGGACACTTAGGCACTGAGACACTGGGGTATTGAGACACTAAGACACTGGGACACTGAGACACTGGGACACTGGGATAGTGAGACACTGAGGCACTGAGACACTGAGGCAATGGGACACTGAGGAACTGGGACACAGGGACACTGGGGCACTGTGACACTGAGACACTGGGAGACTGAGGCACTGGGACTCTGAGACACTGGGACACTTAGGCACTGAGACACTGGGGTATTGAGACACTAAGACACTGGGACACTGAGACACTGGGACACTGGGATAGTGAGACACTGAGGCACTGAGACACTGAGGCAATGGGACACTGAGGAACTGGGACACAGGGACACTGGGGCACTGTGACACTGAGACACTGGGAGACTGAGACACAGGGACACTGGGACATCGAGACACTGAGACACTGGGACACGGAGACACTGGGACACTGGGACACTGAGAAACAGGGACACTGGGACACTGAGACACTGAGACACTGGGACACTGAGACACTGGGACACTGAGCCACAGGGACACTGATAAACTGAGGCACTGGGACACTGAGACACTGGGGCAGGGAACACTATGACACTGAGACACTGAGACACTGGGGCACTGAGTCACTGGGACACTGAGACAGTGGGGCACTGTGACACTGAGGCACTGAGACACTGGGAGACTGAGGCACTGGGACACTGGCACACTGAGACACTGGGACACTGAGACACTGGGACACTGAGACACTGAGGCACTGGGACACAGGGACTCTGAGGCACTGGGGCACTGGGACACTGAGACACTGAGACACTCGGACACTGAGCCACTGAGGCACTGGGACACTGAGACACTGGGACACTGAGACACTGGGACACTGAGACACTGGGACAGTGGAACACTAAGACACTGGGAGGCTGAGACACTGGGACACTGAGACACTGAGACACTGAGTCACTGGGTCACTGAGGCACTGGGACACTGGGACACTGAGACACTGGGTCAATGAGACACTGGGACACTGAGACACAGGGACACTGGGACACTGAGACACTGAGACACAGGGACACTGGGACACTGAGACACTGTGACACTGAGGCACTGGGACACTGAGACACTGAGACACTGAGGCACTGGGACACTGAGACACTGAGACACTGGGACACTGAGGCACTGGGACACTGGGGCACTGAGGCTCTGGGACACTGAGACACTGAGACACTGGGACAATGAGACACTGGGGCACTGATGCACTGGGGCACTGGGACACTGGGACACTGAGACACTGGGACACTGGGACACTGAGGAACTGGGACACTGGGACACTGAGACACTGAGGCACTGAGACACTGAGACACTGGGGCACTGAGACACTGAGACACTGGGACACTGAGGCACTGGGGCACTGGGACACTGGGACACTGAGGCACTGAGACACTGGGTCACTGGGACACTGGGACACTGAGGCACTGAGACACTGGGTCACTGGGTCACTGGGGCACAGAGGCAATGGGACACTGAGGAACTGGGACACAGTGACACTGGGGCACTGTGGCACTGCGACACCGAGACACTTGGAGACTGAGACACTGGGACACTGAGACACAGGGACACTGGGACACTGAGACACTGAGACACTAAGGCACTGGGACACTGAGACACTGGGACACTGAGACACTGGGAGACTGTGACACTGAGACAATGGGGCACTGACACACTGGGACACTGAGGCACTGGGACACTGGGACACAGAGACACTGGGACACTGGGACACTGATACACTGCGACACTGAGGCACTGGGACTCTGAGACACTGGGACACTTAGGCACTGAGACACTGGGGTATTGAGACACTAAGACACTGGGACACTGAGACACTGGGACACTGGGATAGTGAGACACTGAGTCACTGAGACACTGAGGCACTGGGACACTGAGGAACTTGGACACAGGGACACTGGGGCACTGGGACACTGAGACACTGGGAGACTGAGACACTGGGACACTGGGTCACTGAGACACAGGGACACTGGGACACTGAGACACTGAGACACTGAGACACTGGGACACAGAGACACTGGGACACTGAGCCACAGTGACACTGAGACACTGAGTCACTGGGACACAGGGACACTGAGGCACTGGGGCACTGGGGCACTGAGACACTGAGACACTGAGACACTCGGACACTGAGCCACTGAGGCACTGGGACACTGAGACACTGGGACACTGAGACACTGGGACACTGAGACACTGGGACAGTGGAACACTAAGACAGTGGGACACTGAGACACAAGGAAACTGGGACACTGAGACACTGAGACACAGGGACACTGGGACACTGAGGCACTGTGACACTGAGGCACTGGGACACTGAGACACTGAGACACTGGGTCACTGAGACACTGTGGAACTGGGACATTGGGACACTGGGACACTGAGACACTGGACACTGGGACACTGGGACACTGAGACACTGTGAAACTGAGACACTGGGACACTGAGACACAGAGACACTGGGACACTGAGATACTGGGACACTGAGACACTGGGGCACTGAGACACAGTGACACTGAGACACTGGGACAATGGGACACTGAGACACTGAGGCACTGGGACACTGAGACACTAAGGCACTGGAACACTGGGACACTGAGACACTGAGAAACTGGGACACTGAGACACAGGGATACTGAGACACTGAGGCAATGGGACACAGGCACACTGAGGCACTGGGACACTGGGACACTGAGACACTTGGACACTGAGCCACTGAGGCACTGGGACACTGAGACACTGAGACATTGAGACACTGGGACACTGAGACACAGTGACACTGAGACACTGAGACACTGGGACACTGGGACACTGAGACACTGAGGCACTGGGACACTGAGACACTGAGACACTAAGGCACTGGGACACTGGGACACTGAGACACTGAGAAACTGGGACACTGAGACACAGGGACACTGAGACACTGAGGCAACTGGGACACAGGGACACTGAGGCACTGGGACACTGGGACACTGAGACACTGAGACACTTGGACACTGAGCCACTGAGGCACTGGGACACTGAGACACTGAGACACTGGGACACTGAGACACTGGGACACTGAGACACTGAAACACTGAGACACTGAGACACTGGGACACTGAGGCACTGGGACACTGAGACACTGGGGCACTGAGACACTGGGTCACTGAGGCACTGGCACAATGGGACACTGAGACACTGGGTCACTGAGACACTGGGACACTGAGACACAGGGACACTTGGACACTGAGACACTGAGACACAGGGACATTGGGACACTGAGTCACTGGGACACTGAGACACTGGGACACTGAGACACTGAGACACTGAGACACTGAGACACTGGGTCACTGGGACACTGGGACACTGATACACTGAGACACTTGCAGACTGAGACACTGGGGCACTGAGACACAGGGACACTGGGACACTGAGACACTGGGACACTGAGACACTGGGACACTGAGACACTGAGACACTGGGACACTGGGACACTGAGACACTGAGGCTCTGGGGCACTGAGACATTAAGGCACTGGGACACTGGGACACTGAGACACTGAGAAACTGGGACACTAAGGCACTGGGACACTGGGACACTGAGACACTGAGAAACTGAGACACTGAGACACTGAGACACTGGGACACTGGGACACTGAGACACTGGGACACTGGGATAGTGAGACACTGAGTCACTGAGACACTGAGGCACTGGGACACTGAGGAACTTGGACACAGGGACACTGGGGCACTGGGACACTGAGACACTGGGAGACTGAGACACTGGGACACTGGGTCACTGAGACACAGGGACACTGGGACACTGAGACACTGAGACACTGAGACACTGGGACACTGAGACACTGGGACACTGAGCCACAGGGACACTGCGACACTGAGTCACTGGGACACAGGGACACTGAGGCACTGGGGCACTGGGGCACTGAGACACTGAGACACTGAGACACTCGGACACTGAGCCACTGAGGCACTGGGACACTGAGACACTGGGACACTGAGACACTGGGACACTGAGACACTGGGACAGTGGAACACTAAGACAGTGGGACACTGAGACACAAGGAAACTGGGACACTGAGACACTGAGACACAGGGACACTGGGACACTGAGGCACTGTGACACTGAGGCACTGGGACACTGAGACACTGAGACACTGGGTCACTGAGACACTGTGGAACTGGGACATTGGGACACTGGGACACTGAGACACTGGACACTGGGACACTGGGACACTGAGACACTGTGAAACTGAGACACTGGGACACTGAGACACAGAGACACTGGGACACTGAGATACTGGGACACTGAGACACTGGGGCACTGAGACACAGTGACACTGAGACACTGGGACAATGGGACACTGAGACACTGAGGCACTGGGACACTGAGACACTAAGGCACTGGAACACTGGGACACTGAGACACTGAGAAACTGGGACACTGAGACACAGGGATACTGAGACACTGAGGCAATGGGACACAGGCACACTGAGGCACTGGGACACTGGGACACTGAGACACTTGGACACTGAGCCACTGAGGCACTGGGACACTGAGACACTGAGACATTGAGACACTGGGACACTGAGACACAGTGACACTGAGACACTGAGACACTGGGACACTGGGACACTGAGACACTGAGGCACTGGGACACTGAGACACTGAGACACTAAGGCACTGGGACACTGGGACACTGAGACACTGAGGCACTGGGACACTGGGACACTGAGACACTGAGACACTTGGACACTGAGCCACTGAGGCACTGGGACACTGAGACACTGAGACACTGGGACACTGAGACACTGGGACACTGAGACACTGAAACACTGAGACACTGAGACACTGGGACACTGAGGCACTGGGACACTGAGACACTGGGGCACTGAGACACTGGGTCACTGAGGCACTGGCACAATGGGACACTGAGACACTGGGTCACTGAGACACTGGGACACTGAGACACAGGGACACTTGGACACTGAGACACTGAGACACAGGGACATTGGGACACTGAGTCACTGGGACACTGAGACACTGGGACACTGAGACACTGAGACACTGAGACACTGAGACACTGGGTCACTGGGACACTGGGACACTGATACACTGAGACACTTGCAGACTGAGACACTGGGGCACTGAGACACAGGGACACTGGGACACTGAGACACTGGGACACTGAGACACTGGGACACTGAGACACTGAGACACTGAGACACTGGGACACTGGGACACTGGGACACTGAGGCTCTGGGGCACTGGGACACTGAGACACTTGGACACTGAGCCACTGAGGCACTGGGACACTGAGACACTGAGACATTGAGACACTGGGACACTGAGACACAGTGACACTGAGACACTGAGACACTGGGACACTGGGACACTGAGACACTGAGGCACTGGGACACTGAGACACTGAGACACTAAGGCACTGGGACACTGGGACACTGAGACACTGAGGCACTGGGACACTGGGACACTGAGACACTGAGACACTTGGACACTGAGCCACTGAGGCACTGGGACACTGAGACACTGAGACACTGGGACACTGAGACACTGGGACACTGAGACACTGAAACACTGAGACACTGAGACACTGGGACACTGAGGCACTGGGACACTGAGACACTGGGGCACTGAGACACTGGGTCACTGAGGCACTGGCACAATGGGACACTGAGACACTGGGTCACTGAGACACTGGGACACTGAGACACAGGGACACTTGGACACTGAGACACTGAGACACAGGGACATTGGGACACTGAGTCACTGGGACACTGAGACACTGGGACACTGAGACACTGAGACACTGAGACACTGAGACACTGGGTCACTGGGACACTGGGACACTGATACACTGAGACACTTGCAGACTGAGACACTGGGGCACTGAGACACAGGGACACTGGGACACTGAGACACTGGGACACTGAGACACTGGGACACTGAGACACTGAGACACTGAGACACTGGGACACTGGGACACTGGGACACTGAGGCTCTGGGGCACTGAGACACTAAGGCACTGGGACACTGGGACACTGGGACAATGAGACACTGGGACACTGATGCACTGGGGCACTTGGACACTGGGACACTGAGACACTGGGACACTGAGACACTGAGAAACTGGGACACTGGAACACTGAGACACTGAGACACTGAGACACTGGGACACTGAGACACTGGGGCATTGAGGCTCTGGGACACTGAGACACTGAGACACTGGGACAATGAGACACTGGGACACTGATGCACTGGGGCACTGGGAGACTGAGACACTGGGGCACTGAGACACAGGGACACTGGGACACTGAGGCACTGGGACACTGAGACACTGAGACACTGGGACACTGGGACACTGAGACACTGAGGCTCTGGGGCACTGAGACACTAAGGCACTGGGACACTGAGACACTTGGACACTGAGCCACTGAGGCACTGGGACACTGAGACACTGAGACATTGAGACACTGGGACACTGAGACACAGTGACACTGAGACACTGAGACACTGGGACACTGGGACACTGAGACAATGAGACACTGGGACACTGATGCACTGGGGCACTGGGACACTGGGACACTGAGACACTCGGACACTGAGACACTGAGGAACTGGGACACTGGGACACTTAGACACTGAGACACTGAGACACTGGGACACTGAGACACTGGGGCACTGAGGCTCTGGGACACTGAGACACTGAGACTCTGGGACAATGAGACACTGGGACACTGATGCACTGGGGCACCGGGACACTGGGACACTGAGACACTGGGACATTGAGACACTGAGGAACTGGGACACTGGGACACTGAGACACTGAGACACTGAGACACTGGGACACTGAGACACTGAGACACTGGGACACTGAGGCACTGGGACACTGGGGCACTGAGACACTGGGTCACTGGGACACTGAGGCAGTGGGACACTGGGTCACTGGGACACTGAGGCAGTGGGACACTGAGACACTGGGACACTGAGGCACTGGGACACTGGGTCACTGGGACACTGAGGCACTGGGACACTGGGACACTGAGACACTGAGACACTGGGACACTGGGACACTGAGACACTGAGGCTCTGGGGCACTGAGACACTAAGGCACTGGGACACTGGGACACTGAGACACTGGGACACTGAGACACTGAGACACTGGGACACTGAGACACTGAGGCACTGGGACACTGTGGCACTGAGGCTCTGGGACACTGAGACACTGAGACACTGGGACAATGAGACACTGGGACACTGATGCACTGGGGCACTGGGGCACTGGGACACTGAGACACTGGGACACTGAGACACTGAGGAACTGGGACACTGGGACACTGAGACACTGAGACACTGAGACACTGGGACACTGAGACACTGGGGCATTGAGGCTCTGGGACACTGAGGCACTGAGACACTGGGACAATGAGACACTGGGACACTGATGCACTGGGGCACTGGGAGACTGAGACACTGGGGCACTGAGACACAGGGACACTGGGACACTGAGACACTGGGACACTGAGACACTGGGACACTGAGACACTGAGACACAGGGACACTGGGACACTGAGACACTGAGGCTCTGGGGCACTGAGACACTAAGGCACTGGGACACTGGGACACTGAGACACTGAGGAACTGAGGCACTGAGACACTGAGACACTGGGACACTGAGGCTCTGGGGCACTGAGACACTGAGACACTGGGACAATGAGACACTGGGACACTGATGCACTGGGGCACTGGGACACTGGGACACTGAGAGACTGGGACACTGAGACACTGAGGAACTGGGACACTGGGACACTGAGACACTGAGACACTGAGGCACTGAGACACTGAGACACTGGGACACTGAGGCTCTGGGGCACTGAGACACTGAGACACTGGGACAATGAGACACTGGGACACTGATGCACTGGGGCACTGGGACACTGGGACACTGAGAGACTGGGACACTGAGACACTGAGGAACTGGGACACTGGGACACTGAGACACTGAGACACTGAGGCACTGGGACACTGAGACACTGGGGCACTGAGGCTCTGGGACACTGAGACACTGAGACACTGGGACAATGAGACACTGGGACACTGATGCACTGGGGCACTGGGACACTGGGACACTGGGACACTGTGACATTGAGGAACTGGGACACTGGGACACTTAGACACTGAGACACTGAGACACTGGGACACTGAGACACTGGGGCACTGAGGCTCTGGGACACTGAGACACTGAGACACTGGGACAATGAGACACTGGGACACTGATGCACTGGGGCACTTGGACACTGGGACACTGAGACACTGGGACACTGAGACACTGGGACACTGAGACACTGAGACACTGGGACACTGAGGCACTGGGATACTGGGGCACTGAGACACTGGGTCACTGGGACACTGAGGCAGTGGGACACTGGGTCACTGGGACACTGAGGCAGTGGGACACTGAGACACTGGGACACTGAGGCACTGGGACACTGGGTCACTGGGACACTGAGGCACTGGGACACTGGGACACTGAGACACTGAGACACTGGGACACTGGGACACTGAGACACTGAGGCTCTGGGGCACTGAGACACTAAGGCACTGGGACACTGGGACACTGAGACACTGAGAAACTGGGACACTGAGACACTGAGAGACTGGGACACTGAGACACTGAGGCACTGGGACACTGTGGCACTGAGGCTCTGGGACACTGAGACACTGGGACAATGAGACACTGGGACACTGATGCACTGGGGCACTGGGGCACTGGGACACTGAGACACTGGGACACTGAGACACTGAGGAACTGGGACACTGGGACACTGAGACACTGAGACACTGAGACACTGGGACACTGGGACACTGAGACACTGGGGCATTGAGGCTCTGGGACACTGAGACACTGAGACACTGGGACAATGAGACACTGGGACACTGATGCACTGGGGCACTGGGAGACTGAGACACTGGGGCACTGAGACACAGGGACACTGGGACACTGAGACACTGGGACACTGAGACACTGGGACACAGAGACACTGAGACACTGGGACACTGGGACACTGAGACACTGAGGCTCTGGGGCACTGAAACACTAAGGCACTGGGACACTGGGACACTGAGACACTGAGGAACTGAGACACTGAGACACTGAGACACTGGGACACTGAGACACTGAGGCACTGGGACACTGGGGCACTGAGGCTCTGGGGCACTGAGACACTGAGACACTGGGACAATGAGACACTGGGACACTGATGCACTGGGGCACTGGGACACTGGGACACTGAGAGACTGGGACACTGAGACACTGATGAACTGGGACACTGGGACACTGAGACACTGAGACACTGAGGCACTGGGACACTGAGACACTGGGGCACTGAGGCTCTGGGACACTGAGACACTGAGACACTGGGACAATGAGACACTGGGACACTGATGCACTGGGGCACTGGGACACTGGGACACTGGGACACTGGGACATTGAGATACTGGGACACTGATGCACTGGGGCACTGGGACACTGGGACACTGAGACACTCGGACACTGAGACACTGAGGAACTGGGACACTGGGACACTTAGACACTGAGACACTGAGACACTGGGACACTGAGACACTGGGGCACTGAGACACTGAGACACTGGGACACTGAGGCACTGGGGCACTGGGACACTGGGACACTGTGGCACTGAGACACTGGGTCACTGGGACACTGAGGCACTGAGACACTGGGTCACTGGGTCACTGGGGCACAGAGGCACTGGGACACTGAGGCACTGGGACACTGGGGCACTGAGACATTGGGTCACTGGGACACTGAGGCAGTGGGACACTGAGACACTGGGACACTGAGGCACTGGGACACTGGGGCACTGAGACACTGGGTCACTGGGACACTGAGGCACTGGGACAGTGAGACACTGGAACACCGAGACACTGAGACACTTGGTGCCATACTTTGTCAAATGCTGCCTTGATGTCCAGGGCAGTCACGCTCACCTCACCTCTGGAATTCAGCTCTTTGGTCCATGTTTGGACCAAGGCTGTAATGCGGTCTGGGGCTGAATGGTTCTGGCGGAACCCAAACTGAGCATCGGTGTGCAGGTTATTGGTGAGTAAGTGCCACTTGATAGCACTGTTGACAACAACTTCCATCACTTTGCTGATGATTGAGAGTAGGCTGATGAGGTGTTAATTGGCTGGTTTGTATTTGAGCAGCTTTTTGTGGACAGGACATAGCTGGGCAGTTTTCCACATTGTTGAATAGATGCCAGTGTTGTAGCTGTACTGGAGCAACTTGGCTAGAGGCGCGGCTAGTTCTGGAGCACAAGTCAAAGCACGACAGCCGGGAGGTTGTCGGGGCCCATAGCCTTTGCTGTATCCAGTGCGCTCAGCCGTTTCTTGATATCACTGGGAGTGAATCGAATTGGCTGAAGACTGACTTCTGTGATGGTGGGGACCTCGGGAAGAGGCAGATATGGATCATCCACCCGGCACTTCTGGCTGAAGATGGTTGCAAACGCTTCAGCCTTGTCTTTTGCACTCACATGCTGGGCTCTGCCATCATTGAGGATGGGGATATTCATGCAGCCTCCTCCTCGTGTTAGTTGTTCAATGGTCCACCACCATTCACGACTGGACGTGGCAGGACTGCAGAACTTTGATCTAATCTGTTGGTTGTGGGATCGCTTAGTCTTGTCTATAACTTACTGCTTCCATTGTTTAGCATGCATGTAGTCCTGTGTTGTAGCTTCCCCAGGTTGGCACTTCATTTTTAGGTACACCTGGTGCTGTTCCTCGCATGCTCTTCATTGAACCAGGGTTGGTCACCTGGCTTGATGGTAATGGTAGAGTGAGGGATATGCCGGGCCATGAGGTTACAGATTGTGGTGGAATATAATTCTGCTGCTGCTGATGGCCCACAGTGCCTCATGGATGGCCAATTTTGAGCAGCTCGATCTGTTCTGAATTTATCCTATTCAGCACGGTGGTAGTGTCACCCAACACATGGAGTATGTCCTCAGTAATTTACAGAGGATGGAGGCCTACCTCAGTCAATGGCAACTTCGGCCAAACTCTCAAAAGACCATTACCTCGACATTCCATCTCAATAAACCAAGCTTAGAAAGTCTCCTTTTGCAGCGCAGAGGTAAACCATGCCCAAAAACACCCTGCTATTTAGGAGTCATACTTGATTGCACCCAATCATATAGACAACATCTCCACAACCTTGGGAAGAAACTAAAAGAATAGGGTCAACTTGATCCAGAAACTTGCTGGATCCACATGGGGAGCAGGCGCTCAAACCCTCGGTACGGCAGCGCTCGCCCTGGTGTACTTTACAGTGGAGTACTGCTGTCCGACATGGCTATCAACTCCGCATGTCAAATCCGTTGATGTTCAGCTGAACCCTACTATGAGAATTATCACTGGTATGCTTTTATCGTCACTAACACCTTGGCTGCCCGTGCTTGCAAACATCGCATCACCACACCTACGCCACGAATACGCAGTCTCCAGAGAATACAACCGTTACACCAGCAAAGACCTGCCAATCCAGGCCGACTTGAACAACCCACCACCAAACTGTCTCAAATCTAGGCGGCCTTTATGGACCGTCGCAGAAGCCCTTCAACGATCTCCCCTCAGCCTTGATGACTGACGGCGAAATGCTTGGAAGAACTGCGACAAATGGAATGGATTCCTTCTAGAGGACCCTACAGTACAACCTGAAGGATCAAACCTTCCACACAAACAGTGGACAACCATCAACTGCCTCAGAACCGTTCATGGTCGATGCTGCCTCCTTCTGTATAGGTGGAAGATTAAAGCATCCCCATCATGTGATTGTGGAGCTCCTAATCAGACCCTGGGGCACATCATCGAGCACAGCCCTCAGAGGACATTCACAGGCAGCCTACAAGATATCCACGCTGTTACACCGGAAGCTTTGGCCTGGATATCCGACTTAGATATTGACGTTTGATTTGCTTCGCTACGACCATACGAAAGTAGAAGAAAGTGTGTGAAGACAGAACTTTATCTCCACAGTGACTGTGCCGTGGTCACTCCTACCAATGCTGTCATGGACAGATGCATCTGCAACAGGTAGATTGGTGAGGACGAGGTCAAGTAGGTTTTTCCCTCGTGTTGGTTCTCTCACCACCTGACGCGGGCCCAGTCTGGCAGTTAAGTCCTTCAGGGCCAGCTTGGTCAGTAGTGGTGCTACCGAGCCACTCTTGGTGATGGACATTGAAGTCCCCCACCCAGAGTACATTCTGTGCCCTTGCTACCCTCAGTGCTTCTTCCAAGTGGTGTTCAACATGGAGATGTCATCATCATAGGCAGTCCCTCGAAATCAAGGAAGACTTGCTTCCACTCTAAAAATGAGTTCTCAGGTGACTGAACAGTCCAGTACAGGAATTACAGTCTCTATCACAGGTGGGACAGACAGTGGTTGAAGGAAAGAGTGGGTGGGATTGGTTTGCTGCATGCTCCTATCGCTGCCTGCGCTTGTTTTCTGTACACTCTCGGCGATGACACTCGAGGTGCTCAGCGCCCTCCTGGATGCACTTCCTCCAATTAGGGCAGTCTTTGGCCAGGGACTCCCAGGTGTCAGTGGGGATGTTGCATTTCAACAAGATCAAGTTGGAGGAATACTGATTCATCAGCTGAGGGGCAATGGTAGGTGATAATCAGGAGGAGGTTTCCTTGCCCATGCTTGACCTGATGCCATGGGAATTCATGGGGTCCAGAGACAGAGGACTCCCAGGGCCACTCGCTCCTGCATACCACTGTGCTGCCACCTCGGGTGGGTCTGTCCTGCTGATGGGTCAGGACATACCCAGGGATGGTGATGGAGGAGTCTGGGACATTGGCTGAAAGGTGTGATTCTGTGAGTATGACTATGTCAGGCTGTTATTTTGACTAATCTGTGAGACAGCTCTCCCAATGTTGGCACAAATCCCCAGATGTTAGTGAGGAGGACTTTGCAAGGTTGGCTGGGCTGGGTGTGCAGTTGTCGTGTACAAAGCTGGTGCCGAGGTCAATGCCGGGCGGTCCGTCCGGTTTTATTCTTATTATTGTTTTTTATAGCAGTTGTGTATAACCCAATGGCTCGCTGGTCCATTTCAGAAGGGCAGTTCAGAGTCAGCCACGTTGCTGTGGTGTGGTTCTGGAGTCACATATAGGCCAGACTGGGTAAGGACGGCAGATTTCCTTCCTTAAAGAATGACTCACACGCCCATTGGATGTCTGAAAGCGCTTTAGAGCCAATGAAGTACTTTTTGAGTGTAGAATGTGGGCAAGTGAACCAGATGGGTTTTTACAAAAATCCAATAGTTTCATGGTCACCAGATTTATTTAATTAAATTAATTTAAATTCCCTAGCTGCTGTGGTGGGATTTGAACTCATGTCTCCAGATCATTAGTCCAGGCATCTGGATTACTTGGCCAGTAACATAATGACTTGAATGTGCTAGGTTACAGATAATGGAGCAATGGTGGGCTGTTGGGTTACAGATAATGGGGCAATGGTGGGGTAATGGGTTACAGATAATGGGCAGGGATTGGGCATAGGGTTACAGATAATGGGGCAATTGGAGGGTACAGGGTTATAGATAACGGGGCAATGATGGGCTATAGGGTTACAGATAATGGGGCAATGGTGGGGTGTTGGGTTACTGTTAATGGGGAAATGATGGGGTATAGGGTTATAGATAATGGGGCAATGGTGGGGTGTTGGGTTACAGATAATGGGGCAATGGTGGGCTGTTGGGTTGCAGATAATGGGGCAAGGCTGCCTATTATCATTGCTGCACAATGAAGGCTGGGAGACTCTTGAGCTTGAAAACACTTGTCTGAAAGTTGGTAATGGCTGCAGACCCGGTCCTGTTAGTCTGCAGTGCGTTTTACTTCATCCTCTTTGACACCAATGTTCCTATTTTTCATTTTGCCGGGAGTGCACTCAATCTTTATGGAAGCGTGTCTTCCTTTTTTTAGCGGTCTTTAACACGGTGCTGACAAAGGGCCTTGGAAACATTTGTGCGATTTTTTTTGATGTAGTGGATGTTTATTGAAATGCTCAGCTGTTTGTGTGAAGGTCTGACACAGAAGAATATTCCCTGCAGACAGCGGTAAATAGAAAGCTAAAGCGGTCTTCTGCTGATTGCTGCATTTTGTCAACTGTTGGCACCTATCCTGGTCGCCTTTCCTGCTGCCTGCTGGTAATTGCTCTTGGATGTGTTTGTCAGTCCAACATTTTGAGGTGCTCCTGACTCATAAGAACATAAGAAATAGGAGCAGGAGTTGGCCATCTTGCCCCTCGAGCCTGCTCCACCATTCAATGAGATCATGGCTGATCTGATCATGGACTCAGCTCCACTTCCCTGCCCGCTCCCCATAACCCTTTATTTCCTTATCGTTCAAAAATCTGTCTATCTCCACCTTAACTATATTCAATGACCCAGCCTCCACAGCTCTCTGGGGCAGAGAATTACAAAGATTCACCACCCTCTGAGAGAAGAAATTCCTTCTCACCTCCGTTTTAAATGGGTGACCCCTTATTTTGAAACTGTACCCCCTAGTTCTAGCTTCATCCACGAGGGGAAATATCCTCTCTGCATCTACTCTGTCAATCCCCCTCAGAGTCTTATACGTTTCAATTCTTCCAAACACCAATGAGTATTGACCCAATCTGCTCAACCTTTCTACAATAGACAAGTCTTTCATCTTAGGAATCAATGTTGTGAACCTTCTCTGAATTGCCTCCAATGCAAGTATATCCCTCCTCAAATAAGAAGAGCAAAACTGTACGCAGTACTCCAGGTGTGGTCTCACCAATACCCTGTACAGTTGTAGCAGGATTTCTCTGCTTTTGTATTCCATCCCCCTTGCAATAAAGGCCAACATTCCATTTGCCTTCCTGATCACTTGCTGTACTTGCATACTAACTTTTTGTGTTTCATGCCCCCTCAGAATCTTATAAGTTTCCATAAGATCACCTCTCATTTTTCAAAACTCCAATGAGTATAGGCCCAACCTGCTCAACCTTTCTGTCATCTATGTACATGCTGTTTGTAGCCACCAGATGGTGTCATTGTTGGAGGCCACTGAGCAGCACGCACATGGTGCTGCTCTGGTATAAAAGGCCAGCCATTTTGTGAGTCAGGCACTTTGGGCCAGAATAAAGCAGAAGCAAGGTTGTACCCTGCTTAGTTAAACAATACTCAGCTTGAACCGTTATTGCATACAGAACAATTTCTTCATAAGACAGCCCCTTCATCTCAGGGCATCTCTTCCCATCACCGCAGGCAACGCAACAGGGGATGGCTGACCCGCTGCCAAGGCTGCTGCTTTGCCAGTCGAGGAGGTGGAGGCCAAGTCACCCCCTTCGGATCTCACGGCGATTTGACCAGCTGCCGGTTTCTGAGGCACCCGAGGTGACGGCTACGCCGCGTGTCAGCCGTGGCTCAGTGGGCGGCGCTCTCACGTCCTTGAGTCAGAAGGCTGTGGGTTCAAGCCGCACTCCAGGGACTTGAGCCGATAATCTCGGCCGAAGCTCCCGGTGCCGCGCCGAGGGAGTGCCACGCTGCCTGCCGAGGGTGCTGTTGTTCGGATGGGACATTAAATCTCAGCGTCTGGCCCCTCTCAGGTGCGTGCGAAAGATCCCGTGCCACCATTTGCAGAAGAGCAAAGAGAGTTCTCCCTGGTAACCTGACCACTTGTTTATAAAGAATCCAGTGTTTGTAAATACACTCCGAACATCATTGCTTGGTAATTAATTTTTCTAAAACTGCTCATCCGTGAGGTAGAATAAATCCTTGAACAACATGCACTTCAGAAAGATCACAATTGGGTCTAATTAATGCATGCTTTGTATTCACTCCTTGCCCTCAGTGAAGGAGCTGCCAGAACTTGACAAGGTCAGGGCATTGCTGCTCTGAATTAGAGCTGTGTTTTAATGCATGTAATTGTGGGAGTATCTGTGTCCAATTGTTGTGTATTGGCATGGCTGTCAGGACACTTATCTCGGACTGAAGGCAGGAGGTGTCCAACTTCTGTGTTTATTTACCCTCCATGGCTCTGCTTGTCAGATTTACCCTGAGATTTTCTCAACACAAAACCTAGGCTGACACTCCCAGTGCAGTGCTGAGGGAGTGCTGCACTGTCGGGAGGTGCCGTCTTTCGGATGAGACGTTAAACCAAGGCCCCGTCCGCTCTCTCAGGTGGATGTAAAAGATCCCAGGGCACTATTGCAAAGAAGAGCAGGGGAGTTATCCCAGTGTCCTGGGGCCAATATTTTATCGCTCAATCAACATAACAGAAACAGACGATCGGGGTCATTGTCACACTGCTGTTTGTGGGAGTTTGCTGTGCGCAGAGTGGGTGCCACGTTTCCCACATTACAACAGTGACTACACTCCAAAAGTACTTCACTGGCTGTAAAGCGCTTTGAGACATCCGGTGGTTGTGAAAGATGCTATATAAATGCAAGTATTTCTTTCTTTTCTCAGTGGGAAAAAAAAATGGGGTGTGATGTAAAACGTGCTGCCGAGCCATTCAGAGCCTCTTCTGTAGGATGGGCTTGGACCTCCTTCACCCAAGCTCCCCCTGTAGTCCTCTGACCTGAACACAAACTACACACCACGAATGAATGATGCCCATTCAATGCCTCATTATTTAGTGAGGTGGGTGGAGTAATGTGGACTTGTAGTAATTACTCATGTCCTTGCAGCCCGCAAGTCCAAATGAATATGGTCCAACTCTGCTCCTTTGTACAGGTACGGGCTGCTCTGTAATCTAAATGCCAAGGAACACAGGTAAAAACTGTTGTGTATGGAGAAAGAGTCAGACTGAACACTGTGAGCTCAAACTAAAGTGTGACCTTAGTCTTCAGAGTGCCTCTCCAACCTGTGAAGCTTTCTTAAATACCTGTGCTCCCAAGGGATTATGGGATCCCTTGGGACTCCAGGGGATGAGCCCTCTGGTGGCTGTACAGAGTAAATACAAGTTTACATATATAACAACACTGCCCCCCCCGGCCCCCCAAAGTCAATGGTGTAACTATTTACAATGTGAGTCGATCTGGGCCCTTCTTGCCCTGGTTGATTGTCTCGGTGTGAAAGCTGGTGTTGTTGAATCATTTGTTGGGCCCTCGCTGGGCTGCTGTGCAGCTGGCCTTGCTGGGCTGCCTGGTGTGTTGGGTCCTGCTGGGCTGCTGTGGATAATGGATTCTGCTTCGTAGTTAACCGTGGTGCCGGTTGCCACTGGTGTGTACGTTGAGGGATCAAAAAAGGTAGGGTCCAAGGTGGGTTGCTCAGGATAGTCCGTGAATCTGAGTTTGATTTGGTTCAAGTGTTTCCGGTGAATGAGTCCATTTGAAAGTTTGACCTGAAACACCCTGCTCCCCTCTTTGGCCACGACAGTGTCGGGAAGCAACTTGGGACCTTGTCCATAATTTAATACAAATACAGGATCATTGATTTTCATCTCGCGTGACACATTTGCACTATCATGGTATGCACTTTGTTGAAGCTACCTGCTCTCTACCTGTTCATGTAGATCAGGGTGAACTAACAAGAGCCTTGTCTTAAGTGCTCTTTTCATGAGCAGTTCAGCAGGTGGGATCGCAGTGAGTGAGTGTGGTCTCGTGCGGTAGTTAAGCAGGACTCAGGATAGGCGAGTCTGCAGTGAGCCTTCTGTTACCCTCTTCAAGCCTTGCTTGATCATTTGCACTACTCTCTCTGCCTGACCATTGGACACTGGATTAAACGGGGCAGATGTGACATGTTTGATCCCGTTACAGGTCATGAATTCTGTGAACTCAGCACTGATAAAACATGGCCCATTGTCGCTCACCAGGATATCGGGTAGGCTGTGTGTGGCAAACATGGCCCGCAGGCTTTCGGTAGTGGCAGCGGACATGCTAGCCGACATTATCTCACATTCAATCCACTTGGAATACGCGTCTACAACCATAAGGAACATTTTACCCAAGAACGGGCCTGCATAGTCGACGTGTACCCTAGACCATGGTTTGGAGGGCCATGACCATAAACTTAGCGGCGCCTCCCTGGGTGCATTGCTTAACTGCGAGCATGTATTACATCTGTGAATGCAGGACTCTAAGTCCGCATCGATACCGGGCCACCACACGTGGGATCTGGCTATCGCTTTCATCATTACGATGCTTGGGTGGGTACTGTGGAGATCATTGATGAGGGTGTCTCTGCCCTTCTTGGAGACTACTACTTGATTGCCCCACAGAAGGCAGTCTGCCTGTATAGACATTTCATCTTTGAGCTGCTGGAACGGCTTTATCTCTTATTGCATTTCCACTGGGACACTGGACCAGCTCCCGTGAAGCACACAGCTTTTGACTAGAGATAATAAGGGGTCCTGGCTTGTCTAGGTTTTGATCTGCCGGGCAGTGACGGGTGATTGCTCACTCTCAAATGCTTCCATAACCATGACTAAATCTGCGGGCTGAGCCATTTCCAACCCCGTGGTGGGCAATGGCAACTTACTGAGAGCATCGGCGCAGTTTTCTGTGCCTGGCCTGTGGCAGATGGCGTAGTTGTATGCGGACAACGTGAGCGTTCATCTCTGGATGCGGGCCGATGCGTTGGTATTTATCCCTTTACTCTCGAAGAACAGGGATATAAGTGGCTTATGGTCAGTTTCCAATTCGAATTTTAGCCCAAACAGATATTGATGCATTTTCTTTACCTCATAGACACACGCTAACGCTTCTTTCTCAATCATGCTGTAGGCTCTCTCAGCCTTAGACAGACTCCTGGATGCATAAGCAATGGGTTGCAGTTTTCCGAAATCATTAGCTTGTTGCAATACACACCCGACGCCATATGACGACGCATCACATGCTGGTACCAAACGCTTACATGGATCATACAACACAAGCAACTTGTTTGAGCATAACAATTTTCTCGCTTTTACAAAGGCATTTTCTTGGCTTTTGGCCCAAACTCATTCGTCCCCTTTTCATAGTAAGACATGTAGTGGTTCTAACAGTTTTCTGAGACCCGGTAAGAAGTTACCAAACTAGTTCAGGAGTCCCAGAAACGACCGCAGCTCCGTCACGTTCTGTGGCCTCAGTGCGTTCTCGATTGCTTCCATCTTCGCGTTGATGGGCCTGATTTCATCCGCCGCAATCCTCCTTCCCAGGAACTCCACTTCAGGCACCAGGTAAACACACTTAGAGCGTTTTAACCTGAGTCGACTAAGAACCTCCTCCGGGTTCTGTAGATGCTCGACTGTGTTCCGACCTGTGACCAAGAAGTCCACGGTGTGCGGGACCGACTTCAGTAAGCTTTCCATGTTTCTCTGGAATATCACCGCCACTGATCAGATTCCAAAACAGCATCTGTTATAAATAAAAAGACTTTTGTGCGTGTTGATGCAGGTGAGGGCCTGCGATGATTCTTTCAGTTCCTGCATCATGTAGGCTGAAGTCAGATCCAGCTTTGTGAACGTTTTTCCTCCCGCCAGTGCTGTAAAGAGGTCGTCGGCCTTTGGCAGTGGGTATTGATCCTGCAGGGAGAAACAATTGATAGTTACTTTGTAATCGCCACAGATTCTGACGG
This sequence comes from Pristiophorus japonicus, assembly GCF_044704955.1. NCBI lineage: Eukaryota > Metazoa > Chordata > Chondrichthyes > Pristiophoridae > Pristiophorus > Pristiophorus japonicus. The sequence goes on along the minus strand of NC_092000.1, from coordinate 23,212,165 downwards.
TGCTGTCGCCCTTCGGTAGGCAGCATTCTCTTCCTCATCCAGCTCGTTGGCCACGAAGTATTGGTCGAGTCGCTCCACAAACGTTTCCCAATCATCTCCCTCCGAGAATTTCCCCCAAGATGCCCACTGTTCTCTGCATCTTTCGGTTCGCTATCTGTATCTCATCGCCAGTTGTTTTGTATGGAGAAAGAGTCAGACCGAACACTGTGAGCTCAAACTAAAGTGTGGCCTTCGTCTTTTATTGCAGGTCTCCAGAGTGCCTCTCCAACCTGTGAAGCCTCCTTAAATACCTGTGCTCCCAAGGGATTATGGGATCCCTTTGGACTCCAGGGGATGGGCCCTCTGGTGGCTGTACAGGGTAAATACAAGTTTACAAATATAACAAAAACTACAACTATTTTAACTTAATTCTTCATAGGCAGTCCCCTGGAGTCGAGGATGCATTGCTTCCATGCTAAAATGAGTTCTAAGGTGACTGCGGGATCTACAGTCTCTGTCACAGGTGGGTCAGTCGGTGGTGGAATGGACAGGTGGGTGGGGTGCTTGGTTTGTCGTGCGCTCCTTCTGCTGTTTGTACTTGGCTCCGAGTGTTCCTGGTGAAGAGACTCGAGGTGTTCGGCGCCTTCTTGGATATTTCTCCGCCACTTTGAGCGGTCTTGGGCCAAGGATTCGTTGGGAATCATTGAGAGTCGGTGGAGATGTTACATTTTTTCAAGGAGGCTTTGAGGATGTCCCTGAAGCGTTTTCTCTTCCCTCCTGGGGCTCGCTCACCATGTCGGAGCTCGGAGTAGAGCACTTGTTTTGGGAGTCTAGTATCGGGCATGCGGACAATGTGGCCCGCCCATCGGAACTGATCGAGTGTAGTCAATGCTTCGATGCAGGGGATGTTGATCTGAGAGAGAATGCTGACATTGGTGCTTCTGTCCTGCCAATGAATTTGCAGGATTTTGCAGAGGCAGCGTTGATGGTACTTTTCTCGTGCTTTGAGGTGCCTATTGTACATAGTCCATGTCTCTGAAGCAGATGGATTAAGTACAAAGCTCCATCAAGTTTGTTTCACTAAACACTCCCAGCTCAGGGTCAGATGCAGAGTAATACTCCCCCTACACTGCTCTCCCTGGTCAGGTAAAGCTTGGTTAGACGCAGAGTGAACCTCCCTCAGTTCTATTGAATGGATTGGGCCTCTGGCTAACAAGGGAAATTAAGGATAGTGTTAAAGCCAAGGAAGAGGCATATAAATTGGCTCGAAAAAACAACAAATCTGAGAACTGGGAAAGTTTAGAATTCAACAGAGGAGGACTAAGGGTTTAATTAAGAAGAGGAAAATAGAGTACGAGAGGAAGCTTGCAGGGAACATAAAAACTGATTGCAAAAGCTTCTATAGATATGTGAAGAGAAAAAGATTAGTGAAGACAAACGTAGGTCCCTTGCAGTTGGATTCAGGTGAATTTATAATGGGGAACAAAGAAATGGCAGACCAATTGAACAAATACTTCGGTTCTGTCTTCATGAAGGAAGACACAAATAACCTTCCGAATGTACTAGGGGACAGTGGGTCTAGTGAGAAGGAGGAACTGAAGGATATTCTTATTAGCTGGGAAATTGTGTTAGGGAAATTGATGGGATTGAAGGCCGATAAATCCCCGGGGCCTGATAGTCTGCAGCCAAGAGTACGTAAGGAAGTGGCCCTAGAAATAGTGGATGCATTGGTGATCATTTTCCAACAGTCTATCGACTCTGGATCAGTTCCTATGGACTGGAGGATAGCTAATGTAACACCACTTTTTAAAAAAGGAGGGAGAGAGAAAACGGGTAATTATAGACCAGTTAGCCTGACATCAGTAGTGGGGAAAATGTTGGAATCAATCACTAAGGATTAAATAGCAGCGCATTTGGAAAGCAGTGACAGGATCGGACCAAGTCGGCATGGATTTATGAAAGGGAAATCATGCTTGACGAATCTTCTGGAATTTTTTGAGGATGTAACTTGCAGAGTGGACAAGGGAGAACCAGTGGATGTGGTGTATTTGGGCTTCCAAAAGGCTTTTGACAAGGTCCCACACAAGAGATTGCTGTGCAAAATCAAAGCGCATGATATTGGGGGTAATGTTCTGACGTGGATAGAGAACTGGTTGGCAGACAGGAAGCAGAGAGTCGGGATAAACGGGTCCTTTTCAGAATGGCAGGCAGTGAGTAGTGGGGTGCCACAGGGCTCAGTGCTGGGACCCCAGCTCTTTACAATATATATTAACGATTTAGATGAAGGAATTGAGTGTAATCTCTCCAAGTTTGCGGATGACATTAAACTGGGTGTGGTGTGAGCTGTGAGGAGGATGCTAAGAGGCTGCAGGGTGACTTGGACAGGTTAGGTGAGTGGGCAAATGCATGGCAGATGCAATATAATATAGATAAATGTGAGGTTAACAATTTTGGGGGCAAAAACACAAAGGCAGAATATTATCTGAATGGTGGCAGATTAGGAAAAGGGGAGGTGCAACGAGACCTGGGTGTCATGGTTCATCAGTCACTGAAAGTGGGCATGCAGGTACAGCAGGCGGTGAAGAAGGCAAATAGTATGTTGGCCTTCATCGCTAGAGGATTTAAAGATAGGAGCAGAGAGGTCTTACTGCAGTTGTACAGGGCCTTAGTGAGGCCTCACCTGGAATATTGTGTTCAGTTTTGGTCTCCTATTCTGAGGAAGGACGTTCTTGCTATTGAGGGAGCGCAGTGAAGGTTCACCAGACTGATTCCAGGGATGGCTGGACTGTCATTTGAGGAGAGACTGGATCAACTGGGCCTTTATTCACTGGAGTTTAGAAGGATGAGAGGGGTTCTCATAGAAAAGTATAAGATTCTGACGGGACTGGACAGGTTAGATGCGGGAAGAATGTTCCCGATGTTGGAGAAGTCCAGAACCAGGTGACATAGGGGAGTTAGATGAAGTCCTTACTACTAGGGGGATCAAGGGGTATGGCGAGAAAGCAGGAAGGGGGTACTGAAGTTGCATGTTCAGCCATGAACTCATTGAATGGCGGTGCAGGCTAGAAGGGCTGAATGGCCTACTCCTGCACCTATTTTCTATGTTTCTATGTTTCTATAGTCTTAGGATAAGTGGTAGGCCATTTAGGACTGAGATGAGGAGAAACTTCTTCACTCAGAGAGTTGTTAACCTGTGGAATTACCTGCCGCAGATAGTTGTTGATGCCAGTTCATTGGATATATTCAAGAGGGAGTTAGATATGGCCCTTACGGCTAAGGGGATCAAGGGGTATGGAGAGAAAGCAGGAAAGGGGTACTGAGGGAGTGATCAGCCATGATCTTGTTGAATGGTGGTGCAGGCTCAAGGGGCCGAATGGCCTACTCTGCACCTATTTTCTATGTTTCTATGTTTCTATATACACTCTGGAGTTTAGTAGAATGAGAGGTGATCTCATTGAAACATACAAGATTCTGAAGGGGATTGACAGGGTAGATGCTGAGAGGTTGTTTCCCCCTGGCTGGAGTCTAGAGCCAAGGGTCGGCCATTTAAGACGGAGATGAGGAGAAATTTCTTCACTTGGAGGGTTGTGAATCATTGGAATTCTCTGCTCCAGAGGGCTGTGGATGCTCAGTCATTGGGTATATTCAAGGTTGAGAGCGATAGATTTTTGAACTCGAGAGGAATCAAGGGATTTGGGGATCGGGCAGGAAAGAAAGACTTGGATTTATATAGCGCGACCATCGGACATCTCAAAGCGCTTTACAGCCAATGAAGTACTTTTGGAGTGTAGTCACTGTTGTAATGTGGGAAATGTGGTTGCCAATTTGTGCACACCAACTCCCACAAACAGCAATGTGATAATGACAAGATAAATCTGTTTTTGTTATGTTGATTGAGGGATAAATATTAGCCAGGACACCGGGGATAACTCCCCTGCTCTTCTTCGAAATAGTGCCATGGGATCTTTTACATCCACCTGAGAGAGCAGACGGGGCCTCGGTTTAACGTCTCATCCGAAAGACGGCACCTCCGACAGTGCAGCACTCCCTCAGTACTACACTGGGAGTGTCAGCCTAGATTTATGTCCTCGTGTCCCTGGAGTGGGACTTGAGAGGAAACAGTGATAGCAACATAGCGAGACTAAAAGAAAGACGAAGGGAGGGGGAGAGGGAGAATGTGGTCGACTGAAGAGAGAGGGGTGATATTGGTGGAGAGACCAGGACTGAGAGTGAGGCAGAAAGAGGGACAAAGGAGAAGAGAATGATCGTATTCAATGGTGGAGCAGAATCGAGGGGCTGTCTGGCTCCTACTCTTCATTCTTATATTCTCAACACTCCCTTAATAATCACCCGGCGGTAAAGTGCATTCAAGGTTAGATGCAGAGTGAAGATACCTTTGCAATCAGCTGCCGTCTCGCACTCACTCTATGAAGTTAGCCCTTTGTTTGGTTGCTTTCAGTGTGATTAAATTCGGCCTAACTCATACCTCTCTGTTCTCTGATCGACTCTGTTATTGCAGAAGTAATTCCATTTCAATCTCTTCATTCTGCTCTCTTGTTATGTCGCAGCGCCAATGTTAGCTTCCGTCCCCTGGCATGAAAGCTTTTCGAACCAATTTGAGTCACATCTCCCTTCATCTCAGGTTAAATAATCACTTTTGATTACTGCCGGTTCCACTCTCGTAAGAAACATTCACCACCGCCCCCCCCCCAATATAACTCATCGTCCTTGATATAGATTTAGAATTCAGCTATCTCAATTGTATGTCCATCTTCAGCCTTCATCCTGTCTCTGTTAAGCCAATTATGCCCGTCTTCTCATTCCACACATAACTCTTGCTTCTCATGCCCCTTACATTAGTATAAAAACCACTCTACTTGATCGATATAGTAATGATCCAGTTAGTACTCAGTCATTGATCATTTAACCCTTCACCTTCGCCATGGCGGCTTCCTCTGTTCAACGATGGTTCTCAACTCTTTTCTGTCTGATGCTGTTCCCCGTTCCTGCCTCTCCTTTCTGTAAGAATAAAAGTATTTAGTAATGATAAAATTGATTCTGTATATATATATATATATATATATATAAATGTTAAAAGTGTAGATTAAACAAAAAGGCAAGTTTGAAAAGACAAAATGGATACTTTCCTCAAGTTCATGTCTCCTGGCTGGGCAGAGCTCAAGTTATAAAGGAAGCATGGCTTTGAAGCTCACCAAACTAGAAAAGATGTTAATTGGAAAGCCATTAACCTAATCAAGGAATGGCACTGGCCCTCCAGACAGACACATGTATGAGGAGAAGCCAATCAGAAATGACCCTGGAACCAAGACTCAATCTTGAGGCTTTCTGAGGAATTATGGCCTTAAGAAGTATAAAAACTCAAGCCACAGATTGCTCTGTCTCTCCTCCTCAGCACAGGGCAAAAGCAGGACCTCCCTCTACAGACAAAGGAGCAGGCCGCGTGCTTTGCCAGAGGGAAATAAAGTATAACGTTTTATACCTTTTTTATTGTAACAGCATTGTTGTAATTAAGTAGAGTCCATAGAATACCAATAGATTGCGGTTGTGTTCAATAGGCTATTTGCATGTGTGTGTGTGTTTAATAAACTTATTCCAAATTGTTTTCAAAGAATTGGTCTTGCTGCCAATTTAATGCCAGAGATTTAGAAATCTTACAAAATTAGGGCCTCGTCCGGGATCTGGCGAGACAGATTTTGATAATTCTTTTGAACAATTGGAAATCGCGGCAGTTGCGATTCTAGCCTGTGTTGCGAAGTGTAAACTATAAACTTTTAAACGGATCAGGAGAAGTTGCATCTTGAGGAGTAGCCGTCTCGATAGTTGGAACTGCTTAAGTGGGACCTAGCAGTAACTAAATTCAAAAGACACAGGATGAAGAGATCAGTCATGTACAGAAAGCCATCAAAAGAGATAGAGATAGTCTATCAGGAGAAAGTATACAAAAAGTTACCCCTAAAGGACATACAAGAGTTACAGGCACAGTAAGGGCCAACATGCGTCCTTTGGGGACCTCATGGCATTTATCCGGGAGAAAGTAAATCAAGGAGAGCTAAGGCCAAAATGGGCAAACAGTCTCTTGGCATTCTGCGCACATTACTGCACTCAGAGAGATGAGGAATTAATGGGGCAGGATGCAAAAGTGGTTCAAAATTTAAGGAAAGAGATACAAGATTTAAAAGACCAAAGGGAAAAGAAATACAACATTTTTAAAAATTGCAAGTAAAAGAGGTTCGACTAAATGAAAAAGTGATTCAAAATGTAAAAGAACATAAGCCTTCAACTTATTCAGCAGGTAAAGGAGGGAGAAATACAGTATTTCAGACAAGAAATTGATCGATTAAACCACAGCTTAGGCAATTAGAAAGTGGGGTGGAACAGGCAGCTTAGTTGCTACAGCAACAAAGCCTTTCAAATTTAAATGCCACAGCAGCTGTCGTCGAATGAAAACAAACTAGAGTTAAAAAAATATAAATTGGAAAACTTGGGGCTCAGGCAAGAGGTAGAAGATGCTAGGGGGGCATTAAGGGAGGTAATTAAGAAGCCACAGAGGAGGCAGACCACTCCTGGTGCCAACTGGAAATAGAGAGGCTAGAAAGTAAGTTAGGGGAGCAGCAGGCTCTAGTATCAGCAGTAACATGGGGAGCCATAACAGAGACAACAGAAGGAGACAAGGGAGAGACAGATTGGGAAGAGGAAGGCAGTCAGTATAATCCCCAGGAGGGTGGTGAAGGATGGGATACCTTGGAGACACGTGGGCCAACCATAGCAGTAGTAACCACTTCTTTACGACATACTGCACATGGTCACATCACCAGTAACCAAACCGACTCACGGCCCATATCTGGTGCTGACGCCATGGCGGGTAGCCACGACTTGGGGCACATTACTGATGGGGAAGACCCACTGGGAGTTAACAGGAGGTGGGCAAATTTCAGGACAAGTCACCCTGAGTTAGAAGAGAGAGATTAAACACGAGTCCTTCTCTTGGCCTGTACGATAGCTATGAACGTACGCAACCAGGCACCCACAAATGCTGCAGTAGGAAAGAATCAGGAACAATTTCAATCGATGTTCCTGACCCAACTCCACTCTTTAGTTAAAACCACCCCGGGCATAGCCATGCGGCCCACCAATCAGTGGACAGATATAGAGACCAGCGCTCAAATAGCCTGGAGGTGGTAAAAGACCAATTAAAGGTGCGGTCACCACCCATCGCAAATAAACGAATGTCAACAGTGGAGGGATCTCGGTACTACCCCTTTAAGGGACAGTGCTTTAATTGTAAGAAGGTAGGTTATCTAGCAAAAGGCTGCAGCTGACCCAGACAAACATCGGACCACAGTGCAATGCGTAGATACCTCCCGAGGGACGAATCCAAGCCCTCTGGGACGGACCAACGATTGGACCAGTTGATAACCCTCATACAAACCCAAATTGCCACGGGGGGGAATGCAAAATCATTTAGCAGTGCACGCAATCGGCGAAGCACACTCATTAGAGAGAGCCCTTCAAGGATCCACCCTATGTCAGGGTTCGGCCCCCAAAGATTGATTGGAAATAGGGTTCTGACGTGATGGTAGCAGGAGACCAGTAGTCCTTGCTGTCTTACAAGGGAGCCGGCAGCAGATTATGCTTATCAATACTGGCTCAGCCATTACCATCATGCACACCCCATACCCTGAACGCCATACCGTGGCCGGCAAGGGTTGTATGACCCTTAGAGGGTTTAACATAGAAACATAGAAACATAGAAAATAGGTGCAGGAGTAGGCCATTCGGCCCTTTGAGCCTGCACCGCCTTTTAATAAGATCATGGCTGATCATTCCCTCAGTACCCCTTTCCTGCTTTCTCTCCATACCCCTTGATCCCTTTAGCCATAAGGGCCATATCTAACTCCCTCTTGAATATATCCAATGAACTGGCATCAACAACTCTCTGCGGCAGGGAATTCCACAGGTTAACAACTCTCTGAGTGAAGAAGTTTCTCCTCATCTCAGTCCTAAATGGCCTACCCCTTATCCTAAGACTGTGTCCCCTGGTTCTGGACTTCCCCAACATCGGGAACATTCTTCCCACATCTAACCTGTCCAGTCCCGTCAGAATCTTTTACGTTTCTATGAGATCCCCTCTCATTCTTCTAAACTCCAGTGAATAAAGGCCCAGTCGATCCAGTCTCTCCTCATGTGTCAGTCCAGCCATCCCTGGAATCAGTCTGGTGAACCTTCGCTGCACTCCCTCAATAGCAAGAACATCCTTCCTCAGATTAGGAGACCAAAACTAACACAATATTCCAGGTGAGGCCTCACCAAGGCCCTGTACAACTGCAGTAAGACCTCCCTGCTCCTATACTCAAATCCCCTAGCTATGAAGGCCAACATACCATTTGCCTTCTTCACCGCCTGCTGTACCTGCATGCCAACTTTCAATGACTGATGAACCATGACACCCAGGTCTCGTAGCACCTCCCCATTACCTAATCTGCCGCCATTCAGATAATATTCTGCCCCTTCCTCAACTGACAGCCTGGGCTCCCAATACCATACTAACCACTGACTCAGATGAGCAGTTGCTGATGTTCATAAGAAAACCAAATGCCTGCCCGGTGGTGTGTGTTCCACCAGAGGTGGGTCAGGAACTGCTCTCCCTCTTTCAATCTCACCCCAGAGCAGGGCACTATCTGGCCCTGGTAACCTTCTGTAAGGTAGCATCCACAGCTTGGTGGCCTTCCATGAGGGAAACAATCGACCAATAGGTGGCACGATCCCTACCATGCCTGTGACACAATCCTCCGCATTCACTAACCGAGCCTTGCTTCAAAGCGCGCCCTCCACCACAAGGGCCACGGACTTACCTCCAGATAGACGTCATTGGGCCACGTCCACAGGCACAAGGCAATTTTCAGCATGCCCTAGTGGTGGTGGATCAGTTCACTAAATGGATCGAAGCATTCCCCTGCCGCTCCAACACCACAATCGCGGCAGCCAAAACACTATTGAATCATGTGTTTTGTCGGTGGGAAGTACAAGTACAAGTGGACAGCGATCAAGGTTCACACTTTACTGGTAAAATGTTTACCCACCTGCAGGAAATGTTGGGGATAAAACACAAATTACATATTGCTCACCAGCCCCCCCAGTCGTCCGGAGGGATCGAAAGAGGGAACGGGACCCTCAAGTTAATGTTAAAAAAATTGTGCGCAGACCACCCCACTCAATGGGCTAACATGCTGCCAATGTGCTTAATGGCGATGAGGTCCACACCTCATAAAACAACAGGGGTCTCTCCATATCAGGCCATAACGGGGTGGCTCATGAGAACACCAGGCCAGCTAACACTAACAGGGATGGGTCCCCTGACAATGAAACCATGTAGTTCCAAGTGGCTGGAACAAGTGGTAGATCACATCGATCAGATCAATCAATTTGTGGCCACCAAATTGGGAAAGTCAAAAAGACAACTTAAAAAGTACTTTGACAAGAAAATACATCCCTTTGAATACGAGGTGCGAGACTCAGTAATGATTCCAAATTATGGGGAAAAAAAGCTGCCTTTGAGCCCAGGTGCTGGGGATTGTATACGATCATAGACCGATTGAACCCTGCAGTTTATTTGATTCAGTTACCAGGGTAAAAGGGCATTAAGTACAAGAAGTGGTTTCACCTTTAGTTAAAAACTGCCACTGATCTTGTTTCCCACAGACCATGTTACGAATCCTTATGGTTGTCGAGACGACACTGGCCACGACCGAAGCCGAGGGAAGATGGAGAAGAGGGAGCTACATGTAGCATGACTCACGAATATCATCAATCATCAATGTACTTTGAGAAGCGACGGTGCACTGAAGATACGGGAAGGGGAGAGTCTCCGCTGGAGATGTTATTGTACTTTAGTAAATCCCCTACGTGGCCTACACCTTACAAGGTGTGGACCGAGTCAGGCCACCTACTTTTCTCTTTCTCTAAGTTTAAAACCCATTATACAGCGGCCATCCACCTCACAGAAACATAAACAGCAGAGCTATCAGAACCCTCTCAATGTTTCGATGTGAGCCCTGAGGAGATAAACCATATGAGGGGTCAATAAGGCTATTTCCCCCTCAAGATGGGGAGTTTGTAAGAATAAAAGTGTTTAGTAATGATAAAATTGATTCTGTATATATATATATATATATATGTATATAATGTTAAAAATGTAGATTATATGAAAAGGCAAGTTTGAAGAGACAAAATGGATACTTTCCCCAAGTTCATGTCTCCTGGCTGGGCAGAGCTCAAGTTACAAAGGAAGCATGGCTTTGAAGCTCACCAAACTCGAAAAGATGTTAATTGGAAAGCCATTAACCTAATCAAGGAATGGCACCGGCCCTCCAGACAGACACATGTATGAGGAGAAGCCAATCAGGAATGGCCCTGGAACCAAGACCCAATCTTGAGGCTTTCTGAGAAACTATGGCCTTAAGAGGTATAAAAACTCAAGCCAAAGATTGCTCTGTCTCTTCTCCTCAGCACAGGCCAAAAGCAGGACCTCCCTCTACAGACAAAGGAGCAGGCTGTGTGCTTTGCCAGAGGGAAATAAAGTATAACGTTTTATACCTTTTTTATTGTAGCATCATTGTATCTGTTGTAATTAAGTAGAGTCCACAGGATACTAATACACTGCCATTGTGCCCCCATCGGCTATTTGCATTTTTGTGTGTTTAATAAACTTATTCCAAATAGCTTTCAAAGAGTTGGTCTTGCTGTCAATTTAATGCCAGAGATTTAGAAATCTTACATTTCCAGCACCATGAAGAAGAAGAAGACTTGCATTTATATAGCGCCTTTCATGACCACCGGACGTCTCAAAGCGCTTTACAGCCAATGAAATACTTTTGGAGTGTAGTTACTGCTATAATGGGAAACCCGGCAGCCAATTTGTGCACAGCAAGCTCCCACACACAGCAATGTGATAAAGACCAGATAATGTTATGTTGATTGAGGGATAAATATTGGCCAGGACACTGGGGATAATTCCCCTGCTCTTCTTCAAAATAGTGCCATGGGATCTTTTACATCCACCTGAGAGAGCAGATGGAGTATTGGTTTCACGACAACATCCGAAAGATGGCATGAAGACATGGGGAGGAGGAAGAGTGGGTCTGAAACTGTTCTTGGCACTGAAGAGGTAACGTTTAAAGTGTAATCTAGGAAGTATTTTCCGATTGCAGTAAATAGATTAGCTTTTCGCAGTTGTGCCGAAGGAACGTTCAGTTTTCGGGAACAGTAAAGGGGACAGGACTGCGGACAATCGTTAGGCCGGGTCTCCGACCCTATGTTCTTGCTCTCCCTCAGTACCACACTGGGAGTGTCAGCCTGCATTTTGTGCTCGAGTCTCTGGATGGGGTCTTGAACCCACAACTTTCTGACTCCGAGGCAATATTTCTACGACTGAGAAAGGAAGACTTGCATTTATATATCACCTTTCATGACCACCGGACGTCTCAAAACGCTTTACATCCAATGAAATCCTTTTGGAGTGTAGTCACTGTTGTAATGTGGACAACGCGGCAGCCAATTTACGCACAGCAAGCTCCCACACACAGCAATGTGATAATGACCAGGTAACGTTATGTTGATTGCGGGATAAATATTGGCCAGGATGCCGGGGATAATTCCCCTGCTCTTCTTCAAAACAGTGCCATGGGATCTTTTATGTCCACCTGAGAGAGCAGACGGAGCCTTGGTTTACTGTCTCATCTGGAAGACGGCACCTCCGGCAGTGCAGCACTCCCTCTGCACTGCACTGAGAGTGTCAGCCTGTGAGCCACGGCTAACAGTCGAAGGCCAACTTTCCCCCTCCTTGTGGGCCTGTTCATTAGGGCAGGTCTCCAAGCCATGAGATATCTGGTGGAGGGGCGGGTTCAGGCCCAGGGCCTGAAGTTGATGAAGACCTCCGCCCGCCCAAGTGCTGCCCAAAGTGCCGTCAATGGCCGCCGAGGTACCGGACGGTACTTTGGCCGGGATATTTATCGCCGAGGTCCCTCGAAGGTCGGCGGGCGGCAAATGGATGACGTACGCCGCCAATCTGGGCGACAGCAGGCGGGAGGTCACATTCTCGGCGGCAGAGGCGCTTGCCGCCCAAGTGCCGCCGGGGATGGAGTCGGGCCCTCGGAGGGTCGAAGGCCTGAAAAAAAAAATCATCAGCAAAAAATTAAAAAACTGTCGGAAGACCTTCAGGGGACCCCATCCAGGTATTTCCGCTGTGGAAATAACGAATAAAAAATGTTCACTAACCTTTTGTTCACCATCTTCCTACCTACCGTCGGGGACCGACCAGCTTCCAGCCAGCGGCCCACCCCCCGTTCTGCCTCCGACTCCTGCCAGCAGGAATCTGGGAGCTCGGCGGGGCGGGAGCTTAGTTGCTCCACTCGGCTGTCCGCTGACATCAGCGGGCGCTTCCCGGCGGATCTCCTCTCCCGCCCACTCCAGGCCACCACTGGGCGGATGTTGCAGAGGAATGTGGGCGATATGTTCACCATATTCGGGGCCCCCAGTGTGAGTGTTATGTACGGCAGGAGGGGCGAGTTCCTATCTCTCTAATCGCCGATGTGGGTGCCTGTAATGGAGAGGCACCACCCAGAAAAAGCCGGGGCTGGAGCTTTCACTGGGAGCCTCCAGGCAATCCCTCAGTACAATCTTTTGGCCTTGAGGCCTTCTGAGGCCTGCTTCTCCCAAGGCCTGTAGCTGTGCCCCTGTTGCCAGCCGTGGTGACCAGCACAGGACCCAGACCAGGAGAGGCGTCCATGTGACTCCGTGTTTGTCCAACATCCAGAGGGTGGGGGCCCAGAGGCTGTGTGTTTGTTCCCCCTTTAGGATTATGTGTCAATATGTTGAAGTCAAATGGCGAGGAGCCCATCCAAAAAGTGTTCAATATGAACACGGACTGCACCTTAGCTCTCACTGAATGTCAGCCGGAGCTCAGTGGGCAGCTCCCTCACCTCTGAGACAGAAGGTTGTGGGTTCAAGTCCCACTCCAGCGACTTGAGCACAAAAATCCAGGCTGACACTCCCAGTGCAGCGCTGAGGGAGTGCCGCACTGTCGGAGGTGCCGTCTTGCGGGTGAGACGTTAAACCGAGGCCCCGTCCGCTCTCTTCCCTGGATATAAAAGATCCCATGGCACTTTTTCGAAAAGAGCAGGGGAGTTATCCCCTGGGACCAATATTTATTGTTCAACCGACACCGCTAATCAGATTACCTGGTGGTGACCACATGGTTGTTTGTGGGAGCTGGCTGTGCGCAAATTGGCTGCGCGTTTCCTACATTACAACAGTGACTCCACTTCAAAAAAGTACTTTGTTGGTTGTAAAGTGTTTTGGGTCTTTATGTGATTTGGCTGGTGTTTCACATCCGTACCCTGGTGGGGCATTGCAAAGCAAGGCTTAATGACCAGACAGCAACTTAAACAAGTCTACAATGTAGTAACTGGATGCCAATTTAAACAGCAGCCCTCAGGCACATGCACTGGTCTGCAGGCGGCCCTTGGACTTACATGCCCGTGAGATAATCGAACCAGCTTGCCCCGTAGCCCAAGTGATCGGTGGAGCCAGGTTCCAGTGGCACTATCCGTCACCGCGGCCGACAGTTTAATCAGCTGGTCTGTACACTATGGAAAGGTACAATCTGTGATTTAATAAAACTGAATCAAGCAAGATCAAGATGGATCTGTAAAGGATTCTTTTAATATCAGAGGCTGAGAGGAGAGGCTGAGCAGCTTATTCCAGAGCCGTTTAAAGTGGCGTTCAGCATTCAGCAGCAGTAACATCGGCAAATCAGGATTCTGGAGCATCTTCGGAGGCTGATCAGTAAAAGCGACCTGTGCTGCTTACTGTGGTCGGTGATCACTACTGCGACAATGATCAGACAGGTTCACTCTCGTTGGTGCTCACCAATGTTCCCCCCCCCACCCAATTATTTTTTTGAGTGCGCGGCCCCTTTAAGGGGGTGCTAGGCCCCATTCGCAGTTTGCCGCTAAATTTAACATTGGCTAAGCTGATCCAAGACTGCGCGGCCACACAGCTTAGAGGGAATGTTGGTGATCACTACAGGGCGTGATCGTTACATGCCCTGATCACTACAGGCCCTGATCACTACATATCACTGTAGTCCCTGATCACTACAGGCCTGATCACTACAGGGCCTGATCACTACAGGACCTGATCACTAAAGGACCTGATCACTACAGGGCCTGATCACTACAGATCACTACAGGCCCTGATCACTACAGATCACTACAGGCCCTGATCACTACATATCACTGCAGTCCCTGATCACTACAGGTCTGATCACTACAGGGCCTGATCACTACAGGACCTGATCACTACAGTCCCTGATCACGACAGGACCTGATCACTACAGGGCATGATCACGACAACACCTGATCACTACAGATCACTACAGGCCCTGATCACTACAGGCCCTGATCACTACAGATCACTCCAGGCTCTGATCACTACAGATCACGACAGACCATGATCACAACAGGCCCTGATCATCACAGATCTCTACAGGCCCTGATCACTACAGATCACTACAGGCCCTGATCACTACAGATCACTATAGGCCCTGATCACTATAGGCCCTGTGTCATGTATCTCACATTACTGTATATAACTGTATCTTACCATGCTATACATGACTATCACTGGATATGACCTATAACAATAAGCATACCTTACCACCAGGGGTGCACTTGCAGGAGACACTCCATACCGGTCCCACTGAGGTATATAAAGGGAGGTCTCAGGCAAGTGCAGGACTGGAGGGCTGTGAATTAAAGGTGCAGGTCCTGAGTGACCTTATCTTCAGCCTGTGTCTCGTGTAAGTCAGTACATTAGAGTCAGGACTTAACAGTGGCGACGAGTTATGGGATCACAGAATCCAAAGAATGGCTACCAACAGCTCAGATGAGAAATACAATGCTGGAGACAATTGGGATGACTTTATTGTAAGGCTCCAGCAAAGCTTTGTGACCAAAGACTGGCTGGGCGACGATAAGGCAGACAAAAGAAGAGCCCATCTCTTGACCAGCTGTGGCTCGAAAACATACGCTTTAATGAAAGACCTGCTGGCACCCGAGAAACCAGCAAGCAAGTCGTTTGAGGAGTTGAGCACACTGGTGAGAGACCACCTGAAGCCAGCGAGCAGCCTACACATGGCCAGATACAGGTTCTACAACTACAGACGCTGTGTGGGCCAAAGCATACCCGACTTCGTGGCGGAACTTAGGAGGCTGGCTAGTTCATGTGAGTTCCCCAATGAACTAAGGAGAGAAGTACTGAGAGACTTTTTTATTGAAGGAATAGGCCACGCAAGCATATTCCGAAAGCTTATAGAGACTAAGAACTTGACTCTAGAGGCATCAGCACTTGTCGCACAGACGTTCTTGGCAGGCGAAGAAGAAACGAGGCTGATCTATACTTCGAGTACGACAACCAACGAGGCATCGGAACAAAGGGTTCACATTGTGAAACAAACCGCTACCCCCACACACAGACAGGCAGGAGAGCAGGCCTTCAACAGCAGGCAGTGGCGCCAGAAGCCATCAAAATCAAGGGCCACATGAACGGCCGTTAACATCTCATCAACCCACAATGCGAGCAATCAACAATAGATTGAGAGAAGCTCAAGGGAGATTAGCCAGACGCAGCTCATCCTTCGGAAACAATGGAAACGTTCTGTGTTGGAGATGTGGGAGAAGGCACTCAACCAGGGTGTGTCGATTTCAGCATGCCGTTTGCAGAAACTGCAACTACACAGGGCATCTGGCTCGCATGTACAGAAAAACAGCAGCTCGGCAGGTATACGAATCGGAACGGTCGGAAAGCGGACCAGAAGACGGTTGGAACAGTGCATGGGACGCCGAGGTACAGCGGGTTAACACGATCAATGTCCACTGTTCTTACACCAAGACACCTCCAATTATGATGAGGGTTCTACTCAACGGGATACCCGTCAACATGGAACTGGACATGGGGGCCAGTCAATCCCTCATGAGCGTTCAACAATTTGAACAGCTGTGGCCGCACAAAAGCAACAGACCAAAACTCACAAAGATCGACACTAAGCTAAGGACCTATAGTAAAGAAATCATCCCAGTCCTTGCCAGCACCATGCTCTCAGTCACACACAAAGGGATGGTGCACCGACTTTCCCTGTGGATTGTCCCCAGGGATCTCCAAGCCCTGTTGGGGATTAATTGGAAATGGGATGATGTTCACGCCATGTCATCAGAGGAACGGACCTCCTGCTCAACAGTTCTAAGCCGTTTTGAACATCTCTTTCAGCCAGGTGTGGGCACCTTCAAAGGGGCTAAAGTTAGAATCTACATCACACAGAATGCCAGACCAGTCCATCACAAGGCTAGAGCTGTGCCTTATGTGATGAGGGAAAAGATTGAAAACGAACTGGACCGGCTTCTGCGGGAAGGCATAATTTCTCCCGTGGAATTCAGCGACTGGGCAAGCCCCATCGTCCCCGTCATGAAGCCTGATGGATCCGTGCGAATCTGTGGGGATTACAAGTCTACCATAAACAGAGTCTTCCAACAGGACCAATATCCGCCGACCAGAGTGGAGGACGTATTTCCCACGTTGGCTGGAGGAAATCTTTTCTCAAACTTTACCTCACATCTGCGTATATGACGCAAGAACTGACCGAAGAGTCAAGCTACTCACCACCATCAACACACATCGAGGCCTTTTTGCGTACAATCGATGCCCATTCGGCATCAGGTTGGCAGCTGCTATATTCCAGCGCAACATGGAGAGTCTGCTCAAATCCATCCCGGCGAAGGTTGTGTTTCAAGATGACATACTCATCACGGGCAGGGACACTGACTCTCATCTCCGCAATCTTGAGGAAGTACGAAGTAGATTGGATCGGGTAGGCCTAAGAGTTAAGAAATCCAAGTGTCTGTTTCTCGTGCCTGAGGTTGAATTTTTGGGCAGAAGGATTGCCGCTGATGGAATCCGCCCAACCGAATCCAAAATCGAAGCGATTCGTCTGGCACCCAGGCCCCGGAATGTCTCGGAACTGTGCGCCTTTCTCGGGCCACTCAATTACTTTGGGAACTTTATGCAGAACTTGAGCACGCTGCTGGAGCCTCTCCACGTGCTACTCAGAAAGAGATGCAACTGGTTTTGGGGGGACACCCAAGAATGCGCCTTCAATAAGGCATGCAACCTTCTATGTTCCAAGAGTATTTTAGCCTTTTTTGACCCAGGTAAAAAGTTAGTCCTTACGTGTGATGCGTCAGCGTACAGTGTCGGGTGCATTTTATAGCACATCAATGATGCGGGTAAATTGCAATCCGTTGCTTATGCCTCCAGGTCAGTTTCGCGGGCGGAGCGCGGGTACTGTATGGTTGAGAAGGAGGCGCTCGCGTGCGTGTACGGTGTCAAAAAGATGTTCCAATACCTTTTCGGGGCCAAGTTTGCATTAGAAACTGACCACAAACCCCTCACGTCCCTACTATCCGAATGCAAGGCAATCAACGCCAACGCCTCGGTGCGCATTCAGCGGTGGGCACTCATGCTGGCGGCTTACGACTACACAATAAGGCACAGACCAGGCATAGACAACTGTGCCGACGCACTTAGCAAGCTACCCCTGGCGACCACAGAAGGGTCTGCGAACAGGACTGTGAGATGGTCATGGCAATCAATGCCTTTAAATCCACAGGTTCGCCCATGACGGCTCGCCAAATCAGAGCCTGGACAACCAGCGACCCCACGTTATCTCTAGTTAAAAGATGCGTTTTAACCGGTGACTGGGCAGAGGCTCGCGATGCCTGCCCCGAGGTCAAACCCTTCCATAGGCGCATGCATGAACTCTCATTACAGGCAGACTGCCTGATGTGGGGCAGCCAAGTAGTTATGCCCTTACGAGGCAGGGAGGCATTTGTCTGGGAGCTCCATCGCGAGCACCCGGGGATCGTCCTTATGAAGGCCATAGCCAGATCTCATGTTTGGTGGCCTGGCATTGACGCGGACTTGGAGTTCTGTGTCCGTCGGTGCACCATTTGTGCTCAACTCAGTAATGCCCCCAGGGAGGCCCCACTAAGCCCCTGGCGCTGGCCCACCAAACCGTAGTCGCGGGTGCTTGTAGACTATGCGGGCCCATTCACGGGCAAAATGTTTCTCGTAGTCGTTGATGCATTTTCAAAATGGATCGAGTGCACCATTTTAAACTCGAGCACCACCTCCACCACTGTGGAGAGCCTTAGAACCATGTTTGCAACGCACGGCATTCCTGACATATTGGTCAGTGATAATGGTCCGTGCTTCACCAGCGCAGAATTTTACGATTTTATAGTTGACCACAGTATAAATCACATTAAGACGGCACCTTTCAAGCTGGCCTCCAATGGCCAGGCGGAGTGAGCAGTGCAGATCATTAAACAAGGCATGCTCAGAATCCAAGGTCCCACGCTGCAGAGCCGCCTGTCGCGAATGCTGCTGGCATACAGATCTCGTCCGCATTCGTTGACTGGGGTTCCGCCCGCGCAACTATTGATGAAACGAACCTTAAAGACCAGGCTCTCGTTAATCCTCCCAGACATGCATTAAATTGTTGAGGCTAAGCGTCAAAAGCTAACTGAGTACCATGACTGAAATTCGAGGGAGATGGGAATGAGATAGGGGACAAAGTGTTTGTGCTAAACTATGGCCGGGGTCCCAAATGGCTTGCAGGGATAGTAACAGCCAAAGAGGGAAACAGGCTACTGGTTGTACAAATGGACAATGGCCAAACCTGCCGGAGGCATGTAGACCAAGTAAAAAGTAGATTCACTGATAACACTGAAGAACCAGAGGCAGACTACAATGTGGAACTCACACCACACCTGGTGGACAGACAGAGGGAATAACCTGAGGAAAGGGCAGTCTCAACAGACAGCCCAGCAATCACACCGAACGAAACACAGGCACCAAGGCAAACAACTAAACCACAACTAAGACGCTCCACACGAGAGCGCAGACCACCTAAGAGATGAATCTATAAAGGCAATAAGACCTTGGGGGAGGGTGATGTCATGTATCTCACATTACTGTATATAACTGTATCTTACCATGCTATACATGACTGTAAATGGATATGACCTGTAACAATAAGTATACCTTACCACCAGGGGTGCACTTGCAGGAGACACTCCATACCTGTCCCACTGAGGTATATAAAGGGAGGTCTCAGGCAAGTGCAACACTGGAGAGCTGGAATTAAAGGGGCAGGTCCTGAGTGACCTTGACTTCAACATGTGCCTCGTGTAAGTCAGTACATTGGAGTCAGGATGTAACAGATCACTACAAGCCCTGATCATTACGGATCACTACAGGTCCTGATCATTACAGGCCCTGATCACTACAGATCTCTCCAGGCCCTGATCACTACAGATCACTGCAGGCCCTGATTACGACAATAACAACAACATCGTGTATTTATACAGTGCCTTTAACGCAGTAAAATATCCCAAGGCGCTTCACAGGTGTTTTAAGAAAAAACAAATAAATTTGACACCGAGCCACATAATTAAGGCAGGTGACCAAAAGCTTGGTCAAAAGAGGTAGGTTTTGAGGAGCGTCTTAAAGGAGGATGGAGAGGTAGAGAGGCGGAGAGGTTTAGGGATGGAGTTCCAGAGCTTAGGGCCCAGGCAGCTGAAGGCACGGCCACCGATGGTGGAGCGATTATAATCAGGGATGCTCAGGAGGGCAGAATTTGAGGAGCGTAGACATCTCGGGGTGGTGTGGGGCTGGAGGAGATTACAGAGATAGGGAGGGGCGAGGCCATAGAGGGATTTGAAAATACGGATGAGAATTTTGAAATCGAGCTGTTGCTTAACCGGAAGCCAATGTAGGCCAACGAGCACAGGGGGTGATGGGTGAGTAGGTCTTGGTGCGAGTTAGGACACGGGGCTGTCGAGTTTTGGATGACTTCAAGTTTACGTTGGGTAGAACGTGGGAGGCCAGCCAGGATTGCATTCGAAGAGTCAAGTCTAGAGCTAGTGATCGCGACAGACTGTGATCACTGGCGGTCGTGATCACGGCAGGCGTGATCAGAGTGAGCAGTGATCACCATATTGGAGCGCGAGCTTTTAACTTTCTAGCCGAAAGAAAATAAGGAACGATGAAACCATCCCGGTTTTTGCAGCCTCTGGTACCAGCTCAGTTTGCTGCAACTCCCTGTAGTCCTTTGTCTTTCTCGATGGTCCCTGCCACTTAGCTCCAGGACCCTTGTCCCGACGGTGCGGTATTTTAAGGAACACCGAGACTGAGATAATTCGGATTCTGGGAACATGTGCCTTGGAGGGCAATGCAGATATTGGTTTGGCTTGAAAACAAAATAATTAATTCCCGATTGGCTCTTTTGGAGTCAAGTTTAAGCCTCTTTAAAGCTGTCGTTATCAAACAAATAATTAGCAATCAAGGATGTTACTCTAATTTGTATTAAACCCAGGGAATGATTAGAGGAGATGGACATTTATATTCCTAATAGCTCCAGGTCTCTTCATTATTCTTTTCACTGGGGCCTTAAACTATTGGTAGCAAGTAACAGAACTCAAAGGTCATTGGAGAGGATGATTGTAATGGAATCTGGTGTCAGACCTCACCCTCGTCCAACATCGTTAATAATGAGCAACACTTTTTTTTCATGTTTGTAGATTTTAATAGGAATGTATTTTCCTTCTTGTCACGTTGCAGAGGAATCCTTTGACCGAACAGTCACTGCAAATCAATTTTAAGTTCGCCCACAGTGGAAAGCACGCACACACACACACACACATATATATATATATGCTCAAATCAGCACATGCTTCAGAGAAAATCGAACACAATATGTGCCATCATCGGGCTTAACCTGTGTGTTCTCCCCGCCTTACCCTGAGTTTGAGCAACTTATCAGAAAAGCAAAGGCCTCACTGCAGGAGAACACCCAAGATTGGAAAGATTGAAAGGGAAGATGAGATCAATGGAAAGTTACCTCAGGTTGGCACGGAGCCGGGGGCTTTCAAAATGGCTGAAAAAAGGCGCAGAAGACCAGGGAAGGTGAATGGTGAAAATACAATTGTGGCATCCTGAGAAAGGAAGACTTGCATTTATATAGAGCCTTTCACGATCACCGGATGCGGACATCCCAAAGCGCTTTCTTTACAGCCAATTAATTATTTTTGAAGTGTGGTCAATGTTGTAATGTGGAAAACGCGGAAGCCGATTTGCGCACAGCAAGCTCCCACAAACAGCAATGTGATAATGGTCAGATAATCTGTTTTTTTTTAGCGATGTTGATTGAGGGATAAATATTGGCCCTAGGACACCGGCAATAACTCCCCTGCTCTTCTACGAAATAGTGCAGTGGGATCTTTTACATCCGTCTATGAGGGCAGACGGGGCCTGGGTTTAACCGAAAGACGGCACTTCCGACAGTGCAGCCCTCACTCAGCACAGCACTGGAGTGTCAGCCTAGATTTTAGTGCTCAATGTCTCGGAAGTGGGACTTGAACCCACAACCTTCTGACCCAGAGACGAGGGTGCTACCAACACTTAATAGTTAGCCACAGCCATGGGGAGGAGATGATTGAGGAGGATTCTTGCGATGACTTTCCCAGTGGATAACAGCAGGAAGATTCCTCTGTAGTTACTGCAGTCGGACTTGTCCCCATTTTTGAAGATGGTCACAATTAAGGCATCTCTGAGATCTGGCATGCTCTCCTCCTACCAGATAAGTCATGCATTTGTGCCAATAGTGCTTCTCCACCATACTTTAGTGCCTCAACGGGGCTTCCATCTGCTCCTGATGCCTTGTTGTTCTTAAGCTGACGGATGGCCTTTTCTACTTCGTGCAGGGCTGGGGTTTTGCTGAGATGGCGGTGGATAGCATGTTACGGGAAGGAGTCGAGGACACTTGCGTCGAAGGTAGAGTCTCGGTAAAGGAGATCTTCGAAGTGCTCCTTCCAGCGGGCCCTGACTGCCTCAGTGTCCTTAATGAGTGTCTTGGCCAGCAGTGGGGTGGGGCCTTGGGTGCTTGGGCCGTAGGTGGACTTAACTGCGGTGAAGAATCCTTGCACGTCGTGGTTGTCGGCCAAATG
Organism: Pristiophorus japonicus; assembly: GCF_044704955.1. Taxonomy (NCBI): domain Eukaryota; kingdom Metazoa; phylum Chordata; class Chondrichthyes; family Pristiophoridae; genus Pristiophorus; species Pristiophorus japonicus. The sequence continues at coordinate 23,190,047 of NC_092000.1, read as the reverse complement.
CTGGATCTCCTGTACTTTCTCCACCCACCATCTATTCTTTAGGTTGCGGGTTTTTTGTTGGACCTCAGCCTTCGACCTCGTCTTCTCCCTGTGGCTGAAGAGCTCCTCCCACAGTCACAGTGCAGATTCCGTCCACTAAGGGGTACAATGGATACGATGTTCACCGCGAGTCAACTGCAAGAGAAGTGTAGGGAACAGCACCAACCCTTGTACATGGTCGTCTTTGACCTCACAAAGGCCTTTGACACTGTCACCCACGAGGAACTATGGAGCGTCCTCCTCCGTTTCGGCTGCCTCTAAAAGTTTGTCACCATCATTCGCCTGCTCCACGGTGACATGCAGGCCATGATCCTGACCAACGGATCAACTACAGACCGAATCCATTTCCGGACTGGGGTCAAGCAAGGCTGTATTATTGTACCAACGCTTTTCTTGATCTTCCTTGCTGCAATGCGCCATCTCACTCTCAGCAAGTTCCTCACTGGAGTGGAACTAATGCGAACCTGTTCAACCTTTGCCACCTCCAGGCTAGATCCAAGTCGTCCCATCCTCTGTCATCGAGCTACAGTACGTGGACGATGCTTGCGTCTGCACACATTCTGAGGCCGACCTCCAAGCCATTGTCAAAACTTTCACCGAGGCGTACGAAAACATGGGCCTTACACTAAACATCTGTAAGACAAAGGTCCTCTACCAACCTGCCCCCGCCACACAGCACTGCCCCCCAGTCATCAAATCTACGGACAACGTGGACCATTTTCTATACCTTGGGAGCCTATTATCAGCAAGGGCAGACATCGATGACGAGGTCCAACACCGCCTCCAGTGCGCCAGCACAGCCTTCGGTCACCTGAGGAAGAGAGACCAGGACCTGAAATCTGGCACCAAGCTTATGGTCTGCGGGGCAGTAGTGATACTCGCCCTCCTGTATGGCTCAGAGACATAGACCATGTACAGCAGACACCTCAAATCGCGTGAAAAAGACCACCAGTGCTGCCTCCACAAGATCTTGCAAATCCACTGGGATGATAGATGTACCGACATCAGTGTTCTTGCTCAGGCCAACATCCCCAGCATCGAAGCACTGACCACACTCGAGCAGTTCCGTTGGGCGGGCCACATCGTCCGCATGCCCGACACGAGGCTCCATAAGCAGCGCCCTACTCGGAACTCCTACACGGCAAGCGAGCCCCACGTGGGCAGAAGAAATGTTACAAGGACACCCTCAAAGCCTCCTTGATAAAGTGCAACATTCCCACCGGCACCTGGGAAAACCTGGCCCAAGACTGCCCAAAATGGAGGAAGAGCATAGAAACATAGAAACATAGAAAATAGGTGCAGGAGTAGGCCATTCGGCCCTTTGAGCCTGCACCACCATTCAATAAGATCATGACTGATCATTCCCTCAGGACCTCGTTCCTGCTTTCTCTCCATACCCCTTGATCCCTTTAGCCGTAAGGGCCATATCTAACTCCTTCTTGAATATGTCCAATGAACTGGCATCAACAACTCTCTGTGGGAGGGAATTCCATAGGTTAACAACTCTCTGAGTGAAGAAGTTTCTCCTCATCTCAGACCTAAATGGCCTACCCCTTATCCTAAGACTGTGTCCCCTGGTTCTGGACTTCCCCATCATTGGGAACATTCTTCCCGCATCTAACCTGTCCAGTCCCGTCACAATCTTATAAGTTTCTATGAGATCCCCTCTTAGTGTATAAAGGCCCAGTTGATCCAGTCTCCTCATATGTCAGTCCCGCCATCCCGGGAATCAGTCTGGTGAACCTTCGCTGCACTTCCTCAACAGCAAGAACGTCCTTCCTCAGATTAGGAGACCAAAATTGAACACAATATTCCAGGTCAGGCCCCACCAAGGCCCTGTACAACTGCAGTAAGACCTCCCTGCTCCTATACTCAAATCTCCTAGCTATGAAGGCCAACATACCATTTGCCTTCTTCACCGCCTGCTGTACCTGCATGCCAAATTTCAATGACTGATGAACCATGACACCCAGGTCTCGTTGCACCTCCCGTTTTCCTAATCTGCTGCCATTCAGATAATATTCTGCCTTCGTGTTTTTGCCCCCAAAGTGGATAACCTCACATTTATCCACATTATACTGCATCTGCCATGCATTTGCCCACTCACCTAACCTGTCCAAGTCACCCTGCAGTCTTTTAGCGTCCTCCTCACAGCTCACACCGCCACCCAGTTTAGTGTTATCTGCAACTTGGAGATATTACACTCAATTCCTTCATCTAAATCATTAATGTATATTGTAAAGAGCTGGGGTCCCATCACTGAGCCCTGCGGCACTCCACTAGTCACTGCCTGCCATTCTGAAAAGGACCCATTTATCCAGACTCTCTGCTTCCTGTCTGCCAACCAGTTCTCTATCCACATCAGTGCATTACCCCCAATACCATGTGTTTTGATTTTGCACACCAACTCTTGTGTGGGACCTTATCAAAAGCCTTTTGAAAGCCCAAATACACCACATCCACTGGTTCTCCCTTGTCCACTTTACTAGTTACATCCTCAAAAAATTCCAGAAGATTTGTCAAGCATGATTTCCCTTTCATAAATCCATGCTGACTTGGACCGATCCTGTCACTGCTTTCCAAGTGCGCTGCTATTTCATCTTTAATAATTGATTCCAACATTTTCCCCACTACTGATGTCAGGCTAACTGGTCTATAATTATCTGTTTTCTCTCTCCCTCCTTTTTTAAATAGTGGTGATACATTAGCTACCCTCCGGTCCATAGGAACTGATCCAGAGACGATAGACTGTTGGAAAATGATCACCAATGCATCCACTATTTCTATGGCCAATTCCTTAAATACTCTAGGATGCAGACTATCAGGCCCCGGGGATTTATCGCCCGTCAATCCCATCAATTTCCCTAACACAATTTCCCACTTTATAAGGATATCCCTCAGTTCCTCCTTCTCACTAGACCCTCGGTCCCCCAGTATTTCCGGAAGGTTATTTGTGTCTTCCTTCGTGAAAACAGAACCAAAGTATTTGTTTAACTGGTCCGCCATTTCTTTGTTCCCCATTATAAATTTACCTGAATCTGACTGCAAGAGACCTACATTTGTTTTCACGAATCTTTTTCTCTTCACATATCTATAGAAGCTTTTGCAGTCAGTTTTTACGTTCCTCTCATACTCTATTTTCCCCCTCCGAATTAAACCCTTTGTCCTCCTCTGCTGTATTACAAAATTCTCCCAGTCCTCAGGTTTGCTGCTTTTTCTGGCCAATTTATATGCCTCTTCCTTGGATTTAACACGATCCTTAATTTCCCTTGTTAGCCACGGTTGAGCCATCTTCCCCATTTTAATTTTACTCCAGACAGGGATGTACAATTATTGAAGTTCATCCATGTGATCTTTAAATGTTTGCCATTGCCTATCCACCGTCAACCCTTTAAGTATCACTCGCCAGTCTATTCTAGCTAATTCACATCTCATACCATTGTTCAGGACCCTAGTTTCTGAATTAACTGTGTCACTCTCCATCTTAATAAAGAATTCTACCATATTATGGTCACTCTTCCCCAAGGGGCCTCGCACAACAAGATTGCTAATTAGTCTTTTCTCATTACACATCACCCAATCTAGGATGGCCAGCCTCTAGTTGGTTCCTCAACATATTGGTCTAGAAAACCATCCCTAATACACTCCAGGAAATCCTCCTCCTAGTTTGGTTAGCCCAGTCAATCTGTAGATTAAAGTCGCCCATGATAACTGCTGTACCTTTATTGCACGCATCCCTAATTTCTTGTTTGATGCTGAATAGCACATTTAGTGAGTTTAGTGAGCAGAAGGAGCATGCGGCAAACCAAACTTCGCACCCACCCTTTCCTTCAACGATTATCTGTCCCACCTGTGACAGAGACTGTAATTCCCGTATTGGACTGTTCAGCCATCTGAGAACTCACTTTTAGAGTGGAAGCAAGTCTTCCTCGATTCCGAGGGAGTGTCTATGATAATGAGTCAGCCACAGAGAAAAATACACACATTTATGCTGAGATCAACACTTACCTCATAGAAAATCGAACACAATGTGCCATCATCCAGCCTGAATCTGTATTTTCTCTCCACCCTCCCCTGAGTTTGAGAGAGTTAGGCAGAAGAGCAAAGGACACGCTGTAGGAGAACACCCAAGATTGGAAAGCTCGAAAGGCAAGTTGAGGTAATTCGAAAGTTACCTCAGGTTGGCACCGAACTGGGGGCTTTCAAAATGGCCGAAAGGAGACGGAGAGGACAAGGGAAGATGAATAGTTCCACCGTTTTGGGGTCCTGAGAAAGAACGTGTTAAGAATTGGAGACTGCGATGCATCATAAGTTGAACACACTCAGGATGTCTGCTTCTTAGACAGTCCCTCGGAGTTGAGGATGACTTGCTTCCACACTATCATGAGTTCTAAGGCGTCTGATGGAGAGATTTTTGAATTATAAGGGAGGCAAGGGTTATGGGGAGCGGGCAGGGAACTGGAGTTGAGGCCCAGATCAAATCAGCCGTGATCTTACTGAATGGCGGAGTAGGCTCGAGGGGCCGAATGGCCGACTCCTGCTCCTGTTTCTGACTTTCTTATGGGACAACAATCCAAATTTGCAAAATGCCGAACCAAACATTTGTTGAAGATTATTACAAGAAAGGGTCTGAAATAATCAGTCCAGCTTGAAGTCATCAATGACAACCATCTATCCACTCGGTCATTTCAATAATGAGATTCATGTTTTGATTCTATCGTGAAAGGACTTTTGAACGTAAACCTTAAAGGAAATGTTTCAAAAATAAATCATGAGCTAATTCTGCAAAGGTTGAATAATGCCAAAGTGAATCACGGGTTGGACTGGGACTGAACTCAATTTCCATTTTAACGTGATCAAGGGCAAAGAGGTTTGAAGAGGAATCACAAAAAAAAAAGCCGTCTCGCTTTGAAAATGAATAACTCACTGCCGCAGTATTAATAATAATGCTGATTATAACGAAGAGATGTCATTCATCTTCTGCTGAAAATGGCTTTTGAAAGGCTCAAAAGGCTAGAACTGACGCCTGGTTATGTTAAACGGGGTTAAAATCTACGTTGAGATAACAGGAAGAGGAATGATGTTCCAATGCAATTCATGCATATTCATTAAATATCAATAACTTGCTTTTCTGTAGAGGCCTTAATGTAAAACATGGCCCGAGTTACTTCACAGTCATAGAGAGTTGCATTTATGTAGCACCTGTAACAACCTCAGGAAGTCCCATAAATGCTTAACAGTACTTTTTGAAATGTTGTTGTGGAACCAAACTGCGCACAGCAAGCTCCCACCAGCAGCAATGAGATAGTGATCAGATAATAAAAAACAAAAACTGCTGGGAATCTCAGCCGGTCCGACAGCATCTGTGGAGAGAGAAACAAAGAGTTAACGTTTCAGGTCGATGACCCTTCGTCAGGACTGGCAACGATTCAAAATGAAACAGATTCTTAAGGACGTCCTGGGGTCCTGAAAGGGGGAGGGAAGGAAAGATCAAAAGGGAAGGTCTGTGATAGGGTGGAAGGTAGGAGAGATTAGAGAGACAAAAGGGATGATGGGCCGAATTGAGATGGTAATGGCAGAAGTTAGGAAATAAAAGATGAGTCTACAAAAGCAAAATACTGCGGATGCTGGAATCTGAAATAAAAACAGAAAATGCTGGAAATGCTCAGCGGGTCAGGCAGCATCTCTGGAGAGAGAAACAGAGTTAATGTTTCGGGTCGATGACCCTTCGTCAGAACTGGCAAATGTTCGAAAAGTGGGAGGGGAGAAAACAACAAAAGTGTAGGCCTTCCACCCTATCACAGACCTTCCCTTTGGTGGTTTCATCCCCTCCCCCTGTCAGTGCTCTTTTCGAACATTCGCCAGTTCTGACAAAGGGTCGTTGACCCGAAACGGTAATTCTGTTTCTCGCTCCACAAAGGTGAGTCTAGATATGATGTGAATGTGGGAATTAATGATCGGATAATCCGTTTTAGTGATGCTGGTTGAAGGATAAATATTGGCCTGGACACCCGGGACACCACCCTTGCTTGTCTTCGAATAGTGCCATGGGATCTTTCACATCCACCTGAGAGGGCAAACGGGGCCTCGGTTTAACATCACCTGAATGACGCTACCTCTGACAGTGCAGCACTCCCTCAGGACTGGCACTGGGAGCGGCAGATTCGATGACATGCTCAAGTCTCTGGAGTGAGATTTCAACCCACCGCCTTCTGACGCAGCAGTGAGAGGGCTGCTCACTCACAGAGCCAGGGGAGAATCCTATTGGGAAGAAGTGTGCCATGGGTAGTTTAGGAGAGGCGATTGAAAGCTTGGACGCTATGATAGCTTTTGGAGAAGGTTTTTAAAGGAGGAGAGAGAAGTAAAGACAGAAAAGAAAGATTTGCATTTATGTAGTGCCTCTTACCAGTGCAGGATACCCCAAAGTGCTTTACAAAGAGTTAAGTACTTTTGAAGTTTAATGTAGAGAAATTTACAAAGTGGAGGGCGTTTGGAACGGAGGTCTGGAGAGCAGAGCCGAGTCAGTGAAAGATCTGCCACTGATGGTAGGGTGAAGTGAGGAGGCAGAAGTAGGAGGACTGAAGGGTACATAGAAACATAGAAAATAGGAGCAGGAGTAGGCCATTCGGCCCTTCGAATCTGCACCGCCATTCAATATGATCATGGCTGATCTATCTCAACACCATATTCCTGCTTTTCCCCCATACCCCTTGATGGCTTCTGTTTCTAGAAATCTATCTATCTCCCTCTTAAACATATTCAGTGACTTGGCCTCCACAGCCTTCTGTGGTAGAGAATTCCACAGGTTCACCACCCTCTGAGTGAAAACATTTCTCCTCATCTCAGTCCTAAATTTCTTACCCTGTACCCTGAGACTGCGTACAGGAGGCAGAGTAATTCTGGGAGAGGCGGCAAAGAGCAGGGTGGCGGAAGGACATGGAGGAATTGGAAGAGCAGGACAATGAGTTGAACACCACCAATGGCACTCACAGTCATTTCCAGCCTAAGCACCCCAAGGTAAAGTGTCACAGAGCGTGGGGCCTTGCCAGCTGGGCGCGCATAATTGGGCAATCACAGTCAGATGGCTTATCCTTGCAGATACATCAGTGGGTCACATATTTGCCATCTAGCCCCTTGTCCCTGCCAATCAGAGGGACTCCAGTGGGATCCTGGAGAAGCTTTCATCCCACGAATTTTGTACCGGAATCCATAAGGACCATCATCATCATCATCGGCAGTCCCTCGAAATCGAGGAAGACTTGCTTCCACTCTAGAAGTGAGTTCTCAGGCGACTGAACAGTCCAATACGTGAATTACGATCTCTGTCACAGTGGGGAAGACAGTGGTTCAAGGAAAGGGTGGGTGGGGAGTCTGGTTTGCCGCACGCTCCTTCCGCTGCCTGCGCTTGTTTTCTGCATGCTCTTGGCGACGAGACTCGAGGTGCTCAAAATCCACGGTGCGGCCCTGGACAACGTGGACCACTTTCCATACCTCGGGAGCCTACTATCAGCAAGGGCAGACACTGATGACGAGATCCAACACTGTCTCCAGTGCGCCAGCACAGCCTTCGGTCGCCTGAGGAAGAGGGTGTTCGAAGACCAGGCCCTCAAATCTGTCACCAAGCTCATGGTCTACAGGGCTGTAGTGATACCCACCCTCCTGTATGGCTCAGAGACATGGATCATATACAGCAGAAGGACCATAAACCTCATCTATGAAACTTGCTCTTATTATCATCATTATGTTGATAGGTGCGTGCCCTAACTCGTACAAAGTCCCGTTCACCCATCACCCCCTGTGCTCACTGGCCTACATTGGCTCCTGGTTAGGCAATGCCTCGATTTCGAGATTCTCACGTTTTCAAATCCCTCCATGGCCCTCTCCCCTCCCTATCTCTGTAATCTCCGCCAGCCCCACAAATCCCCCGAGGTGTCTGCGCTCCTCTAATTCTGGCCTCTTGAGCATCCCTGATTATGATCGCTCAACCATCGGTGGCCGTGCTTTCAGCTGCCTGGGCCCCAAGCTCTGGAACTCCCTCCCTAAACCTCTCCGCCTCGCTACCTCTCCTTCCTCCTTTAAGACGCTCCTTGAAACCTACATCCTTGACCAAGCTTTTGGTCACCTGCCGTAATTTCTTCTTATGCAGCGTCTGACACCCTGTGCGCCCTCTCCCTCGGTGCCTGAACCATCCCGAAATGTGCCACTGTGTGCCAACCAGAGCACTCCATACCTTCACTGGAAGGGTGTACTGCTCCATTGTCTAATCAGCACTTGAATGCTAAATCTGCAGGTGTCTCTGCTGTAGCACCTCCGGGCAACTTCAAATTATGGTAATCAGCAATTAGGAACAAATTTGCATGCTAAAAGCAGTCTTTCAGACAGGCGTGGCTTATTAGCACAGCTTCAAGGACACCCTCAAAGATTCCCTGACAAAGTGCAACATCCCCACCGACTCCTGGGACTCCCTGGCCCACGACCGCCCTAAGTGGAGGAAGAGCATCCGGGAGGGCGCTGAGCACCTCGAGTCTCGTCGCCGAGAGCATGTAGGAACCAAGCGCAGGCAGTGGAAGGAGCGTGCGGCAAACCAGGCTCCCCACCCTCCCTTTCCTTCAACCACTGTCTGTCCCACCTGTGACAGAGACTGTAATTCCTGTATTGGACTGTTCAGTCACCTGAGAACTCACTTTTAGAGTGGAAGCAAGTCTTCCTCGATTTTGAGGGACTGACTATAATGATGATTAGCACAGCACCCATTTAGCATCTGGTTTCACCCTTTCATCAAAATAATCTCCATAGAGTGTAAAAGCAAGATCGTATGCCACAACTTTAAAAATCACTGGATGTGGGACTTCAGTTGTTGCGTCCATAGATGCTCTAATAATGACTCCATGAGGCAATGTGTTGTACTTGAACTGTAGTGACCTTCGTCCTTTATTTGTTAACTCCAGAGTGAGGATCACACCTGGTGGCCTGCCTTTTATACTAGGCCAGGCACACCTGTACAGGTAACCTACAAGTTTCCCACTGCAGTGCCCTCTAGTGGCACACCTTGTGATAGTACCAACAGTAGACATGTAGGATACATGACATCACTCTCCCCCAAGCCTTTAATGGAAATCACCTCTGCATTGATTGTGCTCTGGGCTTAACTCTATCTGGGCTCTATCTGGTTGACCCTTGGCAGGTCGTTTCAATCTTGGGTGAGTGGTTGGTGCAGTAGAGTGCTGGTGATTGCTGTTTGTGTGCGTCCCTGACCACTCCATTCCCCGCCACCCACATATAGATTATACCGCAGGCTCATTGCATTCCTATGCATTCAAGTCCAGAAAAACAAGGTTGCATTACATTTGTGGTTCCGTTGTGAGACAAGTACATTAGACTGGTGAGATACATTATCGGTGCAGTGACCGGTGCGTAAGGACAAACTAGTTCCAGAACTGCTGGATGGTGTCCCTGCAGTCTGGTGGTGGCGCGGTGCCCAGTGCTGGCAGTGGGAACCCGTTGGCTCAAGTTGCCTACTCTTGGGGCTGTTGCCATGGTTCCTAGCGTCGGGCAGGTTCACAGATGCCTGTGACATCCCTGTCCTTTCTTTGTGCCCTGGGTCACTGCTGCTCCCTGAGGAACTGTCGTCTAACAGTGCACAGGGGACTGCTGACTCGCTGATCTGGGCGTTGTTTGGTTTGGGATCTCGGCTGGTCCCGGTCCCCTTTTGGGGGGACTGTAGCGGGTGACCCTTCATTTCCAGGTATGGCCTTGGTGGCGATGGGGTCTGGGGGCTGCGCCTTAGTACAGTTTGCTCTTTTAGGCCCGGGGCGGTTGGTTCCATCGGATGCCTGAGAGGCGGAGCCAATCAGGGGCAGGTATCGATACCGGTGCCGTTGCCCTCCTGGGATCGCTTGCTCTGCAGCTCATGTGTGTTGGCTGCTTGTGGCCACACTCCATGGTGCATAATTCTGGTCCCAGGGACGCAGGCTACAGCATTGGGTAGCTCACTGGACCCATGTGCTCCCGATGGGTGTCTGCCCGCTGCATTGGTTGCGTGCAGTTGAAACCCTACATCACACAACTTTTCATTACTTATGATGGATACTCTGTAATTACGATCACGATCGTGCGACTTTTCCTCGCTGGTTGCATGTACACAAGTCAGATCATCAATGACACATTTTACATGATCGTGCAACTTTTCCTTGCTTACTGCATGTACACAACTCTGATCGTCAGTTACACATTTTATCTCGAGCTTACAGTTGCTATTAAATTGCTTGAGTGTGTGGAACAGTCCCTTTAATTGTAGTGGGTTGCTGGCCTGCTTTAAGAGAGCCTTGCTTGTTTTACCCCAATCCTCTTCTCCGTTTGGTGCCATGTGTTGCTCCATCAGCAGTGCACCTCGTGGTCTGGCCACGGCCATCTTTTTCATCAGATCCTCACCTCGTGGTTTGGACGCCATCTTTCCTCCATCCACAATGTCGACTGCGGTGATCCTCTTCTCCCTGGGTTCTGCCACTGCCTCTGGATCTGATTTACTTCTTCCGGAGTCCTGCCACTGGAGCCTGGCAGGTGCGTTCAGGTCATCTCAGCTGGATCTTTTAAATTAGGCCAGGAACACCTATACAGGTAACCTACAAGCCTACCACTGCTGAGCCCGCTGGTGGCACACCTTGTGATAGTACCAACAGTAGCCATGTAGGGTGCACGACATCAGTTACATGGAGAGACTAGAGGAGCTGGGACAAAAACAGAAAATGCTGGAAATCTCAGCGTGTCCGGCAGCATCTGTGGAGAGAAACAGAGTCAACGTTTCAGGTCGACAGCCGTTTGTCTCTTTTAGAGAAGCTGGGGTTGTTCTCCTTGGGGCAAAGAATGTGAAGGGGAAGATTTGATAGAGGTGTTCAAAATCATGAAGGGGTTTGAAAGAGTAAATACGAAGAAACTGGTTCCAGTGGTAGAAGGGTCGAGAACCAGAGGACACAGATTGAAGGTCATTGGCCTCTCTACACGGGAGTCCTCCCTCTATTTATTGGGGACTTGGCCTGGAGTGTGTTGCACGGAGCAGTCCCGTGCAATAGGTTTTTGTGGGTTCACGGGCTCCCAGGCCGCCTGCAATTTCTGTGGTCAAGAGGAGTCCGCGTTTCATGTATATGTGGATTGTGTCAGATTGCAGCCCCTCTTCCATTATTTGAAGGGGCTGCTCCTCAAGTTTTGATAGCACTTCAATTCCATGCTCCTGATCTTTGGGCACCCTGTGCGGAGGGGAAATGGTAGGTTGGAAGGCCCCCTCGTGGGACTGCTCCTGGGCATGGCCAAGGGGGCCATCAGCCGGTCCAGGCAGCGGGCGGTCGAGGTGGTCGTTCAACCCGACTGTCTGCCTCTCTTCCGTGGTTACATCTGAGCCAGGGTGTCCCTGGGGATCTGGAGATCGAGCACGCGGTGTGCACCGGTACGCTCACGGCCTTCCGTGAGAGGTGGGCGCCGGAGGAACTGGAGTGCGTCATTTCAACCGGGAGCAGAATTTGAATTTGATTTGATTTGACAAAGGTTCCCTTTTACGTGCACTTGTTAATTTGTGGTTTTTGGTTCCCTCAAAAAATAAACAAGGGGGCACTTGAATTAAAGGTCCTACCAAAATAGTTGAAGGTCATTGACAAAACGCGAGTTGTTGTGATCTGGAACACGCTGCCCGAAAGGGCGGCGGAAGCAGACTCAATCGTAAATTTCAAAAGAAATTTCGAAGGGAAATATTTCGAAGGGAAATATTTTGTAGGGCTGTGGGGAAAGGGCAGGGGAAAGTGGGGGCATGATGGGCTGAATGGCATCCTGCTGTGCTATATCATTCTATGATTCTATAACAAGTGGCAGATATTGCGCCAGGTTTTTGCTGAGCTTCCCAGCTTGGGGAGCTGTTTGGATGATGATACCGTGCTTCAGCGGGAAGGTGGAAACGTTAATGCAGGCTCCCACTGCTCAACACTAATTAATGATCTGGGCTGGAATCTGTGCACTGGTATGTCTGTATATTGAGCGCGAGCAGAGAAACGTGCTCAGAACTGATGAACAAACAGCCCACTGTGGCTTTTTGGCATTTTATCTGTATTGGGATCATAATAATTGTTAGACGGAAATAGACCAAGGTCCATCTAGTTGGCCTTCTACCCTCCTGCTAGTTGCAGCATACAATGGTAATGGAGTTGTTGACTCAACATCGCAATTAATCTCCATCAATTAGCCTACAACAGACCCAGTCATGAGGTGAAACAAACCCCAGTGGTGAAAAGCTTTGGGAACCATATGTACAAAGTTACATGTTCCTCCCAAGCATTGTCTTAAAAGAATGGTATTATTCCACAATATTCCTGCAATGTTTGCGAGCGATTAACTCTTATGGCTAGCCAGGAATCTTTTCTCAAAGCAGAGTGACTGTTGACAACGGAGACAGCGTGGCTATTGACAACGCGTGTTCCGCCAGCGTCAGCGCCCATGTGCGTTGTCAATAGCGGGGATCTCTGTGGGCCCTGTTGTCACAAGATGCGTTCCTTCTCAATATGAGGCCAACTGACTGGCTCTTGTCCCGACAACGGTGTTTTGGAATGCTGCTGTGTATACAAAGTGGAGATTTCAAAATTCTCATCTTTGTTTATGAATCACTCCATGGCCTCGCCCCTCCCTATCTCTGTAATCTGCTTCAGCCTCACAACCACACAAGATGTCTGCGCTCCTCAAATTCTGGCCCCTTGAGCATCTCTGATTATAATCGCTCAACCATCGGTGGCCGTGCCTTCAGCTGTTTGGGCCCTAAGCTCTGGAACTCTCTGCCTAAACCTCTCTGCCTCTCTACCTCTCTTTCCTCCTTTAAGATGTTCCTTAAAACCTACCTCTTTAACCAAGCTTTCGATCATCTGCCTTAATTTCTTCTTTTGTGGCTCGATGTCAAATTTATTTGTTTTGTCTTGTAACATTGTTGTGAAACGCCTTGGGACGTTTTACTACGTTAAAGGCGCTATATAAATACATGTTATTATTATTGTGCTATTCAATCTTAAAGTGTCCACTTGTGATCTTATTGCACATATTCAGCAATGGGTGGGCCTCATATTCCAATGTCAAAGGTATTTCAACCAGAATGGCAACTTTGATGGACACCTTGGTGAGCCCATCCTCCCTCCTACACCTCACACGCTTAAAGTCCCTCATTGGGGCAATTTTGAGTTTGTGCGATAGAGTAAACTGGGTGATAGCAAGTCAGCAGCTCCTCTTACATCTCTCCCCCTTTCTATTTCCATTGAAGACCCTTTGGCAATTTTCCTATAAGCCTGTTTTTTGGAGGAAGGGCCAGAAGGAACAGCATTAGGATGGGAGGCATGTCAGGTTGCACCAGAAGTGCATTCAGCTGTGATTGTGAAGGCAGGATTGTGAAGCCTTTTCCAGTCCTCCAGGCCTGGAAACTGTAAATAGCTGAAGGTACTGAGGGTAAATGATGGCACTGGAGATGATAAAAGTGCTCTAGGTGATGAAGGTGATAGGAGTCTTGGAGGTGCTGTAGTTGCTGGTGGTACTGGATATGTTGAAGGTGCTAGTGGTACTGGAGATGCTGGAGGTTGTGGAGGTTGTGGTGGTTCTGGAGGTACTGGGTGGGCTGGAGGTTCTGGAGGTTCTTGAGGTACTGGATGGGCTGGAGGTTCTGAAGGTTCTGGAGGTACTGGATGGGCTGGAGATTCTGGAGGTTCTGGAGGTACTGGGTGGGCTGGAGGTGCTGGATGTTCTGGAGGTACTGGGTGGGCTGGAGGTTCTGGAGGTACTGGGTGGGCTGGAGTTACTGAAGATGTGTGAGGTGATGGTGATTGTGGAGTTACTGGATGTGCTGGAGATGCTGGAGTTGCTGAGATCACCTTTGCCTACCAGCTCAAAGAAGGAGGCAACCGACTTGTGTTTTGTGGGTTAGATCAAGGAAGCCCTACCCCCTAAAACACATCCCCTGGAAATATCAAGCAGTCCTATATATCCTCAATTCCCCCTTCTCAACTGATATCGATCCAGCTCCTCTTCGAGGTGCCCGTTAACCTCAACTCAACCGCTTCCTTTGAGAGTACAACACAACCCCAGTGCCATCATTTGGACCAATGTTAGCGGAGTGCCTGAACCGGGCCATATTTTGACACTTCGTGTTCAGCTCTGCTCATCACTTTAACAAAAAACAGTAAGGAAAAGCAATACACCTCTTTGCGCCAGAATTAGAACTGTCTCTCTGTGTTTTCAAAGCTGCAGGGAATCACAGAATCAGAGAAACCTACGGCACAGAAGGAGGCTATTTGATTCATCGTGTTTGTGCCAGCCTGTAATGTATTTGCTTCATGGGTTCTTTGCTTAAGAATTCATAGCAACACATTGCTATTATGAACTAGTTAGTTTATTAGCAAAGGTTTAACAATCACATTACACATTACCAGTTCATCCACCAGGCTCACAACCACCTGCCCCGTCGTGGATCCCCTGAACCCAACTGGCTGGGGTTTTATTGAGTATTGTGAACATCATGTGACTGACTAAGCCACTCCCAACTCAACAGCTCCACAAACCTGTGAGCATACAGGTGCATACAATACACAGCCAACCAAGAGCTATCCAGCCTAATCCCACTTCCCAGCTCTTGGTCCGTAGCCCTGTAGGTTACGGCACTTCAAGTGCACATCTAGGTACTTTTTAAATGTGGTGAGGGTTTCTGCCTCTACCACCCTTTCAGGCAGTGAGTTCCAGACCACCACAACCCTCTGGATGAAAAAGGTTCTCCTCAACTCCTCGCTAATCCTTCCATCTATTTAAATATATTCCCCCCTGATTATTGACCTCTCTGCTAAGAGAAATAGGTCCTCCTTATCCATCCTTATCTATCTAGGCCCCTCATCATTTTATACACCTCAATAAGGTCTCTCCTCAGCCTCCTCTATTCCAAAGAAAACAACCCCAGCCTATCCAATCTTCCCTCAGAGCCAAAATTCTCCAGTACTGGCAACGGAGAAGATGGAGGAATCTTGCAAACCTGTGATATACTGGCTGGGTGGACAGAAGAATTTAATACCAGGAGCAAACAACAACCATTGGGGGGTTTACCCGCACCTCCTGTTCTAATCTGAACACCTCAAGCCGTCAATCGATCTCAGTGAGAAAGATTCAGATACAAATCTCCGTTAATGAATACACGCGTGAGGTGGGGGAACGATGGGGGAGTTGGATGATCGAATCTTCGAACTGAATCGCACGAAACCGAGCTGAGGTAAACAGCTGCTTTGAAAGAAAATCTCTATTTAATGCTGAGGATTTGACTCTCTCAAATAGAAGCCTGGTTTAGATTGAATTACTGTACCTTGGCTTACTCCCAGCGACCACACCTAATACACTAACCTTGACAAACACATTCGGATCCAGTTTCAGATGGGAAAACAAAACCTGTCTTATAACCTCTGTTTTAATCAATAAATATGATAAAGATGGTCTTAATGTCATTGATTTAAATAATAATGGCTGGGTGCTCACCCGTTGCCACAGAACAGGCTAAAGCCAGGTTGATTTGAAGGACAAAGATGTAGTCAGTGGGCCTGCTAGCCTTATCTTTCCACTCCCCACCAGGCAGAGGCCCTGTTAATGCTATTGATCAGTTACTCAATATTTTGTGAGCCATTAAGTCTATTTTTGGACATTTTCAAGTTTTTTCCAACTCAACTGTGGCCTCCGTGAAGATGATGGGTGGGCGAAACCAATTGTAATGTATCTGCTTCATGGGTTCTTTGCTTAGGAATACATATCAACACATCGCTTTTCAGAATTAGTTGGTTATTAGCAAAAGGTTCAACAATTACACTACACATTACCAGTTCATCCACTCGGCTCACAACCAGCTGCCTCATCGTGGATCCCCCGAACCCAACTGGCTGGGGTTTTATTGAGTCTTGTGGCCATCACATGACTGGCTAAGCCACTCACAACGCAACAGTGGCCCAACCATGGCTAACAAAAGAAATTAAGGACAGTATTAGATTCAAAGAGGAGTTATACAAAGTTGACAGAAAAAAATTGCAAGCCTGAGGATTGGGAGCAGTTTAGAATTCAGCAAAAAAGGACCAAGAGATTGATTTAAGAGGGGAAAAATAGAGTATGAGAGTAAACTTGCAAGGAACATAAAAACCGGCTGCAAAAGTTTCTACAACTACGTAAAAAGAAAAAGATTAGTGAAGACAAATATAGGTTGTTTACAGACAGAAACGGAAGAATTTGTAACTGGGAACAAAGAAATAGCAGAACAATTAAATAAATACTTCGGTGCTGTCTTCACGGAAGAGGACACAAATTACATCCCAGAAATGCAAGGGAACCAAGGGTCTAGTGAGCAGGAGGAATTAAAGGAAATGATTATTAGCAAGAAAATAGTGCTGGAGACACTAATGGGACTGAAGGCAGATAAATCCCCATTGATTAAGAGGGGAAAAATACAGTATGAGAGTAAACTTGCAAGGAACATAAAAACTGACTACAAAAGTTCCTACAACTACGTAAAAAGAAAAAGATTAGTGACAACAAATGAATTTTTCTTTACAACCAATCAGGATGGCGTGCTTTGAGCTCATCCCCATGGCTCGTTTGCGTGTACAGTGCCTAGCCCGTGCTAAATTCATTAATCCCAGCAGTTGAGGGGTTACTGCTTTGGGTTAGGGTTAGGGGTTACCCTAACCCTAACCCTAACCCTAAATGCACTGCCTTGTCAGGCAGTACTGTCAGAGGTGCCGTCTTTCGATGAGACCTCGTCGGCTCTCTCAGGTGGATGTAAAAAAATCCCTTGGCAATATTTCAAAGAAGAGCAGGGGAGTTATCGCCGGTGCCCTGCGCAATATTTACCCCTCAATCAACATCATCAATACAGATTATCGAGTCTTTATCTCATTGCTGTCAGTGGAACTTTGTTGTGCACACTTCAAAAGTGTCTACACTTCAAAAGGAGTGCTTTGGGATGACTTGAGGTTGTGAAAGGCGCTATATAAATGCAAGTTCTTTCTTTCTTGGCCTCAACTCTGTGATAAGTGGGGAAAAAATCAGAGAAAGAAAGAAGGAAAGAAAGACCTCGGTCAGGACGTCTCAAAGCACTTTACAGCCAATGTGGCACTTTTAAAGTTTAGTCACTGTTGCAATGTAGGAAATGCGCCAGTTAATATGCGCACAGCAAGCTCCCACAAACAACAATGAGATAATGATCAGATAATCTGTTTTTCAGTGCTCAGGATTGAGGGGTAAATATGACTGTCCAGTGATCTTGGCTGGAGCTTGGCGATGGCGAAGTATAGATTTACTGGAACGGTACCAGCGATGAAGGACTTCAGCTACGTGGATAGACTGGAGAAGCTGGGGTTGCTCTCCTTGGAGCAGAGAAAGTCAAGAGGCGACTTGTAGAGGTGTTCAAAATCAGGAACGATTTTGATGGTGTAAATAAGGAGAAATTGTTTCCAGTAGCAGAAGGGTTAGTGACCAGAGGATGAAGATTGAAGGTGATTTGCAAAACTACCCTCTGGTGACATGAGGAAACATTTCTTTACGCAGTGAGTTGTTGTGACCTGGAATGTACGGTCTGATAGGGTGGTGGAAGCAGATTCAATAGTAACATTCAAAAGAGAATTGGATAAATACTTGAAAGGAAAAGAACTGCAGGGCTCCGGGGAAAGAGCAGGGGGAGTGGGACTAATTGGATAGCTCCACCAAAGAGCCGGATCAGGCACGATGGGCCGAATGGCCTCATTCTGTGCTGTATTTGCCGATTACAACAGTGACTACACTCCAAAAGTACTTCATTGGCTGTAAAGTGCTTTGAGGCAGCCGGTGGTCACGAAAGGCGATATATAAATGTAAGTCTTATTTTTGTATCGTTCTATGATCCTATAAACGTACAGCTCCCGCTCCACCAGAATTTAAAGGGTCACTACAAATGGCTGGAATCGTGGTGTAAACAAATTTCACCTTAAATTTCTAGGCCCCTGTCTAGGTGTAATTGGGCTTCCTGTCCCCTTTGATCCCAGAGGCTTCAGGGCCTGCCCACCTATGTTTTATAATCATTGAAATGTGTTTTTTTTAAAATTTGTGATATCATTTTCAAGCAAGCTGAATAATTTGCGCTGTCACCTTGGATACAGATGCAGTCTCCGTGCCGACGGTGTTGTGAAGGGAATTTCAGGATTCTGACCAGGCAACGATGAAGGAATGGCAGTACAGGCCAGTGTCCCAGTGTCCCAATTTGACACCGAGTCACAGAAGGATAATTCGGGCAGGTGACCAAACGCTCAGTCAAAGAGGTAGGTTTTAGGAGCGTCTTAAAGGAGGAAAGAGAGGCAGAGAGGTTAGGGAGGTAATTCCAGAGCTTGGGGCCCAGGCAACAGAAGGCACGGCCACCAATGGTTGGGCAATTGTAATGAGGAATGCTCAAGAGGGCAGAATTAGAGGAGCGCAGACATCTCAGGGGGTTTTGGGGCTGGAGGAGATTACAGAGATAGGGAGGGGGGCTAGGCTATGTAGGGATCTGAAAACAAAGAAGTGAATTTTAAAATCTGCATCATGTATTCAAATCCTGGAGTTGAACCTTCATCCTTCAGACTCAGAGGTGAGAGGGCCATCAACTGACACACATCTATATAAAGTCGCTGGAGAAATACCACCAATGATGTCTCCGCAAGATCCTGCAAATCCCCTGGGAGGACAGACACATCAACGTTCGCGTCCTCGACCAGGCCAACATCCCCAGCACTGAAGCACTGACCACACTCGATCAGCTCCGTTGGGCAGGCCACATGCCAGACACGAGACTTCTAAAGCAAACGCTCTACTCGGAGCTCCTTCACCGCAAACGAGCCAAAGGCGAGTAGAAGAAACGCTACAAGGACACCCTCAAAGCCTACCTGATAAAGTGCAACATCCCCACTGACACCTGGGAGTCCCTGGCCAAAGACCGCCCTAAGTGGGAGAAGTACATCCGGGAGGGCGCTGAGCATCTTGAGTCCCATCGCCGAGAGCACGCAGAAATCAAGCGCAGGCAGCGGAAAGAGCATGCGGCAAACCAGTCCCACCCACCCTTTCCCTCAACAACTGCTTGTCCCACTTGTGATAGAGTCTGTGGTTCTCATATTGGACTGTTCAGCCACCTAAGAACTCATTTTTAGAGTGGAAGCAAGTCTTCCTCGATTCCGAGGGACTGCCTATGATGATACAAAAACAATTGAATGTAAATCCAAACCAAATCATGTAGTGTTTGGGGCTGGGAGGTTGTACAATAATTAACAGCTCTCCTCAGGAAGAACTGCATTTAGAACAATCTTGGAATCTGCCACCGAATGTTAATACTATCTTCATCAGATACTCCGTCACTCGATTTTAAATTCCTTTCTAAGCAATGTCTTACCATTACCGCGGTGAATCTTAACTCCAGTTTCAATTGATTCAAACCTCGTCTAGCTGCTAATCCAATTGAAGTCTCTTCCACATCGATCACCTGAAATGGGATTTTCTGATGGACCCCAAACATGATAATATATATGTATTAAAAATGTTCATTGGAAATTAAAACACATAAAACAAAGGGGCCAATCACCTGGGGGAACACAACCATTCCCTAAAGAGATTGTGACGAGGTCATCGTGCAATCTGTTCCTGCTAACTTTGAATCTTACACATTATCTACCCTGATAATTTTCCAAAGATTACCTCATCGGCCGCAATCAACATGAAGCAATTGGACATTTTACTGGTTTCATGCACCGCATTAAAATATTTTTGAATAAATGTAATCTTTTCGTCTTCACCAATTTGAGCATCCTGCAAAAATTGGACCTTGGGGAAACAATTTTCTATTTTAATCCTGACGTGTGATGTCAGAAACAATTTGCCATTAACCCTGCTATTCAGCTGGCTGATCTCCAATTCCATAAAGCTTCACGTCCTACATTTAAATACAGTGCAATATTTTTAGGCTCAAAATGACAGTCAATGTTGCAAACAGGACAGTCTAACGGAAAGTTGAAAATGGCTTAAATTAACTAAATTTTACAGCGCCTGTCAAAACTCTCGCCTTACCTTTCCTGATTCTTTCACGACCTCAAGACATCCCAAAGCGCTTTACAGCCAATGAAGTAATTTAAAAGTGCAGTCACTGTTGTAATTGTCGGAAAATGCGGCAGCCAATTTGCGCACAGCAACACAGCAACGTGTTAACCAAATCATGTCTTTTTAGTGACTTCGCTCGAGGGATAAATATTGATGAGAACACCGCTGCTTTTTTTCGAATAGTGCCCTGGGATCTTTTATGTCTACCTGAGAGGGCAGACGGGGCCTCGGTTTAACGTCATGTCCGAAAGACGACACCTCTGACAGTGCAGCTCAATGGGAGTGTCGACCTAGATTATGTGCTCAAGCCCAAGGAATGGGACTCGAACCCATGGGGCTGAAATTCACCCCCGCCGGAAACGGGTCGCAATGACCGTTTTTCCACCGCCGCGGTGGATGCCGCGGCCTCTTGCACGAATTCCAGCTCTTTGTCTTTTTTTTCCCGAGCGGGGAGGAAGTCGGTCACAACGGGGGCGGAAGTGGGAGGCAAGGCGGAGTCTCCGCAGCTGTCAATCATTGACGTGGCGCTGATGACGTCGTCACCCTGGCGCATCACCACATCTCGCCCCTTCACTTAAAGGAGAGGGCCGCTGCAAGCTCTGCGGTTATTTTAGTTTGGCCCACTGGGCCGCCAGGGAGGGTTTCGGCCGGGCCAGCGGGCTGCCAGCCAAGAGGGGGTGACAGGCTGCCTGTTGGCCGCCCGGCCGAACCCGGGGGCAAAATTGTCGGGCCGACCTGGCAGTCAGCTGACCAAAAAAAAATAAGATGGCGGCCGCGACAGTGCGCCCTCCCCTTTAATGGCAGCCTCACCGCCATATTGCACACACAGTGCACCAACAGAAAAAACAGTCGGGGGCACCGCGTGGCGGGTGCAAGATTTTTTTTAGGTGAACTTTGCTTGCGGGGCGGGAGATCGGAGGTGCGCGCTTCAATGACGCACTTAGGAGGGTTCGGCAGCAGTGGGGCGGAATTGGGGACCGCCAGGAATACCACCGGGGAGAATTTTGCGAGCGGCGACCATTTGGCAAAAAATTGGCGGCTTTCCGCCGGTAACCGGCCTTATCGGGAGGTTGAAATTCAGCCCCCACGAGTGCGGCTGACTGAGCCCAGGTTGGCACTGAAAGGCAAGAACGGTGTATTTCTCTCGAGTCACGGCTACTGGGTTGGTTGGCAATGGCGACATCCATTACGATAAATTGTACTGCGTCAGGTTGTGCAAGGCTTCTTCCCATAATACATGTCACACTCATCACCATAGGCAGATTCTCGAAATCGAGGAAGACTTGCTTCCACTCTAAAAGTGAGTTCTCAGGTGACTGAACAGTCCAATACGGGCATTACAGTCTCTGTCACAGGTGGGACAGACAGTGGTTGGAGGAAAGGGTGGGTGGGGAGTCTGGTTTGCCGCACGCTCCTTCCGCTGCCTGCGCTTGATTTCTGCACGCTCTCGGCGACGAGACTCGAGGTGCTCAGCGCCCTCCCGGATGCTCTTCCTCCACTTAGGGCGGTCTTCGGCCGGGGACTCCCGAGTGTCAGTAGGGATGCTGCATTTTATCAAGGAGCCTTTGAGGGTGTCCTTGTAACGTTCTCGCTTGCCGTGTAGGAGTTCCGAGTAGAGCACTTGCTTTGGGAGTCTTGTGTCAAGCATGCGAACAATGTGGCCCACCCAGCGGAGCTGGTCGAGTGTAGTCAGTGCATCGATGCTGGGGATGTTGGTCTGATCGAGGACGCTAACGTTGGTGAGTCTGTCCTCCCAGGGGATTTGCAGGATCTTGCGGAGACATCGTTGGTGGCATTTCTCCAGCGATTTGAGGTGTCTACTGTACATGGTCCATGTCTCTGAGCCATTCAGGAGGGTGGATATCACTACAGACCTGTAGACCATGAACTTGATGGTAGATTTGAGGGCCTGATCTTCGAACACTCTCTTCCTCAGGCGGCTGAAGTCTGTGCACTAAGGACATGTCACACTAACGACCATGGCAAATATCAGAAAGGTTGAGAGACTGCCAACAAATTTGTAACCGAGGCCATATTTATCCAGACAGAGATGATGAGCCAGAAACTTGCACGTAAAGTAATCAAGCTGGGCTTTACGTGTCCGCAGATCTGTCGGAGCAGTCCCCGTCTCTACCGAATGTTGTGGGTTCATACTTTTCCAATTAGAACTATCGCCATTAATAATGGCCCTTCATTCTGTTATTAATCCATTACAGATTCATCTTGAAATTCTATAAGGTCAGAATAAGTTGTCCCCTGGTGGATGTAAGTAAGGCGGATGGAATATTCAACGGCTACCTTTAGAAACCATTTAGCAGAATACCATACGAGAAACTTGAGAGTAAAAGGAAAGCTCCTGGAATTCGATACATGTGGCAACGCACTGCTTCCTATTATATCCTTTGAGAAGCCTCTCAAGGCTGCCCGGCATTCTGCTGTATAATACGGGTGGTCAGTTTGGTCCCGTTGGTAAGACAGTGGGCTACAAATGCGATCTCGTCCAATTATGGGCATAGAACGGTCGTGACGAGGGCCAATTGCGAGGCCCAAAGGACGCCTAAAAGATGCCCGACCTGATATCGGGTCTTACCA
Organism: Pristiophorus japonicus; assembly: GCF_044704955.1. NCBI lineage: Eukaryota > Metazoa > Chordata > Chondrichthyes > Pristiophoridae > Pristiophorus > Pristiophorus japonicus. The sequence continues at coordinate 23,167,289 of NC_092000.1, read as the reverse complement.
TTTTCTGGCATCCCTTGTGGCACCTAAAATCAGGCATTAGGCTCCTTACATGTGTAAATGCGGGGTGTCGAATGCCTGTGTTAGGTCCCTGTAATGTATGCATCTGTGAGGGTGCTCTCAGGTTTATACAGCTGTTGAGCTGGGGTCCCCAATGGAGTGCTCTCTATGCGGGAGTCCTCCCTCTATTTATTGTGGACTTGGCCTGGAGGGTGGTGCACGGAGCAGTCCCGTGCAATAAATTTTTAAGTCGGTTCACAGGCTCCCAGGCCACCTGCAATTTCTGTGGTCTGGAAGAGTCCGTGTTCCATGTTTTTATGGAATGTGCGAGGTTGCAGCCTCTATTCCAGAATCTGAAGGGGCTGCTCCTCAAATTCTGGTTGCACTTCAGTCCCATGCTCCTGATCTTTGGGCAGCCTGTGCGGAGGGGAGCGGGCAGGTCGGAAAGCCTCCTCGTAGGACTGCTCCCGGGCACGGCCAAGGGGACCTTCACCCGATCCAGGCAGCGGGCGGTCGAGGTGGTCGTTCAGCCCGACTGCCTGCCTCTCTTCTGCGCTTACATCCGAGCCAGGGTGTCCCTGGAGATGGAGCATGCGGTGTCCACCGGTCGCGGTCTTCTGCGAGAGATGGGCCCCCGAGGGACTGGAGTGCACCATCACCCCCGGTAACCAAATTTTAATTTGAATTAAGTTTACTGCCAAAAGTTTATTTGTTTATTGTGTTTATTTTAGTGCCCCCCCACCTTTAATAAAGGGGCACTTGCATTAATGTTGCAACAAAATAGTTGTAGAGCTGTTGAGGTGGGAGTGGCTTAGCCAGTCACGTGATGTGCACAAGACTCAATAAAACCCCAGCCAGTTGGGTTCGGGGGATCCATGATGAGGCAGGTGCTTGTGAGCCTGGTAGATGAACTAGTAATGTATAGTGTGTGTTAAACCTTTGCTAATAAACCAACTAGTTCTTAATAGCAATGTGTTGCTATGATTTCTTCAGCAAGGAACCCACGAAGCAAATACATTGCACTCCCCATCGACCAAATTGGACATGGCAGGAGGCGGGCGTATACTGCTCAGGATTTCTCAGCAGTTGTTACCAGGAGGTTCCGTATTTTGCAAGTGTTCCTGTGGAGTTCCTGTGGACTGCTCCCCTGACTCCACACTCCTCACCAGCTGGTTGCCGCTCCAAACCCCTCTCCTGAGACTTACCTTCGTCTTTCAAAGTTCATCTTTATTTAAAATGGGTGAGCTGCCTGTGGAGGTACAACAGATCCCCGGCAGCTCATCCCAAATAATATTAGTGAGGCCCGGGGCCCAAACTCAGGTCGGAGAAGTGCCTTCTGGTTCGGGTTAGGATGCTCGCCGCCCATTTCTGGCCTAAATTCCTATCCTTGTTTGCAAATCCCTCCATGGCCTCACCCCTCCCTATCTCTGTAATCTCCTCCAGCCCCACAACCCCCCCCCCACCCCCCGAGATGTCTGCGCTCTTCTAATTCTGCCACCCTGGGCATCCCTGATTATAATCACTCCACCATTGGTGGCCGTGCCTTCTGCTGCCTGGGCCCCAAGCTCTGGAACTCCCTCCCTAAACCTCTCAGCCTCGCCACCCTCCTTTAAGATGCTCCATAAAACCGACCTTTTTGACCAAGCTTTTGGTCATCTGCCGTAATTTCTTCTTACGTGACTCGGTGTCAAATTTATTTGTTTTGTCTTGTAACACTGCTGTGAAGCACCTTGGGACATTTTTACTATGTTAAAGGCACTATATAAATACAGGTTATTGTTGTTGTTGTAAAGGAATCTCCATTCCTGCGACTCTGAGTCAAAATTGTTCAAGCCCCACTTCAGGACTGGAGCACCTAATCCAGGCTGTCACCCTGGTGTAGTCCTGAGGGGGGGATCAGAGATGCTATCTTTTGGACGAGACATGATAGTGTGATCCTACCTACCCACTCCGATAATCATTAAAGATTCCATGGGGCTACTGGTGTCTGCTCTCAACCAAAAACAGATGAACTGTGCATTCATCATAGTGCTGCCTGTGGGATCCTGCTGTACCTTGACATTACTTCAAGGTAACTACGAGAATGAAGTGCTTTGAGAGGTTTCTGAGTGGCAAGATCTGGAGCTGTATCAATGAAAGTGCTTTTTCTTTCAACATACTCTTGTTCAGCAGCATGGTGGCCTGGCCCAGCAGGCTGCGCGGCCCTCGGCCTGCGAGCACCATCGGAGCAGGCCGGGGAGCGGAAGGAGCAGCACGGCGGCGTACCCCTCCAGGGAGCAGCACGTGCTGGAGCAGGGGAGCAACGGCAGTGAAGAGTGACATCATCAAGGTCCAGGTCGGTGATTGGAGCGTGGGCAGGTACAGCAGGAGCGGCGAGGTCGGGGCGAAGGAAAGGCGAGAGACTGTAGAGGGACGTGATCGGGGCCCAGGAGAGGCATGAGTTTGGGGCTCAGAAGAGGCGAGGGCCCAGGGACAGCACGGGCCCAGCCCACACTGCGATATGTGTGCACACTAGGTCCGTGCAGCTGAGCTGGTCTCCAGTTGTCTTTGTTAACCCTTGCCACTGGACCAAGACCTAGCTCTGTCAAGCCCGTGTGGTGGCTGGTGTGCAACCCCACGTTAAAAAAGATCCATGTACAGGCATCTTCCACCCTTCAATATGTAGTTCAGGACCTGGAATATTAGGTCCTTCATTGAAACACTGTGAATTCAGCCCTTTTTGGCATGGAAGCAAGTCATCCTCACTTCGAGGGACCGCCTATGATGATGATATTTGGAATTGTCCTCAGGTTACACAGCTTGTAAAGTTGACCACTTCAAAAGCCCCTCTTTAGTCCTGAGACTCATTCTTAACCCTTTAATTATAACAGAGCTTGATAGCCCCACTTCAAGATGTTAATAATCCAGTGTACTCAAATCTCACTCCGGCAGCTGGAGATTTTGGGGGAGAAATTGGGTGCATTTACGCCTCCCGTTGGCACCACCGGGGGGTGCTAACATGGCGTAAATGACTTTTAGATCGGGCGCGGTGCTGCTAACGTCCCCCGCTAAATTCGACGGGAGTTTAGCGCCGGCGCTATGGCCTTGCGCTCCGCTCGGTGCGCCCGGAGATTGTGACGTCATCGCCGTGCACATCGTCCCCCGCCCCGTTAGCTCCCCGGCTCCAAAATTGGGTTTCGCGACACCCCCCCCCCCCGAAGTTGCGCCGGGTGCTGACTGCGACGGCTCTGGCGGGGCGGTGGGGGAGGGGAGTGGGGGGGGGGCGCGCATAGCGGGCGGCCGACTGTTACCAGGGCGGAATTTAAAGGGTTGCCACGGCGGAAAATAAAACCTCCCGTTTCGCTTCTCGCTCCGGCGCCGCTTTGGTGCCGCGATCGCTCAGCAATGAACTCTTCTGAGCGCGCGCGGCATCCCCGATGGTGCAAGTGGTGTGTTCCCAATGTGCAGCCAATTCAGGGAAGAGCCCCTCCTACACGTCAGCGCCAAGCAGCCCAGTTGCACTCAGAGCCATGTGCCCCGCTCCCGCCCCAGGAAGGAAGTCATCATCATAGGCGATCCCTCGAACGAGGGTGACTTGCTTCCACAAGTTCACAGATGTTTCAATGAAGGACCCGATGTTCCAGTCCTGAACTCCAATTGAGGGGGTGGAAGATGCCTGTGCATGGATTTTTTTAACGTGTGGTGACCGTTGCACATCAGCCACCACACGGGCTTGACAGAGCTCGGCCTTTATCCAATGGTAAGGGTTGAACCAGGACGACTGGAGACCTGCTCTGCTGCACGGACCTAGTGCGCATGCATATCGCAATGTGGGCTGGCCCGTGCTGCCCCTGGGCCCTCGCCTCTTCTGGGCCCCGTACCCTCATTCGCCGCACCTCCGCCACGATCTATCGCCGCTCCTCCGCCACAAACATTCTATAAAAAGGGCTGAAGCACCTGCCCTGGGAGGAAGGAAGTGCAGCGCTCGATTCTACGCCCCACTTCCTTTCGGGGGGTAGGGAAGGTAACTCCAATTTATCGCCAGGGGCAGGACTTCTGCGCCTGCCACAAAGTCTCGCGCCCTCGTGAGTGTCACCGCTGTTTTTAAGAATATGGGAAATTCACGCCCAAAGTGGCCATGATCATTGTTAACAACCCATCTGATTCGCTAATGCGCTTTCGGGAAGGAAACTCGCCGTCCTTACCCGGGTCAGGCCTACATGTGACTCCAGTCACACACCAACGTGCTTGACTCTTAACCACCCTTTGAAATGACCCTACAAGCCACGCAGTTCAGGTGAACTCGGGCAATAAACGCCAGCTTTTGCAGCGACGCCCACATCCCCTAAAAATGAATTCAGAAAAAAAGCGCCCATTGTCGTCCCCGGCAAATTAAGGACGCAAGTGTTCTTGAAATTAATTCACTCTGTTGAAAAAAAAAAGCCGTCTGACTGAATGACATACAAGTAGAGGGAGCGCTTTGTCTATCTATTGTTCGGGGCTGGGAGGCCTATTGATTGATCTGAATTGAGGATTGCGAGGTACACAGGAGGTCGAGTATTTCTCTTCGCTACTCTGCTGCATAAATTAAACAAAGGCACAAGTCCTTGCGGGAAAGTGGAGTGGGTGTTCGGAGCCAATGCCTCCGACATCTTTAGTCAACAATTAAGCTCATTAAAAAAACTGCAAAAGGAAAGCACTAATTTAACTATCAACAAACAGCAGAAAAATGCAGCTTGACGAAGGGACTCTGGGCTGATGGAAGAGAGCAGGCCTGCTATTTGTTATGGATGTCGCCTCCACGAATTGCGAAGCTGCATTGCTGTGTCAGGCTTCTTTGTGGTCTCACTGGGTTTCGACAGAGAGAAAGCGACGACGCAAGCCTTCTATCTCATCTTGTTGCCTGGGGAGCCCAGGGACCGTGTAAAACCAGGGACTGGATTTTAGGCTTTGATGATTTCGGGGCGGTAATGGTGGCGGGGCGGGAAAGTTAGCACCCCGGGGAACAGTTTGCGCCTCAGTAGGTAAGTTTGGGCAGCTGGGCCCTGAGTCAGGGGGCGCAGCGCTAAGGGAGGCGTTGTTCACCTCTCTCTGGGCGCTAGCATGGGAAACTCCCGAGCTAAAGAGCCGGGCCGGGAGCGCTCCCAGAGACGCCTGGGGTTGGAAAACCTAACAAAAACATTCCCAATACATTGCCCACAACACAAAACGCTAAAATAATTAAAAGACAAAACAATCGCACTTACCTCAGGAGTCCATGACTCACCTCTCTACAGTCGGGATGGTGGGACCGCCCCATTTCTCAGGCAGTCACAACCGCGGGCATTGCACACCGGGCGCAGCTCTCCCGGGCGGTGCTGCTCCGCGCTGCCGCTAAACCGGACCCGAGGATCGCCGCGGGGCACTGGAGGACGACCGCCCGCCCACAACAACTTGCCGCCGCCATTGCCGACGCTCCGGGGCGAAAAACGGAGGGCAGAAGACCCAAAAATCCAGCCCAAGGAGTTGCTTTGAAATCAATAGGGCGTGATGCTCCTTCCTTCCTGTCGGGCCTGTGAATTCAGCCGGTTGCACTCCTATGATCGCCTAACCTGAGGGACGCCAACTCTGGTTGGGCGAATTCCTGGCAGTTCTATCACGTGACCTCCTGCCTGCAATATCTCTGCCCCCTCGCTCCTGCCATTGGTTGCCCAACACGTCCATCGTCGCGGCGACCCGCCTTCTTACAACCAATCGGAAAGAGAACAGACTCTTTGTTGCCCGGTTGGATGGTTTGTCGACCGTCAGTCAAACAGACTTTCTTTCCGACATATTTTTTATTAATAGTAACCAAAATGTTCAAAGACATTTAAAAACAATATTTTATCGCTCCATTGATTTTAGCTGTGTCTTGGAGATTAGTCCACCATTCCTAGAGATTCCAGGGCAATCCATGAGTGCTGGCAACCTTATCAACCCTCCAGGATTTTCTTATCCCAGTCTCTAGGAGTGAAATATGATAGATATAACTCACTGGAGGATGTTCACAGGTTTGTAGAGCTGTTGAATTGGGAGGGGCTTAGCCAGTCACGTGTTATTCACAAGACTCAATAAAACCCCAGCCAGTTGGGTTCGGGGGATCTACGATGAGGCAAGTGGTTGTGAATCTGGTGGATGAACCAGTATTGTGCAGTGTGATTGTTAAACCTTTGCTAATAAACCAACTAATTCTAAATAGCAATGTGTTGCTATGAATTCATAAGCAAAAAACCCATGAAGCAAATACATTACAATGTCCCAAAGCACTTTACAACCAATGAAATGGCTTTGGAGTGTAGTCACTGTTGTAATGTGGGAAACGTGGCAGTCAAATTGCGCACAGCAAGCTCCCACACACAGCAACGTGATAATGACCTGATAATCTGTTTTGGTACTGTTGGTTGAGGGATAAATATTGGACCAAGACACTGGGGATAACTCCCCTGCTCTTCTTCGAAATAATGGCCATGGGATCTTTTACTTCCACTTGACAGGGAAGATGGGGCCTCGGTTTAATGTCTCTTCCGAAAGACGTCACCTCCGACAGGGCAGCGCTCCCTCAGCACTGCACTGGAGTGCCAACCTGAAATATGCAATCCAAGTCTCTGCAATTGGACTTTCAACCTGAAACCTTCTGACTCTGAGACGAAAGTGCTATCGACTGAGCCTCGGTTGACAGCTCAAAATAATAATGGAACAGGCACAAAATTAACTCTGGCTGATTTTCCATATCACTAACAAGAGTACTGATGCTGATTGTAGCATCCTTAATGCTGACACCAGCCAATCTGTCACCGACTCGGAGCTGGAAATTAGGTTGACGTTTTTTTGATGCGTAAATGTCGGGCGGTTGATAAATTTTGTGCCGGGAAATGTTTGCGTCGGCAGCCACAAAATTCAACAGCAGGGCCCTGAGAGTGGAGCGGAGCACTCCACATCTCTCTCAGGGCGCTAGGCCGGCTGAGCAACTGAATATCCCGCACTAAAAAGCCGGCTTCGTAGCGCCCTAAGAGAGGCCTCCATGCAACATCAAAAAAATCAGAAGAGAAAGCACAAAAAATCATTCCTTAATACTCATCCCAAATAAAGTTAAATCGCAAAAAAAAAAATCACTCACCTTTACCTGATGCAGTCGTTCCTTTCATCACTGCTGCCGGGACAGCTTTAGGCGCCAGCTTTCTCTGGCGGGGTCACTAGGAGGCGCTGCAGATGCTGCACAAAACACATTTTGAAAGCGGGTCGATACTGGGGGGGCGTGACGCTCCCGGGCGGGACTGCTCATTGCCACCGGTACCGCCACTCTGAATTTGCTGAGCGGCACGAATGCTGGCGATCGCGGCTGCAAACACTTTTGGCGCCCCCGTTCCGATCCTCGTGAGAGGCGGTATCCCAGCGAATTTCAAGCCCGAGGAGTTGAGCCTGGGGCCTTCCTAGCCAATGGGCCACACCATGGCCGTGACTGACCAAATCTCTGGCGGAGCAATCGTGTTTATTTTTGGTGTGTGGGGGTGATGGGCCAACAGCTCTGGCTAGATTGGGTATTGTGCAATGAGAAGGGGTTAATTAACAGTCTTGTTGTGCAGGGTCCCTTAGGGAAGAGTGACCATAACATGATTTAATTCTTTATTAAGATGGAAAGTGAAGTAGTCCAATCCGAAACTAGCATCCTAAATCTAAACAGGTAGGTATGAGGAATTAATTGGCTATGATAGATTGGGAAGATTCATTAAAAGGCATGACGGTGGATCGGCAATGGTTATACATTCCTTTCTGGAGTAAAAACACAAAAGGAAAAGTGGCCCAACCATGGCTAACAAAAGAAATTAAGGACAGTATTAGATTCTAAGAGGAGTCATACAAAGTTGACAGAAAAAATAGCAAGCCTGAGGATTGGGAGCACTTTAGAATTCAGCAAAAAAGGTCCAAGAGATTGATTAAGAGGGGAAAATAGAGTATGAGAGTAAACTTGCAAGGAACAGAAAAACCAACTGTAAAAGTTTCTGCAAGTACGTAAAAAGAAAAAGATTAGTGAAGACAAGTGAAGGTCCTTTACAGACAGAAACAGGAGAATTTGTAATGGGGAACAAGGAAATGGCAGAACAATTAAATAAATACTTCGGTTCTGTCTTCACAGAAGTGGACACAAATAACCTCCCAGAAATGCTAGGGAACCAAGGTCTAGTGAGCAAGAGGAATTAAAGGAAATGATTATTAGTAAGAAAATAGTGCTGGAGAAACTAATGGGACTGAAGGCAGATAAACCCCCAGGGCCTGATGATCTGCATCCCAGAATACTAAAAGAGGTAGCCATGGAAATAGTAGATGCATTGGATGTCATCTTCCAAAATTCTATAGATTATGGATCAGTTCCTGAAGGTTGGAGGGTGGCAAATATAATCCCACTATTTAAAAAAGGAGGGAGAGAGAAAACGGGGAACTACAGATCAGTTAGCCTGACATCAATAGTAGGGAAAATACTGGAGTCTATTATAAAGGATGTGATAACGGCACACTTAGATAATATCAACGGGATTAAATAAAGTCAACATGGATTTATGAAAGGAAAATCATGTTTGACAAATCTACTGGCATTTTTTGAGGATGTAACTGATAGAATAGATAAGGGAGAACCAGTAGATGTAGTGTATTTGGATTTTCAGAAGGCCTTAGATAAAGTCCCACATAAGAGGTTAGTATGCAAAATTAAAGCACATAGGATTGGGGGTAATGTATTGGCATGGATTGAAAATTGGTTAACTGACAGGAAACAGAGAGTAGGAATAAACAAATCTTTTTTGGGGAGGTGGGCAGTGACTATTGGTGTACCACAGGGCCGCAGCTATTCACAATATATATAACTGATTTGGATGAGGGAACCAAATGTAATATTTCCAAGTTTGCTGACGACACAAAACTAGGTGGGATTGTGAGTTGTGAGGAGGATGCAAAGATGCCTCAAGGTGACTTAGATAGGTTGAGTGAGTGGGCAAACACATGGCAGATGCAGTATAACGTGGATAAATGTGAAGTTATCCACTTTGTTAGGAAAAGCATAAGGACAAAGTATTATTTAAATGGTCATGGCTTGGGAAGTGTCGATATACAGAGGGACTTGGGTGTCCTTGGACATCAGTCATTGAAAGCAGTTAGGAAGGCAAATGGTTTGTTGGCCTTCATTGCAAGAGGATTTGAGTACAGGAGCAAGGATGTCTTACTACAGTTATACAGGGCCTTGGTGAGATCGCACCTGGAGTATTGTGTGCAGTTTTGGTCTCCTGAGCTACGAAAGAATATACTTGCCATAGAGGGAGTGCAGCGAAGGTTCACCAGACTAATTCCTGGGATGGCAGAACTGTCGTATGAGGAGAGATTGGGTCGACTAGGTCTGTGTTCACGAGAGTTTAGAAGAATGAGAGAGGATCTCATTGAAATGTATAAAATTCTGACTGGGTTGGATAGATGCGGGGAGGATGTTTCTCCTGGCTGGGAAGTCTAGAACAAGGTGTCACAGTCTCAGGATACGGGGTAGGAAATTTAGGACCGAGATGAGGAGAAATGTTTTCACTCGGAGGTTGGTGAACCTGTGGAATTCTTTACCACAGAAGGCTGTGGAGGCCAAGTCACTGAATATATTTAAGAGGGAGATCGATAGATTTCTAGAAACAAAAGGCATCAAGGGATATGGGGAAAAAGCGGGAATATGGTGTTGAGATAGAGGATCAGCCATGTTCTTATTGAATGGTGGTGCAGACTCGAAGGGCCGAATGGCCTACTACTGCTCCTATTTTCTATGTTTCTATGTTTCCCATTGGGCCTCAGGTTCCCTGTCAAAGAAGGCAGGCCTTCATCCAGGCTGCCTTGGTTTAGATTGGCACAATGAAGCCACTTTGATTGCATTATACTTCTCCAGCCTCTCTGACAGGCCATGACTATTCCATGACCACGCGGAGGGTTGTACAGTATCGTCCCATCACGCGTGACGTTCAGTACCGAAAACTCCCGCGTCTGAGAAGCAATAATGGACGCAGGGCAATTGTACTCACCTGCTGTCATATCTAGCTTGCCATCTCTGGTTGGACATATCCCTGGAGCTTTCATGACAGGACCTACCACCTCACATCGTCCTGTCCGGTCAAACAGTCAAATAGCTGTTCAACGAAAATGAGAGAAACACAATTTTTATTTCGCGGATCAATGGTTTTTCTTCACGGCTGATCGCAGCAATGTCCAGGAAATGGAATTATTTCCTCTGGCCGGGGAATCAAGACTGAGGAGACATACTCTTAAAATCAGTCCATTCGGAGAGGGAAATCTGGAGGCACTATTTCACACAAAGGGTAGAGTAGAAATCTGGAATTTTCTCCCCGCAAATGCTGGGGATCAATTGGAATTTTCAAACTGCGATCGACAGATTTTTGTTGGGAAAAGGTGTCGACGGCTGTGGAGCAAATGGAGTTGAGATACAGGCCAGCCAGGATCTGATTGAATGACGGAGCAGGCTCGAGGGGCTGAATCGCCTCCTCCTTTTCTTATATTCCTATTGTAATGTATTTTGCTTCATGGGTTGTTCCCTTAAGAATCCATAGCAACACATTGCTATTAAGAACTAGTTGCAAGGGCACTAGAACACACAAATTAACAATTGAAACTTGAACTAAAATCTTAATTTAAATTAAAATCCTGTTCCCGGGGGTGATGATGCACTCCAATCGCTCTGGCGCCCACCTCTCGCGGAAGGCCGCGAGCGTACCGGTGGACACCGCGTGCTCCATCTCCAGGGACACCCTGGCTCGGATGTAACCGCGGAAGAGAGGCAGGCAGTCAGGCCGAACGACCCCCTCGACCGCCCGTTGCCTGGACCGGCTGATGGCCCCCTTGGCCAGGCCCAGGAGCAGTCCTACGGGGAGGCCTTCGGACCTACCCGCTCCCCTCCGCCCAGGGTGCCCAAAGATCAGGAGTGTGGGACTGAAGTGCAACCAGAATTTCAGGAGCAGCCCCTTTCAATATTGGAACAGGGGCTGCAACCTGACACATTCAACACATACAAGGAACACGGCAACAGCTCTACAAACCGGTGAGCATACTCACAGGTGTATACCTTACACTGATCTCATTATAGACATCTTGAGGTAGAGAAAGGTGCTATATAAATGCGCCATTTCTTTCTTTCTTGTCTCATGGCTAAGTTAGGCAAACACACTGAAGGGAATACATAATATTGTGAAATTGTATTTTTTTGAGATACCTGTGATCAGTTACCTCAATTTCCTTCCGTCAATTGCCAACACTGGTATTCCCACCAAGCATTATGTGACGCAAACATCTAGCGGTGGCTGCATCACAAGACAGATCTCGCCACAAAGCTACCTTAGCGGGAGAGAAAACCAACTCCAGCTGCGTGCTCAGTGAGGCAGTTCCTTGAGGTCACCATGGCAACAGGCTCGATATCTACCTTGCTGTGTGGCCTGGGTCGAAGTGCGGCAGCTGCCAAGCCTGCTCCTCCCTCGTTGTGCTGACCTCGCCAGACAAGATCATGTGCAGAAGGTCATGTGGGGCCTGGGAGAGAGCCTGGTGTGACTGAAGCAAAGCTGACTCTCCAACTTACGGGAGCGACAAACAGCCTATTCATCAGAAACTACTTGCTCTGAGTTGGAGCTACTCAACTCAGTAACTGTTCACGGTGAAGGTCAGCGCGAGGTGCGCTGGGCAGGGTTCCATGGGATTAGGAGCATGTCTCCTCATTCTGAAAGGTGAGGGTTCAGGCGTATTGAAAGTGTTTTTGATGCATGTGAATATGAACTCTACGATGAAAAAAAAAAAGATTTACATTCATACAGTGCCTCTCATGACCTTCAATGAAGTACTTTTGATGTGCAGTCACTGTTGTAATCCGGGAAACGCCGCAGGCAGTTTGTGCACAGCAAGCTCCCACAAACAGCAATGTGATAATGACTGGAGCAGAGGTTCCCAAGCTTTACTTTTGCGTACCCACTTCCAGATCTACCAGCTACCCTCGTATCCCGACCAGGGGAGAGGTTCAATATTTTAACCCCTGTAATTCCCAAGCATTGTACGCAATGTACAAATTATAATACACATATCCAACTTAGTTACTTTTTTATTTGTTCCGGGATGTGGGCGTCGCTGGGACCCCAACTATTTACAATCTATATTAACGACTTGGAAGAAGGGACTGAGTGTAACGTAGCCAAGTTTGCTGACGATACAAAGATGGGAGGAAAAGCAATGTGTGAGGAGGACACAAAAAAATCTGCAAAAGGACATAGACAGGTTAAGTGAGTGGGCAAAAATTTGGCAGATGGAGTATAATGTTGGAAAGTGTGAGGTCATGCACTTTGGCAGAAAAAAATCAAAGAGCAAGTTATTTAAATGGAGAAAGATTGCAAAGTGCCACAGTACATTGGGACCTGGGGGTACTTGTGCATGAATTATGAAAGGATAGTATCCAGGTACAGCAAGTGATCAGGAAGGCCATTGGAATCTTGGCCTTTGTTGCAAAGGGGATGGAGTATAAAAGCAGGGAAGCCTTGCTACAGCTATACAGGGTATTGGTGAGGCCACATCTGGAATACTGTGTGCAGTTATGGTTTCCATATTTATGAAAGGATATACTGACTTTGGAGGCTTTTCAGAGAAGGTTCACTAGGTTGATTCCGGAGATGAGCAGGTTGACTTATGAGGAAAGGTTGAGTAGGTTGGATCTCTACTCATTGGAATTCAGAAGAATGAAAGGTGATCTTAACGAAACGTATAAGATTATGAGGGGGCTTGACAAGGTGGATGCAGAGAGGATGTTTCCACTGATGGGGGACACTAGAACTAGAGGGCATGATCTTAGACTAAGGGGCCGCCCATTTAAAACAAAAATGAGGAGAAATTTCTTCTCTCAGAGTGTTGTAAATGTGTGGAATTCGCTGCCTCAGAGAGCTGTGGAAGCTGGGACATTGAATAAATTTAAGACAGAAATAGACAGTTTCTTAAACGATAAGGGGATAAGGGGTTATGGGGAGCGGGCAGGGAAGTGGACCTGAGTCCATGATCAGATCAGCCATGATCTTATTGAATGGCGGAGCAGGCTCGAGGGGCATATAGCCTACTCCAGATCCTATTTCTTATGTTCTTATGTTCTTATATTCAGCATTTATTGCCCATCTCTAATTGCCCTTGAGAAGGTGGTAATGAACCACCTTCTTGAACCGCTGCGGTCTGTGTTGTTAAGGTGCTCCCACAGTGTTGTTAGGGAGGGAGTTCCAGGATTTTGAACCAGCGACCATGCAGGAATGGCCAATATATTTCCAAGTCAGGATGGCGTGTGACTTGGAGGGGAACATGGAAGTGGTGGTGTTCCATGCGCCTGCTGCCCATGTCCTTCTAGGTGGTGGAGGTCGTGGATTTGGGAGGTGCTGCCGAAGAAGTGTAAGGTTCTGCAAAACCAACCACGTAGACATGTGGCAGGGAGAATGGGAAGATGTTTAAAATGACCAACTGCAGCCAACGGCCTGTAAACTGTGGAGGATGATGGGACTCTAGCCACCCTGCACAGTAACAGACAGTGTTGCAGGGGCACGGAACCGGACGGGGGATGAGCCAGCTACCGTAAGGGGGAAGAGTGTACATTCGGTTCTTCCAGGAAAATGGATACAAGGCAACTTTATATTTTAAAAGGACATTTCTCCAGCTTTTCGTGTAAAACCTTCACAGAAAAGGCAACATGTCCAGGCAAAATCTCCCCAGTAATACACAAGGTAACACAAAGGGTATCAGTTTGAAGAATTAAACAAAGGCCCACAGGTCTGATGCAATCATTTTGGCCAGCCCAGACAGAGTGGCACCTCTGTCGAGATAGTGAACAATTATCTTCATTCACCCCATCAGCGAGCGACAGGATACAGGAGGTGTGACTAATCTCCCATTCCAGAGAGATCGATACACATCGAACTGCCAGTCACACCCCATTTTATTCAAGAAAGACCCAAGACAATGGCATGTAGTTTTGGTGCGAAGATGAACGGACTATAAGAAAAGCTGCAAAAACACACAAGGGTGTTGGAGGTTGAAGGTTGGAGGTTGGAGGTTGGAGGTTGGAGTTTGGAGGTTGGAGGTTGGAGGTTGGAGGTCTTGGAGGTTGGAGGTTGGAGGTTGGAGTCAGCTTTTTGCACTGAGTTGTAGAGTTGAGTTAAGAAGGTGGGAGTCAGTTTTTGTTGTGGTTGAGTTGAGTTAAAGGGAAGTTGAGTCAGCTCTTCACAGGCCCCTCGCTCTGGGGAAGGTCTGCTTAACTCCAGCAGCTTTTTGCTTAGGAGCCAACAGAGAGGCAAATAGAAGAAACCGACGCAACATCGAGGAAAACTGAACCGACCAACAACGTGAAACCCACCCCAGAGGGACCCCGAGCTGAAATAAGCACCCCCAAGAACCCCGGAGTTGATAGGATTGTGAGTATAGCCTAAACCCCCTCACAGACTCAATTTAGGATCGGAATTGGTAAGAAGGGTGGAAGTGGGAGGTGTGGTTGTGTGTGAGTGGAATGTTTCAACCTCGTATCTTCCCCTTCCCTGTTGCGAGAATTTTTCGTGTTGTTGAGTGAGATTGTGCCATTACTGCTATTTACGACCTCTTCCTATGCCCTCCATCTTTGTGTTTACTATTCTAAATAAACAACATTGGACATTTTGTACTCTTACCCACTGTGCCTGATGCCTCATTACTCACCCATCCTCATAAATCGCAAGTACAGAACCCCAGGGGAGTGTGGATTCGAACCCACACCCCAAGCTCTCCTTACAGAAGCCTTAGTGAGTTGCTGCAGTGCATCTTGTGGATGGTACACACTGCAGCCACGGTGCGCCGGTGGTGGAGGGAGTGAATGTTGAAGGTGGTGGATGGGGGGCCGATCAAATGGGCTGCTTTGTCCTGGATGGTGTCGAGCTTCTTGAGTGTTGTTGGAGCTGCACTCATCCAGGTAAGTGGAGAGTATTCCATCACACTCCTGACTTGTGCCGTGTAGATGGTGGAAAGGCTTTGGAGAATGTACGATGTTTGGATGTGAGGGCGCTGTACATCACCGTCTCTGTCGGTCTGTGTTCTCATCGGTGTATCTTGAAGTAAATTAATTAGTTTATATAACAAATTACCACAGAATTTCAAAGCTTTGTCTGAGAAGCTTATTATAAAAATGTAATTTATAAATAAATAAAATAATTAATAAATAAAATCCACCATTAGATAATTTCTCCCCTGTACCCACCCACGCCACCCCCACCCTCCCGTCCCCCCACCATCAGAGATGCCCCACTTTCCCCCAGGGATACGCATACCACAGTTTGGGAACCCCTAGACTAGATAATCTGTTTTAGTGATGATAGAAATGTTGGCCAGGGCCCCGAGGGAATTCTCCTGCTTTTCTTCAAAAATTGTTGAATGGGATTTTTTGCAACCAGCTGAAAGGGCTGTCAGTGTCTAGGTTTAACATCTCATCTGAAAGACACACTTCCGACAGCGTCGGACTCCCTCAGTACTGCCCCTCCGACAGTGTGGCGCTCCCTCAGTACTGTCCCTCCAACAGCGTAGCACTCCCTCTGTATTGCCCTTCCGACAGTGCGCCGCTCCCTCAGTACTGCCCCTCCGACAGTGTGGCGCTCCCTCAGTACTGCCCCTCCGACAGTGCGGCACTCCCTCAGTACTGGCCCTCCGACAGTGCAGTACTTCCTCCTGCCCCTTCAACATTGCGGCACTCCCTCAGTACTGCCCCTCAGACAGTGCAGCGCTCCCTCAGTACTGCCCCTCCGACAGTGCAGCACTCCCTCAGTACTGCCCCTCCGACAGTGTGGCGCTCCCTCAGTACTGCCCCTCCGACAGTGTGGCGCTCCATTAGTACTGACTCTCCGACAGTGCAGTGCATCCGTAGTACTGCCCCTCCAACAGTGTAGCGCTCCCTCAGTACTGGCCCTCCAACAATGCGGGGCTCCCTCAGTACTGCCCCTCCGACAGTACCGCATTCCCTCAGTACTGCCCCTCCGACAGTGCAGCGCTTCCTCAGTTCTGCCCCTCCGACAGTGCAGCACTCCCTCAGTACTGCCCCTCCGACAGTTCAGTGCTCCCTCAGTACTCCCCCTCCGACATTGCGGCACTCCCTCAGTACTGCCCCTCTGACAGTACTGCATTCCCTCAGTATTGCCCCTCCGACAGTGCAGCACTCCCTCAGTACTGCCCCTCCGACATTGCGGCACTCCCTCAGCACTGCCCCTCCGACAGTGCAGTACTCCCTCAGTACTGCCCCTCCAACATTGCGGCACTCCCTCAGTACTGCCCCTCTGACACTGCAGCGCTCCCTCAGTACTGCCCCTCCGACAGTGCAGCACTCCCTCAGTACTGCAACTCCGACAGTACCGCATTCCCTCAGTGCTGCCCCTCCGACATTGCGGCACTCCCTCAGTACTGCCCCTGTGACATTGCGGCACTCCCTCAGTACTGCCCCTCCGACAGTACTGCATTCCCTCAGTATTGCCCCTCCGACAGTACCGCATTCCCTCAGTACTGCCCCTCCGACATTGCGGCACTCCCTCAGTACTGCCCCTCTGACAGTGCAGCGCTCCCTCAGTACTGCCCCTCTGACAGTGTGGCGCTCCCTCAGTACTGCTCCTCCGACAGTTCGGCGCTCCCTCAGTGCTGCCCCTCCGACAGTGTAACACTCCCTCAGTACTGCCCCTCTGACAGTGCGGTGCTCCCTCAGTACTGCCCCTCCGACAGTGTCGAACTTCCTCAGTACTGCCCCTCCGACAGTGTAACACTCCCTCAGTACTGCCCCTCCGACAGTGCAGCACTCCCTCAGTACTGCCCCTCCGACAGTGCGGCGCTCCCTCAGTACTGCCCCTCTGACAGTGCAGCACTCCCTTCATACTGCACTGGAATGTCAGCCTAGAGTAGATGGTCAAGGTCTCTGGCATGGGGCTTGAACCCTACAACATTCTGACTCAGAGCTAAGCCGCGGATGACACAACAGTGTTGAAGAAGTCAAGGACGAAGTTCAGAGAGACGGAAGATTCTTCGTGGATAGACCACAAGGCCAGACAATGCTCATCTTATAGGTGGTCCCTTGAACGAGGATGACTTGCCTCCACAAGAGTTCACAGATGTTTCAATGAAGGACCCGATGTTCCGGTCCTGAACTCCAGTTGATGGGGTGGAAGATGCCTGTGCGTGGATTTTTTTAACGTGTGGTGACACCACACAGGTTTGACAGAGCTCGGCCTTTGTCCAGTGGCAAGGGTTAACCAGGACGACTGGAGACCAGCTCTGCTGCACGGCCCTAGTGCGCACACATATCGCACAGTGTGGGCTGGCCCGTGCTGCCCCTGGGCCCTCGCCTCTTCTGGGCCCCGTACCCTCATTCGCCGCACCTCTGCTACGATGCAGAGCAGCAATCAATAGCTGAATGTTAAACTGCACAGCCAAAAGAGTAGAATATGAAATTAATGGAGGGAAATTGCGCAGGCCCCTCTACTGGGGGGTGCACCAAACTGCCCGATGTTCAGTCAGTCACTGGGCTCAATCCAATCAGGACACGTTTCTCTTATAAATTGGACCAAACCCTGAGTCGTGGTCACTGAGAAAGAAAGGAGACATTGAGACACTGGAAGCGGTGTAGAGAAAAGCCGCAATGCTACTACCAAGTCGAAAGGGTTTGAGTTCTGGGGAAAGACTGGAGAAACTGGGCATTTTGTGCTGGAAATGAGACATCTGAGAGCTGATCTTCTAGAGGGATATCAGAGAGTTACGGTAAATCCAGAATATTACTTCGCATTGACCCAGAAATTGCGGTCGGAGGCTTCCCGCGGGCCGTTGCCTCCGACCGCAATAATTTCTACGAAAGTACCCGGTGGTCGCGGAGGTTCTGAGATTTGTGGTCCTGGGGCTCTACGCGAAGGTCTGCGTTGGGGGCCCATGAATCCCAGGTTTGTACGGGTTTCGTACGGATCTCTGGGATCACGTGGGCTGGCCCAACCAATCAGAGTAGGGAGATCCTCATTCATACTTAACGTGATTCTGGATGTACGGAGCTGCCATAGGTATGAATGTGAATACCCCCGAAAAACACACACTGAAAATAAATTAGAAAAACACATTACACATTTAAAATAAATTAAAATGCAATGTAATTAACTATTTTATGCAACAATTAATCTTTGTTGAATTTTGTTAAATATGTTTTAACAGGGCTAAAAAAAAACTTACCGATTGGACAAGGTTTTTAATAAATAAGTGAGTGATTTTATTGTACTATTTTTTAAAATTCTTACGTTGGTAAAAGCAAGCCTTATGCCTGCTTTTACCAGCGTAAGAATTTGAAGGACATTTGCTGGGCAGGGGTTGGGAAAATAGCCCAACTCTCCGCCCGCAGGAGGCCCTTTTCCTCTGCATGCGTGCCATTTGTTTTTGACAGATCTCAAGTGCCGGGTTTAGATGCACGCGCTTTGCATGCCGACACCTGGAACTCGCAGGGACCCCACGGGTGTGCGTGCTTTGTTGGTGCCCATAGGGAGCGTGATTTCAGGCCCAATAAGTTCATGAGGACAAGGGAGCACAAGTTCAAACTTGTAAAAAGCAAATTTAGGACGGATAGCAAGAAATTCTTCTTCACACACAGCGAGAGTCATCACCACATGGAACAGACTCCCAGAAAGTGCCAAGGCTTCTTCGTCAGCACGTTTCAAACCCACCTCCTCCACCAGCCAGAAGGACAAGGGCAGCAGGTGCATGGGAACACCACCACCTCCAAGTTCCCCTCCAGGTCTCGCTCCATCCTGACTTGGAAATATATTGATGTTCCTCCATGGTCGCTGGGTCAAATTTCTGGAACACGCTAGCTGACAGCACTGTGGGAGCACCTTCACCACACGGACTGCAGCGGTTCAAGAAGGCGGCTCACCACCACCTTCTCAAGGGGCAATTAGGGTTGGGCAATAAATGCCGGCCTTGCCAGCAATGCTTGCATGCCAAATATACATTTTTTTTTAAAGTCGAAATGAAAACCTTGGAATCATTTAAGAGCCAATTAGAGGTTGCAATGTGAGGTTCAAGGGGCTTTGCTGGATGAACATAAGAACATAAGAAATAGGAGCAGGAGTAGGTCATTCAGCCCATTGAGCCTGCTCCGCCATTCCATAAGATCATGACTGATCTGATCATGGACTCAGCTCCACTTCCCCACCTGCTTCCTATAACCCTTTACTTCCTTAACGCTCAAACATCTGTCTATCTCCGCCTTAAATATATTCAAAGACCCAGCCTCCACAGCTCTCTGGGGCAGAGAATTCCATAGATTTACAACTCTCTGAGAGAAGAAATTCCCCCACATCTCAATTTTAAATGGGCGGCCCCTTTTTTGAGACTACGTCCCCTAATTTTAGTTTCCCCTCTGAGTGGAAATATCCTCTCTGCATCCACCTAGTTGAGCCCCCTCATTATCTTATACGTTTCGATAAGATCACCTCTCATTCTTCTGAACTCTAATGAGTAGAGTCCCAACCTACTCAACCTATCTTCATAAGTCAACCCCCTCATCTCCGGAATCAACCTATGAACCTTCTCTGAACAGCCTCCAATGCAAGTATATCCTTCCTGAAATAAGGAGACCAAAACTGTACACAGTACTCGAGGTGACGCCTCACCAATACCCTGTACAGTTGTAGCAGGACTTCTCTGCTTTTATACTCTACCCCCCTTGCAATAAAGGCCAACATTCCATTTGCCTTCCTGAATACTTGCTGTACCTGCATACTAACCTTTTGTATTTCATGCACAAGGACATTTTCCAATTTTTCTCCATTTAAATTATAATTTGTTTTTCTATTTTTACTGTCGAAGTGGATAACCTCATATTTTCTCACATTATACTCCATCTACCAGATTTTTGCCCACTCACTTAGCCTGTCTATATTCCTTTGCAGATTTGTTGTGTCCTCCTCCCAGTTTGCTTTCCCACCTTTGTATCATCAGCAAACTTGGCTACATTACACTCAGTCCCTTCATCCAAGTCATTAATATAGTTGAGGCCCCAGCACCGATCCCTACGGCACCCCACTAGTTACCGTTTGCCAACCGGAAAATGACCCATTTATCCCGATTCTCTGTTTTCTGTTCGTTAGCCAATCCTATATCCATGCTAATATATTACCCCCAACCCCATGAACTTTTATCTTGTGCAGTAACTTTTTATGTGGCACCTTTTCGAATGCCTTCTGGAAATCCAAATACAGCACATCCACTGGTTCCCCCTTATCCACCTTGCTCGTTACATCCTCAAAGAACTCTGGCAAATTTGTCAAACGTGATTTCCCTTTCTTTTGAAGTTAACTGGGCCGAATGGCCCTCCTCCACCCTAATTATCTTGTGATCTGGTAAATCAACTGCGTGCATTGTGCTTGAACTTCGTGTTCCCATCCATTTTTTGAACCTGACTAACTAGGTTCTATTGCATGGCTATAACATGAGCCCCAGTTAGAAAGACAAAAAAAACCTTGAATTGTAAAGCTCGATGTTTTTCGCGGTTCAGTGGATATATTATAAAAATTCCACATGCCAACCGTTACTGAAATCATCACGGCAACACACTTACGCCTGCTTATCACCTTCACTGGCCTATATGAGTCAAGTGGTTCAAGATCAAATTCAATCTGATTTACATTTTGGCATTTGGCCAATACACGACTATTTAAGGAAACTATTTTTGGAAACTTTAATTAAGAAAATGAAGCAATTATGTCTTTTGACTGAAAAGAGTTACTATTTACTGTGTGGAATCACAAAGGGCAGAAATCGTTGAGGGAATATTCATGGTGAAGAAATGTGTTATAGTTGAAGGTTGTGTTGGTCAGAGCTGGATTTCCCATCTGTACAGGAGCCAGCTTGAAAATATCACTGCTGCTCTTACAATTCATGCTTTGCGGCATTTGCATTGAGGCCGAATTCCACTTCAGGTCGGTGTCACCGCGACATAAACCTCTATCACCTCACATGCTCCTTCTCGCAAAATGTCAGCTGTAGCTCAGTGGCTAGCACTTACAACTCTGAGTTAGACAGTCATGGGTTCAAGTCCCCACTCCAGAGACTGGAACACTTAATCTAGGCTGACACTCCTCGTATCGTACTGATGGAGTCCTGCGCTGTTAGATGTTGTGTACGTACATAAACACACTAACTACAACAGGATTCTGTGGATAGTTGATCGCGAACCGTGAATGGGAGACGGCGAAGTCACTGCGTAACCGGTTCGACAGAAGGATCAACGCGGGGACAATGGCAGAATTTTGTTGTCACTCCAAACCCTGTGAAGATTGAGGGATGCTGCTTGTCAAAGTTCACCATGTACACAAGTGTGCTGGTTGGGTCGTAAACTTTGAACCCAAGCTTGTCAAAAAGGTTTAACACCCATGAGGCTTCGTCCCTTCGTGACATGAAAGGAAAAGTTCTCCAATGTTATGTCCATGTGGTATATCGGGACAGATATGACCCCAAGTACCTCAATTTTGGAGTCGCAGGACGCATTTAGAGAGGAAGTTGTGGACTGCAGTTGACAGTGCGTGAAGCGGGTTTTGTACACAGCCTTGTTCAATATGGCTCCAAGGTCATTGAGGAGACAGATGAGCGTGATGTCAATGTTTACCTCACAGTCCTTGAATTTGTCCAAACCGATGTGCGTAATGTCACGAACTGTGTAATCCAAACTGGGTTCATCACTATCGGGGATGTCCACATGTCGAATATACTGCGATGAGCGACAGACGCTAGCAAAATGGTTCATTTTAACACGTTTCTTCCATGTTCAGGGTAGTACGACTCTGCTGAATGTGATTTGTCCCCACAGTTAAAACAGTGGAAGTTCGGCCCATGATCCGTAGTGGGTGGCTTATTCCTAGCCCTGGGTCTCTGCTGTGATTTCCGCTTTGGACGAACTCCTTGCACATGGGCTGTAGCTGAAGTTGCTGCACAGGGAGAGCACTGGATCTGATCGCTTTTGAATCGGAAAGTGCTGATTCGATTTGGATGGCCAAATTAGTTGCTTTGTCCAATGTCATTTTGTCATCCTCCATTAGCAAGCGTTCCTGAATGCGGGGGATCATTGTTTTCTCAATCATTTGAGCCCTGATCATGTCCACCCTTCCCTCGTCCCCTTTAATGAAATTTGTTCTCGCTATCATGATACTTTTTTTTGGCCCAAAGTATTTCTCGAAGGCGCTTATCGCTTTGTCGTAGGACTCCATGTCTTCGATTTGGCCAAAGATGCATTAGCCTTCGGTGCCGAGGCAGTGGATAAGTATTGCACGGTGGCGAGCTGGTGTTATGTTGTTGCCGTCTAACCCACTCACCGTGATGTACATCGAAAAGCTTTTTATCCATCTCGGCCACGGGATTGGAGAGTCCCTGGGTGTGGAGAGGAAAGGTGAGGGGCGGGAGGGAGGCGGGTAGGGAGGTTAATTTGATTCATCCTCATCGCCAAATTATGTTGTGTACGTAAATAACGGACTAACTGAACCAGGAGTAATGTAACTAACTGTGTCCTTGATAGCAACTCCCAAAATGGTGTCCCAAAACCAGCATGAACCAGCATGATTATAGCAGTGTGTGAATACCTCCCACAGGGTCCTAATGCCTGTCTAGTGTCCTGTAACAACAAATAGAGTATGAACAGTACATTGGGGTTGCCGTCTTTTGGATGAGATGTTAAACCGAGGCCCCATCTGCTCTCTCAGGTAGACGTAAAAGATCCCACGGCACTATTTTAAAGAAGATCAGGGGAGTTCTCCTGGCCAATAGTTATTCCTCAACTGAAATAGATTATTTGGTCATTTATCTCATCCCTGTTTGTGCACAAATTGACTGCTGTGTGTCCCTATATTACAACAGTGACTGATTCCTGATATGAGGGAATTGTCCTATGAGACGAGATTGAGGAGACTAGGCCTATATTCTCTCGAGTTTAGAAGAATGAGAGGCGATCTCATTGAAAGATATACAATTCTTGACAGGGTAGATGCAGGGAGGATGTTTCCCCTGGTTGGGGAGTCTAGAACCAGGGGTCACAGTCCCAGGATAAGAGGTTGGCCCTTATGAGATGGGGAGAAATGTCTTCACTCAGAGGGTCGCGAATCTTTGGAATTATCTGCCCCGGAGAGCTGTGGATGCTCAGTCGTTGAGTATCTTCAAGAATAATGTCCTCCGTAAGCTGCATTGCCTCCCCCAGTTAAATGTTTATGCTTGTGCGATATCGGCAATGTAAAAGCTGGTGAGCGGCCTGCGTGGAACCTTGCAGATAACAGCACAGCCGCATACATTAGCGGCGACATTGTTCAAGACAGAGACCGATAGATTTTTGGATACTAAGGGTATCAAGGGATATGGTGATAGCACGGGAAGGTGGAGTTGAGGTTGAAGATCAGCCATGTTAAAAGGCGGAGCAGGCTCGAGGGGCCGAATGGCCTACTCCAGCTCTTATTTCTTATGTTCTTGTGACTGCATTTCAAAAGTACTTCATTGGTTGTGAAGCTCTTTGGGATGTCCTGAGGTTGTGAAAGACGCGATATAAAATATATGAAATATCAAGTACCTTATGACTTGTGAGTTACTAACTGCAGGGTGTCCGTATCTGTGGCAGTGCTTGATTCATTGTTCTATCAAGTATCGAGGTTGTTGGTGTCACTTTCCCTGAAGACTTCAACCTACAGGAACAGTAAAGGAGTAAGCTTTAAAATGCATCCAGTTTACCAACTGGCTGTTAAAGGCAGCTAAGATCATAAGACGTTTAATGGATCATACAATAGCTAACCAGATATAACCTCTGCTGTGAGGATTTAAATCACGAGTCTGGAAAGGAGAGGACGGAATTTGCATTTCTATAGCGCCTTTCACAACCACCGGACGTTCTAAAGTGCTTTACAGCCAATGAAGTACTCTTGAAGTGTAGTCACTGTTGTAATGTGGGAAACGCAGCAGCCAATTTGCGCACAGCAAGCTCCCACAAACAGCAATGTGATAATGACCTGATACTCTATTTTATTGATGTTGATTGAAAAATAAATATTGGCTCAGAGAACTCCACTGTTCTTCTCTGAAATAGCGACATGGGATCTTTTACATCCACCTGAGAGGGCCTCGGTTTTAATGTCTCATCTGAAAGACGACACCTCCGACAGTGCGGCACTCGTCATAGTTCGCATGCTAGATACGAGACTCCCAAATCAAGCGCTCTACTCGGAACTCCTTCACGGCAAACAAGCCAAAGGTGGGCAGTGGAAACGCTACAAGGACACCCTCAAAGCCTCCCTGATAAAGTGCAACATCCCCACTGACACCTGGGAGTCCCTGGCCAAAGACCGCCCTAAGTAGAGGAAGTGAATCCGGGAGGGCGCTGAGCACCACGAGTCTCAACACCGAGAGCATGCAGAAATCAAGTGCAGGCAACGTAAAGAGCGTGCGGCAAACCAGTCCCACCCACCCCTTCCCTCAACCGCTATCTGTACCACCTGTGACAGGGACTGTGGTTCCCGTATTGGACTGTTCAGCCACCCAAGGACTCATTTTAAGAGTGGAAGCAAGCCCTTCTCGATTCTGAGGGATTCTTTATGATGGATGACTCCCTCAGCACTGCACTGGAGTGTCAGCCGAGAGTAAGCGCTCGAGTCTCTGGAGTGGGACTTGAACCCACAACCTGTGAGAGTGCTACCCATTGAGCTGCAGCTGACACCTGAAGGATTGAATCTGAGGGAGGGGTGAAATTACCCTGGGATTTGCCCACTCGGGAATTTGGCAGCCGAGACTTGGAAATCCAGGAAGAACGGTGTAATTGTAATTTGCACAGGTTTTATGTTTTTTTCTGATGTCTTCTGCCAAACGTACAGCGCACAAATGTGCGATCTCCCTGGAAATTTGCCTGTTTTACAGCACAGAAGGTGTGTGGGCTCCTGCACTCTCCTGCACTTTCCGCATGTCCTATACATTTTTAAATCTTTGCATTATATAGCATTTACAGCACTGAAACAGGCCACATGGCCCAACTGGTCCGTGCTGGTGTTTATACACCACACGAGCCTCCTCCCACCCCTCTTCATCTCACCCTATCAGCATCTCCTTCTATCCCTTCCTGCCTCATGGGTTTACCCAGCTTCCTCTTAAACATCTCTATGCTATTCACCTCAACCACTCCCTGTGCTACAAACAGCGTTCCCTAGCCACCGACTCCATCCCTCTCCCCAACTTCTGTCTGAGGCTGAAGCAGACTGTTCGCAACCTTGGTGTCATATTTGACCCTGAAATGAGCTTCCGGCCACATATCCACAGCATAACTAAGACCGCCTATTTCCACCACCGTAACATCGCCCATCTCCGCCCCTGCCTCAGCTCATCTGCTACTGAAGTCCTCATCCGTGCCTTTGTTACCTCTAGACTTGACTACTCCAACGCACTCCTGGCTGCCCTGCCACATTCTTCCCTACGTAAACTTGAGATCATTCAAAACTCGGCTGCCCGTGTCCTAACCCGCACTAAGCCACGCTCACCCATCACCCCTGTGCTCGCTGACCTACATTGGTTCCCGGTTAAGCAACGCCTCGATCTCAAAATTCTCATCCTTGTTTACAAACCTCTCCATGGCCCTCGCCCCCTCCCTATCTCTGTAATCTCCTGCAGCCCCACAACCCCCCGAGATATCTGCACTCCTCAAATTCTGCCCTCCTGAGCATCCCTGATTATAATCGCACCACCATTGGTGGCCGTGCCTTCTGTTGCCTGGGCCCCAAGCTCTGGAACTCCCTGCCTAAACCTCTCCACCTCTCTACCTCTCTTTCCTCCTTTAAGACGCTTCTTAAAACCTACCTCCATCTGCCGTAAATTTTTCTTATGAGGCTCGGTGTCAAATTGATATTTTTGTCTTATAACATTCCTGTGAAGTGAAGCGCCTTGGGATATTTTACTACATTAAAGGCTCTATATAAATACAAGTTGTTGTTGTGCTTGCGAGTTCCACATTTGAACCACTCTCTGGCAAAAGGAAAATACTGTGGTTGCAGCTCAAAGGTCATCAATCTGAAACAACATCAAATTGTGGGGGGTGGGGGGGGTTGGTGGCGGGGGCAGGGGGGGAATACCCAACACTGAGGAGGAGTGCAACAAATCACAAGAGGACAATGGCCCAGAACTTGCGGTCGGAGGCTTCCCTCGGGCGGATGCCTCTGACCGCAAAAATTCCTGCCAAAGTATCTGGTGGTCCCGGAGGTGCGGAGGCTTGTGGTCCTGGGGCCTCTACGCGAAGGCCGGTGTAGGGACCCACGTATTCCAGGAGCGTTGGTGCTTCGCAAGCGCCCTGGAATCACGTGGGCCAGTCCAACCAATCGAAATGGGGTTATTCCCATTCATACTCATTGTGAGTCCCATTTCTACAGAGGTGCCATAAATATGAATGGGACTACCTCCAAAACACACAAGCACATTAATTAACTAAAAAAAAACATATTGCATATTTAAAATTAATTAAAATGCAATTTAATTAAATATTTTATACATTTTTTCAAAATTTATTTTTAATATGTTTAATCAGGCCTAAAAATTAAGCTTACCTTAGCGTACAGGGTATTTAATATATAAATGCGTGATAACATTTAATTTATCTATTTTTTTTTAAACTCTTACGCTGGTAAGAGCAGGCCTGCTCTTACCGGGCATAAGAATTTCACGGGCATTTGCTGGGCAGGGGGTTGGGCAAATAGCCTAACTCTCCGCCCACAGTGGCCCTTTTCCTCCGGATGTGTGCGATCTGTCGAGAGGATTCTTGACAGATCGCAAGTTACGGGTTTAGGCGCATGCACAGTGCGCATCTCGTACACGCCCGTAGGTGCCGCGAATTCAGGCCCATTAATAAACTTGCAGAATGGGCCTATCATTGGCAAGTGAAATTCAACACGGATAATTGTGAGGTATTACATTTTGGTAAGAAAAATAGGGAGGTCACTTATTACTGGAATCTAAATGGGATTGAGGAGCAAAGGGATCTCGGGGTACAAATACACAAATCACTAAAGGTATTGACACAGGTTATCAAGGCCATAAAAAAAGCAAACCAGGCACTAGGGCTTATTTCTGGAGGAATAGAATTGAAAAGTTGGGAAGTTATGCCAAACCTGTATCGAACCTTGGTTAGACCGCACTGCGTACAGTTCTGGTCGTCATATTATAATAAGGATATAGATGCAGTGGAGAGGGTGCAGAGAAGATTTACAAGGATGATACCAGAAATGCGAGGTTATACATATCAGGAAAGGATGAACAGGCTGGGTCTCTTTTCTCTTGAAAAGAAAAGGCTGAGGGGTGATCTAATAGAGGTCTTTAAAATTCTGAAAGGTTTTGATAGAGCGGATACAGAGAGAGTGTTTCCACATGTGGCCATCAATATAAGATAGTCACCAAGAAATCCAATCGGGAATTCAGAAGAAACTTCTTTACCCAGAGAGCGGTGAGAATGTGGAACTCGCTGCCACAGGGAGTGGTTGAGGCGAATAGTATCGATGCATTTAAGGGGAGGCAGGATGAACAATATGAGAGAGAAGGGAATAGAGGGTTCTGCTGATGAAGAAAGACTGGAGGAGGCTTGAGGGGAGCATAAAAGCCGCATGGACAGGTTGGGCCGAACGGCCTGTTTTTGTGCTGTATATCCGATGTTAATTCTGTTTCTCTCTCCACAGATGCTGCTTGACCTGCTGAGTATTTCCAGCATTTTCTCTTTTTAGTTTTTTATTCAAGGACCCCCCCCCCTTGAATCCCACCCCTCAGCCGGATGGTATCAGGAGAGTACGGGATTGGGTGCTGGTGTGGTGCACAGTGCACTCACCCTCTTGGCCCACGAAATGGAGAATGGTCAACTGGGTGACCAGTGCCCCTGGCGTCGTAGTTCAGCATCTGCTCGAGAGTGGAGACGAGAGAGAAGAAATATCAATTCCTCTTCTTTCGTATGGTCGTAGCGAAGCAAATCAAACGTCAATATCTAAGTCGGATATCCAGGCCAAAGCCTCCGGTGTAACAGCGTGGATATCCTGTAGGCTGCCTGCGAATGTCCTCCGAGGCCAGTGCTCGATGATGTGCCCCAGGGTCTGATTAGGAGCTCCACAGTCACATGATGGAGATGCTTTAATCTTCCACTGATGGAAAAGGTGGCAGCCTCGACCGTGACCGGTTGATGGCTGTCCACTGTTTGCGAGGAAGGTTTGATCCTTCAGGTTGTACTGTGGGGTCCTCTGTAAGGAATACAATCCATATGTCGCAGTTCTTCAAAACATTCCTCCATCAGTCATCAAGGCTGAAGGAAGATCGCTGAAGGGCTTCGGCGACAGTCCAAAATGACTGTCTCGATTTGAGACGGGTTGGTGATAGGTTGGCCAGGTCGGCCTGTATCGGCTTGTCTTTGCTGGTGTCGCGATTGTATTCTCTGGAGACTGCATATTCGCGGTGTAGGTGTGGTGGTGCGATGTTTGCAAATATCAATTACCCGTGTGCTGTGTGGGGATTGGGAGTGAAGCAAAGTAACTTCATTGTGTGTTTTTGATGGATTAAGTTCATATACTTGTGTGCATATAGGTAACGCCTTTAAATTGATTTTACTGACTGAGAGACCAGCGTATGAATAACTTGCAGTAGCTCGGACAAGCAGGGTCCGGGAACAAAGGAACTGCTCGCTTTTTAATGCCACAGCTCCTCCTCCTATTCTGTACAGATGCAAACGTCTTGCTGATTGCCAACAACTTGCATTTATATAGTGCCTTTACGTGGTTAAAAAACCGTCACAAGGTGCTCCACAGGAGCGTTATCCGACAAAATTTGACACCAAGCCACTTAAGGATGTATTCGGACAGGTGACCAAATGCTTGGTTAAAGAGATTTTAAGGAGTGACTTAAAGGTAGAGAGAGAGGTAAAGAGGCGGAGAGGTTTAGGGAGGGAATTTTGGATCTGAGGACCTTGGCAGCTGAAGACCACGGCCGCCAATGGTGGAGCAAAGGATATCGGGGAGTGTGCAAGTCCGGAGTGGATTATTGCAACAATCTCCTGGCTGGCCTCCCACCTTCTACCCTCCATGAACTTGAGCTCATCCAAAACTCGGCTACCCCGTATTCTAACTCGCACCAAGTCCCGCTCACCCACCACCCGTGTGCTTTCTGACCTGGATTGACTCCTGGTTAAGCAACGTCTCGGTTTTAAACTTCTCATCCTTGTTTTCAAATCGCTCCGTGGCTTCGCCCCCTCCCTATCTCTGTAACCTCCTCCAGCCCCACAACCCCCCGAGATCTATGCGTTCCCCCGATTTTAGCCTCTTGTGCATCCCCGATTTTAAACGTTCCATCATTGGTGGCCGTGACTTCAGCTGCCTGTGCCCCAAGCTCTGGAACTCCCTCCCTAAAGCTCTCCTCATCTCTACCTCTCTCCTGCTTTAAGAAGCTCCTTAAAACCTGCCTCTACAACCAAGCCCTGCCCTGATATCTCCTTGCACGGTGCGGTGTTTAACTGTGTTTGATAACGCTCCTGTGAAGCGCCTTGGGACGTTTTACTGCATTAAAGGCGCTATATAAATGCAAGTTGTTGTGGGTCAGGATCTGGTGGAGCCGAGTCCACGTGAGCCAGCCTAATGGTGAACCATTTGTACCGCAGTATCAGTGGGTGCTCTGCGAGAACCCAGAGCCAAGACCCCAACCATGCAGTTACTTAACTGCTGTGGGGCTGTGTAAGATACACCTATTTTTCTTTGAACAAGGCACAGGAAGAGGCCACAGACAAACTGTTTTAAAGTAAGAACCTTTGGCTTACCTGGGAGGGAAAAAGGTGCCAGCCTGAGGCAAGTGGTGACTCATCACCCATTAAATGCAATCTTGTGGTTACGCATACAGACAAAGGCAGTGATACCCCAGAGACTACAAGTCTGCAAGAAAACCAGGACTGCAAAGGACCCTACGAAATGCACATTTTTGGATAACAGGGCATGAAGGATAAGGAGTTATTTTTTGCACTGTTGACTCCGTGTGCAAATTAGTAGCCATTCAAACTCATTACCACAGCCAGTTAAACAAACCACCACATCGATAATCAGATCTATGAAGCAGGAAACTTATTCATACTGTGGATATAAATTTACGAACATAGAAACACAAGCAGGCACGAAAACGAGGAAGGGGCAGAAGCAGGAGGAAGAACGAAGAAAGAAGGACAAACAGAGAGACAGAAGGACACAAAAGAAACGGCACTGCAGAGAACGGCCAGAAGAAGAACCAATCGGTCACTGAACCAATGACCACGAACCTACAATAGCTACAGCCAGGAAGGGTGATTGTATGTTTTCAGTTGATTTCTCTCAGAAGTCTAGTCCTGTAGTTTTAGTTGGTTTGTGTTGCATAATAAAACTGACACTGGGTTAAGCCTAAATTTTGTGCCACGTGTTGTCCTTTCCCACTATAAGTTCCGAAGCCTAAGAATCAGAGTAGAGTGAACAACAAACACACTACAGCTGCAAGGTGGTTAGGTGGACGCGCGTTGCATTTAACTAACGGGGGCTGAGCTGCATGGGATTGAGGGAATACCAACACTCCAAGATTGTCCCGGATTCTCCAGGAATAAAAGATTGATTTCCGGCACACAGCCGCGAGCAACTTTCATTGTTAAGCTAAACAATTATTGGCAATGGGAAGAAGGCTGTTGGACGAGCAGCCAAGAGTGGTCCTGTCGAGATCAAAGGGTCAATTCATTGCCAATTGGCGCAGGGTCAAAGGGCCTCCTTCTGAGCTTTGGTATCAGCCGTGTCTCAGTGGACAGCACACTCACCTCTGAGTCAGAAGATTGTGGGTTAAGTCCCACTCCAGGGATTTGAGCATATAATCCAGGCTGACACTCCCAGTGCAGTGCTGAGGGAGCGCTGCACTGTCATAGGTGCCGTCTTTTGGATGAGACCTGGCAACCAATAGCAGCAGGGTGGGGGCATGGGCCAGTGGCGGGGGGTGGGGGCAAGGGGGAGCTCATGTGGGGAAACCTCCCAGAAAATGTCAAGCCAGTGTTGGAAACCCTGATGGTATTGGAAGGAAAAAAATTTCACCCACCTCCACGCACACATACAGTCATAGATTAACACAAGGAAAGAAAGACTTGCATTTATATAGCGCTGTTCACAGCCACCGGACGGCTCAAAGCGCTTTGCAGCCAATGAAATACTTTTGGAGTGTAGTCACTGTTGTAATGTGGGGAAAGTGGCAGCCAAATATGCGCACAGCAAGCTCCCACAAACGGCAATGCGATAATGAGCAGATAATCTCATGATTGAGGGATAAATGTCGGACAGGACACAGGGGACAACTCCCCTGCTCTTCTTCGAAATAGTGCCGTGGGATCATTTACACCGCTCAAGAAAGAGAGCAGACGGGACCTGGGTTTAACGTCTCATCCAAAAGACGGCACCTCCGACAGTGCAGCACTCCCTCAGCACTGCACTGGGAGTGTCAGCCTAGATTATATGTTCAAGTCCCTGGAGTGGGACTTGAACCCACAACCTTCTGACTCAGAGGCGAGGGTGCTGCCCACGGCTGACACCGACAGCTCAGAAGGAGGCCCTTCAGCCCCTCATACTGAGAAAGAGCAATCCAATTAGTCCCACTGCCTACCCTCTTTCCCCCACAGCCCAGCAAATCTCTTCCTTTTCAAGTATTTATCCAATTCCCCGCCAAATCGTAAACTAAGAATCGAACTATCAACAGCTATTAATTTGTGCTAAATACGCCTGAAGTTCATTTGAAAGGCAGCCCCTCTTTGGCTCTGAGGGCAGCGGCCCTTGTGGGCGATTGGAAATCACGGCCATAAAACACCTCATGAATTCTCCCTGCGTGCTCACTACAAGCCGCACACAGTCATAACTCTTATTTGCAGAATCTGAATTGTCAATCGCCTGAAAGCAAAGCCCTGACAGACATTCCTTGTATATTCCCTCCCGCCACTACTACAACAGCGATGAAAGTTCCCATATATCAAGCCCGGGCTAAGACTGATAATTAAACCATCGAGTAGTGTTTCCCCAAGCTGCAGGGAAGAGGTCATAAATTGTTCGAAGGAGCTGCATATCGCACTCTGGAGGAACAAGATGTAGATTATAGCTTCCCTCGGTCCCACCAGGTCTCCGGGAAAGTAATTTTGAAAATTCTTCACTTCATACAAATGAGCTTTCGCCAGCCGAGGAGAATATTGGAGAGAGTGTGTGAGGTGACCTGCTGAGACTGGATATTAGTGTTGGATCTCGCAGCTCCAGATCACAAGAAGTCCCCACTTCATCAGTCTCCCCTGTCACTGAGCCTAATATCATGCAAACCATTGTTATTGCCTCTGTTTCCCCCCCTTGTTTGAAGTCTCGGAGCTGCTGTGTCCCTCCAGCACAGAATCCAAATGAGAAATTTAATTTGGTGGAAGCTATTTTTTTTGATATCGATTAAAAATGAAATTGACTGCCTTTAAGAGGGAGGATATGCTTTTTTTTTTAAAATGATGGTCACTGGGATCGATTTTGAGTCCCCTCGCCTGGGGTTAACGGCCTCAAAATGGAGTCAGCAGCCTTGTAGGCCCCGTTGTCGTCGGCGACGCAACCGCTGCCAGTTTGAAAGTGGCCTACCGACGTGTGTTCAAAGCACCCGGCTGTTTCAGGCACAGACCCTCTATTTTTAACACGGCAATCAAAGTCGTCTGATGTAAATTAGGGGAAACGATTGCCTTTTCGGATAGGAACTGGTCGGGGCCTGCACAGCGCTCACTCCGATCTGTTCCACCAGAGACAGAAGGGAAGAGGCCCAGTAAAATACTCCTCCGCGGCACATGGGCTGTCGTCACCTGGGAACCCTCACCCTCCGCGATCGCTGCTGCCCCGCCCCTCTCCAACTTACCTTCCATGGTGGCTCGTTGTCCTTTGCTGAATCTGGTGAGTTGTGTCGGGAGTGGAACTGGGGTGCGGAGGGAGGGGGATGTTCCCTGCTCCAGTTTGAGTGCCAACCTCCCCCGCCCCCCCCACCCCAGCCTGAATTCCGCCAACTCTCCGAAATCTCTGTTTAACGTTTCATCTGAAGGATGGACGGCGCTTCCTCGGCACTAAGCTGAAGAGTCGTCGTGGAGTTTGTGCTCAAGTCTCTGGAGTGGGTACTTGAACCCACAACCTTCTGGCTAAGAGATGCGGGGTGCTGCCCACTGAGTCGCTGGACCAGACCATGTCACGATCCTGGTAGCTTCTCTGCACCAAGTACCAATGGTGACTGAACATTGCACTCCATCAACGTCATCGCAATGCCTCAAGTCGCTGGAGAAGTACCACCAACGATGTCTCCGCAAGATCCTGCAAATCACCTGGGAGGACAGATGCACCACCATTAGCGTCGTCGACCAGGCCAACATCCCCAGTATTGAAGCACTGACCACACTCAACCAGCTCCGCTGGGCAGGCCACATTGTCCGCATGCCTGACACGAGACTCCCAAGGCGAGTGCTCTACTCGCAACTCCTTCATGACAAACAAGCCCCAGGTGGGCAGCAGAAATGTTACAAGGACACCCTCAAAGCCTCCCTGATAAAGTGCAACATCCCCACCGACACCTGGGAGTCCCTGGCCAGAGACCACCCTCAGTGGAGGAAGAACATCTGGGAGGGCACTGAGCACCTCGAGTCTCGTCGCCGAGAGCGTGCAGAAATCAAGCGCAGGCAGCGGAAGGAGTGTGCGGCAAACCAGACCCACCCACCCCGTTCCCTCAAAGACTATCTGCCCCACCTGTGACAGGGGCTGTGGCTCTCATATTGGACTGTTCAGTCATCTAATGACTAATTTTTTTAGAGTGGAAGCAAGTCTTCCTCGATTCCGAGATACTGCCTATGATGATGAAGATGCTTCAAGACAGCACTGAAGCTTCACAGCCCCAGCTCCATCCAAGCCGTCACTTGTGTCGTTTGTCACGCTGGTCGGAGTTCGGCCTGTCACTGCACGAAGGAGGTTATAGGGCCCATTGTTTTGCTGAGACAACCCTTTCCCCATGGACATGAGGACACGGCGCTCTCACCACGTGGCAGGCTCTCCCAAAATGCATCGCAGGTGTGAGTCCTAATGGTAAAGTTGGAAGAAGGCCCTCCAATTTCCAGCTGGGCGTTGATAAGGACAAGGTGGAGTGAGATGCCAGCTTTCGTAGATTCATGGGCGGAGAAGTCCTTTTAGAGCGAGATCCATCTGGCGTAGAAACTGTTGAAGGAGGGTCTTAAAGGAGGAGAGATGTCAGACAACAGCAATAATAACTTGCATTTATATAGCTCCTTTAACGTAGTGAATTGTCCCAAGGAGCTTCACAGAAGTATTATGAGATTTAAAAAATTCAACATCGAACTGCACAAGGAAAAAATTAGGGCAGATGACCAACCGCTTGGTCAAAGAGGTAGGTTTTAAGGAGCATCTTGAAGGAGAAAAGAGAGGTAACGAGGCGGAGAGTTTTAGGCAGGGAGTTCCAGAGCTTGTCCTAGGCAACAGATGGTTGAGAGATTATAATCAGGGATGCTCAAGAAGGCAGAATTAGAGGAGCGCAGACTTCTCTTGGGATTGTGAGGCTGGAAGAGATTGCAGAGATAGGGATGGGCGAGGGCCATAGAGGGATTTGTAAACACGGATGAGAATTTTGAAATCGAGGTGTTGTTTAACCGGGAGCCAATGTGGGTCAGCGAGCACAGGGGTGATGGGTGAGCGGGACTCGGTGAGAGTTAGGACACGGGCAGCCGCGTTTTGAATCACCTCCAGTTTGTGGGTAGAATGTGGGATGCCAGCCAGGAGTGCGTTGGAACAGTAAAGTCTAGAGGTAACATCGGGATTGAGGTACTCCAGAGTGTACACAATCCGAAACATGCTTTTTGGCATTCCTCCATTATTGTGCTTCTTTGTAATGTTATGGCTCAGTGGACTTGAGCACATGAATCTAGGCTGACACTCCAGTGCAGTGCTGAGGGAGTGCTGCACTGTCAGAGGTGCCATCTTTTGGATGAGGCGTTAAACCAATGCATGGAGCAGGTGGACGTAAAAGATCCCACGGCACTATTTCGAAAAAGAGTAGGGGAGTTATCCCCGGTGTCCTGGCCAATATTTATCCCTAAATCAATGTAACAGAAACAGATTATCTGGTCATTATCACATTGCTGTTTGTCGGAGCTTGCTGTGTGCAAGTTGCCTGCCGCATTTCCCACATTGCAGCAGTGATTACATGCCGAAAAGTAGTTCATTAGCTGTAAAGCACTTTGAGACGTCCAGTGGTCGTGAAAGGCGCTATATAAATGCAAGTCTTTCTTCTTTTTAAGGATGCTCTACTTCTGCTGTCCATATCCAAAGCCACACCAAGTGCGGTTCACCTATCACACCTGTCCCTGTTAGCCTACATTATCTCCCAGTCTCCCAACGCCGTCAATATAAAATTCTCAGCCTCATATCGCTCCATACCCTTGCCCCTGCCCTAGCTCTGTAACCGACTCCAGCCCTACCACGCTCCGAGATCTGTGTGTTTCGCAAATTCTGGCCTCTGGTGCATCTCCTTGCTTTGATCCACCATCGGCGGTCGTGCCTTCAGCCACTTAGCCTCCAAGCTCTGGAATTCCCTCCTTAAACCCCTCCGCCCCTCTCCTCTGATAAGCACCTCTTTAAAACCTAACTCTTTCAAAGAGCTTTTAGTTGCCTCCCCTAATGTCAAGGGCATCCACTTGTGTCTGATTCTGCTTTTGTGAAGCGTCTTTGTTCCTCATTAAAGCCGCCGTATAAATGCAAGTTATTCTTGTTGTAACACGAGCTGTCCGATTTTGGAAACTCATCGTTCAAGTTTATCGTGCCAATTGGGAGTTGAGTACATCTGAAGGCGGCCTTCAGTGAAGGCCTACTCTTGGGACTAGGTGAGGGGTAGGGAGAGAGAGAGCTTAGTGCATTGTGTCTGAGGTGCTGTCGACAGCAAGTAGGAAATTTGATTTGATGATTTGCATTTTCATTAAGTGGTTATAACATTACGGCTGTGTGTCCCTATCAGTGTCAGAGAGATCTGGTGATGAAAGGGATGGGAATACAGAATTTGCATCTAAGGGAGAAATTTCTGCTCGAGAGTGTGGGCATATTCACTGACAAGTTAACTTGGCATAAGTTCCACCAATAACATAGTATATTATGTTCCAAATATTCAAGGGCAAATATATAATTGGTAATTACTACTTTGGGAATTAGACTGTCTCCTCTTCGTATGTTTTATAAAATTAATTCTCAGGACATGGCAGTCGCTAGCAAGGCCGGAATTTATTGCCCATCCCGAATCGCCCTTGAGAAGGTGGTGGTGAGCTGCCTTCTTGAACCGCTGCAGTCCGTGTGGTTAAGGTGCTCCCACAGTGCTGTTAGGGAGGGAGTTCCTGGATTTTGACCCCACGACGATGAAGGAACGCGACAGGGTTTGAGAGAGCAATGCGGAGAGAGAGAGAGAGAGAGAGAGAGAGAGAGAGAGAAAATATGGCGTGATGGTGAAGGAGAGACAGAGAGACACACACAGACAGAGAACAAGGGAGAGACAAAGTGGCTGATTTTCCTCTGGCCAATGCCGTATTTGCACCTGTAAAGAGGCAGTTGTGACGAAAATGGGGGGTAAAATTGTGAAGATTTTCATCTCTCTCCAATCCCGTGATATACTCTTATGGGTTATGGGGAGCGGGTGGGGAAGTGGACCTGAGTCCATGATCGGATCAGCCATGATCTTATTGAATGGTGGAGCAGGCTCGAGGACCGTATGGCCGACTCCTGCTCCTATTTCTTATGTTCTTATACTTTCTCCCCCTCCCCCTTCCTCCACCCTCCCCCCGCACATCTCCCTGGGAGATAGGCTCCTGACAGAAACAGAAAGATAGCCTTGCATTTATATAGCGCCTTTCACAATCACGAGGCAGCTCAAAGCACTTTACAGCCAATGAAATACTTTTGGGGTGTATTCACTGTTGCAATGTGGGAAACGCGGCAGCCAACTTGCACACTGCGAGCTCCCACACACAGCAATGTGATAATGACCAGACAAACTGTTTTAGTGACTGAGGGATAAACATTGGCCAGGACACCGGGGATAACTCCCCTGCTCTCCTTCGAAATAGTGCCGTGGGCCTCGGTCTAAAAAAGTCAAACAGGTGTCAGCTGACATGAGGACCCCATTACCACTTTGGTGTCAATCACGGCTGTTGCTTCCTCAATACACTCATATTGCAGCGTTATTTAGAGGGATACTCCCCACACACGTAGCTACATATATGCGCACAAACACATATACGCATATATATATATACACACACACGGCCTTTTACTGTGATTGAAAGGCCGCATTAGAGGGAGCAGCGTGTGGCGGCCTGGCCCGGAAATCAGCACGGTGCCGGCCTGCAAGACCATCAGCAGGCTGGGGCCATTGGAGGGAACAGCGGGCGCGGTATACCACTGCAGGGAGAAGAGCGTGCTGCTGCAGGAGGGCGACGGCTGCGAGGCCAGGTCGCTGACTGCAGTGCGGGCAGGCACAGCAGGAGGGGCGAAGGAGCGGCAAGAGTCCATAGAGGGACGTGATCGGGGGCCTGGGAGAGGCGGGAGTTCGGGGTCCAGAAGAGGCGAGGGCCCAGGGGCAGCACGGGCCAGCCCACATTGCGATATGTGTGGGCGCTCGGTCTGTGCAGCAGAGCTGGTCTCCAGTTAGTCTTGGGTAACCCTTGCCACCGGACCAAGACCTAGCTCTGTCAAGCCCGTGTGGTGGCTGGTGTGCAACGGCCACCCCACGGTAAAAAAATCCACGCACAGACATCTTCCACCTTTCAAGATGAGGTTCAGGATCAAGAATATTAGGTCCTTCATTGAAATACCCCTGTGAACTCATCCCTTTTGAATCAAGTCATCCTCGCTTCGAGGGACTGCCTATGATGATACACACACATAACAACCACTTATATTTATACAGTGCCTTTAACATAGCAAAACATCCCAAGCTACTTCACAGGAGCGTTATCAAACAAGTATGACACCCAGCCACATAAGGAGCGATTAGGCAGATGACCAAAGGCTTGGTCAAAGAGATAGGTTTTAAGAAGGAGAGAGAGGTAGAGAGGCAGAGAGGTTTAGGCAGGGAGTTTCAGAGCTTAAGAGCCAGGCATCTAAAGGCACGGCCACCAACGGTAGAGCGATTATAATCAGGGATGCTCAAGAGGGCAGAATTAGAGGAGCGCAGACATCTCGCGGGGGTTGTAGGGCTGGAGGCGGTTGCAGAGATAGGGAGGGGGCGAGGCCATGGAGGGATTTGGAAACAATATAGATACACACATATCTGTGCACACACAGACATATACAGGTGCACACACACGCACACTCGTACACATGAACCTCTTATCCTTCCGGCCATAAGTTTTGGTCTCCTTACCTAATACTTAAACAAGAATGTTATCTGAAATTGCTCTCTCCTACAATAAAATAAGTTTTATTCCCATGAAAAAAATCTTCAACAGAGCATGTAACTTTAAGAAAGGATATACTTGCCATAGAGGGAGTGCAGCGAAGGTTCACCAGACTGATTCCTGGGATGGCAGGACTGTTGTATGAGGAGACATTGGATCGACTGGGCCTGTATTCACTGGAGTTTAGAAGAATGAGAGGGGTTCTCATTGAAATGTAAAAAATTCTGACTGGATTGCATAGACTGGATGCAGGGAGGATGTTTCCCCTGGCTGGGAAGTCGAGAACAAGGGGTCACAGTCTCAGGATACGGGGTAGGAAATTTAGGACCGAGCTGAGGAGAAATGTTTTCACTCAGAGGGTGGTGAACCTGTGGAATTCTCTACCACAGAAGGCTGTGGAAGCCAAGTCATTGAATATATTTAAACATAGAAACATAGAAAATAGATGCAGGAGTAGGCCATTCGGCCCTTCTAGCCTGCACCACTATTAAATGAGTTCATGACTGAACATGCAACTTCAGTACCCCATTCCTGCTTTCTCGCCATACCCCTTGATCCCCCTAGGAGTAAGGACTTCATCTCACTCATTTAAGAAGGAGATAGATAGATTTCGAGACACAAAAGGCATCAAGGGGTATGGGGAAAAAGCGGGAATATGGTGTTGAGATAGAGGATCAACCATGATCATATTGAATGGTGGTGCAGACTTGAAGGGCCAAATGGCCGACTCCTGCTCCTATTTTCTATGTTTCTTGTTTCTAAAACTGTGCCCAATACTCTAAATGTGGTTTAATCAAGGTTCAATAGATATTTAACAGAACTTCTCTGCTTTTAAATTCTATTCCTGCAGAAATGAACTCCACTGCTTGGTTTGTGCTTTTTCCGTGGCTTTGATAAGCTGGTTTGTTGGGGAAGGGGTTCAATCACTGCGCCCAAACACGGGCTACTCCTCACACTCAGCAAGAGTCTACGTTCCATCTGTCCCACCACAGGGCCAGGGACAGAGCTGTTTGCTCCAAAGGAATTAGCAGCAGCAGGATTATTAGTTTGATATGGGGGCAACAACCATTCCCTAATGAAGGAGATAATTGAAACACGTAGTTCCTAATTAAATGCTGATGACTATTCACATGTCGCACAGAGGACACACTGCCTGTGCCCTGAGTGCCAGTTTGGGACTGTATGTTCTATACTTTTGTTTGAGCTGTGACAACACACATGCCATCTCCTGCCAGTCACACGGGGGTGGGGGTTTCCTATCCTGCACAGTGTCCTGGGCCGGGGTCAGACCCCACTCCGCCCCGGGCAAATATTAAACGTCGCATCTGAGGATCACTAGATTGATTCCAGAGATGGGGGGGATTGACTTATGAGGAAAGTTTGAGTAGGTTGGGCCTCTACTCATTGGTATTCAGAAGAATGGGAGGTGATCTTATCGAAACGCGTAAGATTATGAGGGGTGTGGATGCAGAGAGAATGTTTCCACTGATGGGGGAAACTAGAACTAGGGGGCATAATCTGAGAATAAGGGGCCGCCCATTTAAAACTGAGATGAGGAGGAATTTCTTCTCTGAGGGTTGCAAATCTGTGGAATTCGCTGCCTCAAAGAACTGTGGAAGCTGGGACATTGAATAAATTTAAGACAGAGGTATGCAGTTTTTTAACCGATAAGGGAATATGGGGTTATGGGGAGCGGGTGGGGAAGTGGAGCTGAGCCATGATTGGATCAGCCATGAACTTATTAAATGGCGGAGCAGGCTCGAGGGGCCGTATGGCCTACTCCTGCTCCTATTTCTTATGTTCTTATGTTCTTATGAAACACTCACTGCAAACCGGGGAGAGCCACGGGTTATTTGTCCACAGCTGGCCTCTTTGAGACCTCGCTGCCCCCTCTGCCCCCAATCCCCCACCCCCAGGATTGCCTCTCTCTGCCATCCCCTCACCCTCAGGATCATCTTGCGATCACCCCCTCCCCTCTCCCAACTCCAGAATCACCTCTCTCCCCCAATTCACCAAATCCCAGCCCACCTTTCGAAGCCCCCTTCCTCCCACCCCCAGGATCTTGCGATCCCCCCTCTCCCAACTCTGGAATCGCCTCCCCTCCCCCCCCAAAACCCCAGCCTTGCGATCGCCTCTCTATCCCCCCCCGCCCTCCCGCACTGGGGTCAGCTCTCTCCACCCCTCCCCCACCCCAGGATTGCCTCTTTCCCCCCACCCCCCTCCAATCCCCCACCCCCAGGATCATCTCGCCACCACCCCCCCCCCCAATTCCAGAATCGCCTTTCTTTCTCCCTTCCCCGCAATCCCACACCCTCGGGATCGCCCCGCTCCCCCAATCCCCCTAAACCCTCACCACCAAGATCGGCTATCGCCCTCCCCCCCACCCCCCAGGATCGCCTCTCTCCCCAACCCCCCACCCCCGGGATCGCCCCACTCCCCTCTTCCCACACCCCCAGGATCGTCTATCGCCCTCCCACCCACCCCCCCAGGATCGCTTCTCTCCCCAACCTCCAGCCCGGGATCGCCCCACTCCCCCACTCTCCCCAAACTCTCACCACCAGGATCGTCTATCGCCCCACCGCCCCCCACCCCTCCAGGATCGTCTCTCTCCCTGACCCCCACCCCCGGGATTGGCTCTCTCCCCCCTCCTCCACCACAGGATCATCATCTATCCCCCTCCTCTAACACTCCGAAATCGCCTCTTTCTCCCTGTCCCCCTCAAGCCCCCACCCCCGGGATCAACCCTCCCCTCATCCCCAGCACTGGTTAGGCCGCAGCTGGAGTACTGCGTGCAGTTCTGGTCGCCGCTTTACAGGAAAGATGTGGAAAGGGTGCAGAGGAGGTTTACAAGAATGTTGCCTGGACTGAAGCTATGAGGAGAAATTGGAGATGCTGGGTCTGTTTTCTTTGGAACAGAGGTGGCTGAGGGGAGATCTTATTGAGGAGTATAAAATTATGAGGGGCCCAGATAGAGTGGATAGGACCCGTTTGCCTTGGCAGAGGGATCAACAACCAGGGGGCAAAGATTTAAAGTAATTGGGGGGTGGTTTAGAGAGGATTTGAGTGAAAATTTCTTCACCCAGAGGGTGGTGGGGGTCTGGAACTCACGGCCTGAAAGGGTGGTAGAGGCAGAAACCCTCACCACATTTAAAAAGTACTTGGATGTGCACTTGAAGTGCTGTAACCTACAGGGCTACGGACCAAGAGCTGGAAAGTGGGATTAGGCTGGATAGCTCTTGGACGGCCGGCGCGGACACGATGGGCCGAATGGCCTCTTTCCGTGCTGTAACTTTCTATGATTCTATGAACCCGAAGGATCATCTCGCTATCCCCCCCCCTCGCCCGCCTCCAGGATTGCCTCTTTCTCCCAAAATCCCAATCCCCCAACCACAGGATCATCTCGCCATCCCCCCCTCCCCCCTGCCCTGCACTCCCCTCCCCCCCTCCACTCCCCACCTCCCAGACCCCAGTTGTGAGTCGGCTCAGCATGGGATGCTGCATCGACCCTACGGAGGAACCTCGGCCCGTGGCTCTCCTCCCCGAATGCAGAGACTGTTGTCCTTCAGTCACTTCGAACATTTACACCCATAACGTGCAGATCAATTTCAAAGCAGCCCTTTGCAGTCCGCAAGCACTGTTTCTCAGCGTAAGGGTTTTTAAATCAGCTGGTGAACCAG
This sequence comes from Pristiophorus japonicus, assembly GCF_044704955.1. NCBI lineage: Eukaryota > Metazoa > Chordata > Chondrichthyes > Pristiophoridae > Pristiophorus > Pristiophorus japonicus. Next base: position 23,125,085 of record NC_092000.1, on the reverse strand, counting down.
GGATCATTGCACTAGGTAAAGAAAGAATGTGCATTTATATAGAGCCTTTCACAACCCTCATCATAGACAGTCCCTCGAAATCAAGGAAGACTTGCTTCCACTCTAAAAGTGAGTTCTCAGGTGACTGTACAGTTCAATACAGGAATTACAGTCCCAGGTGGGACAGACAGTGGTTGAAGGAAAGGGTGGGTGGAACTGATTTGCTGCGGGCTCCTTCCGCTGCCTGCGCTTGTTTTCTGCATGCTCTCGGCGACGAGACTCGAGGTGCTCAGCGCCCTCCCGGATGCGCTTCCTCCACTCAGGGTGGTCTTTGGCCAGGGACTCCCAGGAATCGGTGGGGATGTTGCACTTTATCAGGGAGGCTTTGACGGTGTCCTTGTAATGTTTCCTCTGCCCACCTGGGGCTCGCTTGCCGTGTAGGAGTTTGGAGTAGAGCGTTTCCTTTGGGGGTCTTGTGTCGGGCATGCGGAGAATGTGGCCCGCCAAACGGAGCTGGTCGGGTGTGGTCAGTGCTTCGATGTTGGGGATGTTGGCCTGATCGAGAACACTGACGTTGATGCGTCTGTCCTCCCAGGGGATTTCCAAGGATCTTGCAGAGTCAGCGTTGGTGGCATTTCTCCAGCGATTTGAAGTGTCTAATATAAGTGATTGGCTGGTGATTGGTGAGTAGTTTTTCTTTTTTCTCTTCTATAACAGTGAGTAAACTTTAGCATTGTTGTTGCCTATCTAAGGGTTAAGTCATGGCAGGAGAGCTCGGTCGGGTGTTATGCTTCTCCTGCACCATGTGCGAACTCAGGGACGACTCCAGTGTCCCTGACGACTACGTGTGCGGGAAGTGTATCCGCCTCCAGCTCCTGACGGACCGTGTTGCGGAGTTGGAGCTGAGGGTGGATTCACTCTGGAGCATCCACGATGCTGAGAATGACGTGAGTAGCACGTGTAGCGAGTTGGTCGTACCGCAGATAAAGGATTCAGCCAGATAGGGAATGGAAGACCAGCAGGAAGAGCAGTGCAAGGAAGGTAGTGCACGGGTCCCCTGTGGTCATCCCCCTGCAAAACAGATACACTGCTTTGAATACTGTTGAGGGGGATGACTCGTCAGGGGAGGGCAGCAGCAGCCAAGTTCATGGCACTGTGGCTGGCTCTGTTGCACAGGAGGGCAGGATAAAGAGTGGGAGAGTGATAGTGATAGGGGATTCAATTGTAAGGGGAATAGATAGGCATTTCTGCGACCGCAACCGAGACTCCAGGATGGTATGTTGCCTCCCTGGTGCAAGGGTCAAGGATGTCTCGGAGCGGGTGCAGGACATTCTAAAAAGGGAGGGAGAATAGCCAGTTGTCATGGTGCACATTGGTACCAGCGACACAGGTAAAAAAAGGGATGAGGTCCTACGAAACGAATTTAAGGAGCTAGGAGCTAAATTAAAAAGTAGGACCTCAAAAGTAGTAATCTCGGGATTGCTACCAGTGCCACATGCTAGTCAGAGTGGGAATCGCAGGATAGCGCAGATGAATACGTGGCTTGAGCAGTGATGCAGCAGGGAGGGATTCAAATTCCTGGGGCATTGGAACTGGTTCTGGGGGAGGTGGGACCAGTACAAACCGGACGGTCTGCACATGGGCAGGACCGGAACCAATGTCCTAGGGGGAGTGTTTGCTACTGCTGTTGGGGAGGAGTTAAACTAATATGGCAGGGGGATGGGAACCAATGCAGGGAGACAGAGGGAAACAAAAAGGAGACAAAAGCAAAAGACAGAAAGGAGATGAGGAAAAGTGGAGGGCAAAGAAACCCAAGGCAAAGAACAAAAAGGGCCACTGTACAGCAAAATTCTAAAGGACAAAGGGTGTTAAAAAAACAAGCCTGAAGGCTTTGTGTCTTAATGCAAGGAGTATCCGTAATAAGGTGGATGAATTAACTGTGCAAATAGATGTTAACAAATATGATGTGATTGGGAGTACAGAGACGTGGCTCCAGGATGATCAGGGCTGGGAACTCAACATCCAGGGGTATTCAACATTCAGGAAGGATAGAATAAAAGGAAAAGGAGGTGGGGTAGCATTGCTGGTTAAAGAGGAGATTAATGCAATAGTTAGGAAGGACATTAGCTTGGATAATGTGGAATCTATATGGGTAGAGCAGCAGAACACCAAAGGGCAAAAAACGTTAGTGGGTGTTATGTACAGACCTCCAAACAGTAGTAGTGACGTTGGGGAGGGCATCAAACAGGAAATTAGGGGTGCATGCAATAAAGGTGCAGCAGTTATAATGGGTGACTTTAATATGCACATAGATTGGGCTAACCAAACTGGAAGCAATACAGTGGAGGAGGATTTCCTGGAATGCATAAGGGATGGTTTTCTAGACCAATATGTCGAGGAACCAACTAGCAGGGAGGCCATCTTAGACTGGGTGATGTGTAATGAGAGAGGATTAATTAGCAATCTCGTTGTGCAAGGCCCCTTGGGGAAGAGTGACCATAATATGATGGAATTCTGCATTAGGATGGAGAATGAAACAGTTAATTCAGAGACCATGGTCCAGAACTTAAAGAAGGGTAACTTTGAAGGTATGAGGCATGAATTGGCTAGGATAGATTGGTGAATGATACTTAGGGGATTGACTGTGGATGGGCAATGGCAGACATTTAGAGACCGCATGGATGAACTACAACAATTGTACATCCCTGACTGGCGTAAAAATAAAAAAGGGAAGGTGGCTCAACCGTGGCTATCAAGGGAAATCAGGGATAGTATTAAAGCCAAGGAAGTGGCATACAAATTGGCAGCGAACCCGGGGACTGGAAGAAATTTAGAACTCAGCAGAGGAGGACAAAGGGTTTGATTAGGGCAGGGAAAATGGAGTATGAGAAGAAGCTTGTAGGGAACATTAAGACGGATTGCAAAAGTTTCTATAGATATGTAAAGAGAAAAAGGTTAATAAAGACAAACGTAGGTCCCCTGCAGTCAGAATCAAGGGAAGTCATAACAGGGAACAAAGAAATGGCGGACCAATTGAACAAGTACTTTGGTTCGGTATTCACTAAGGAGGACATAAACAACCTTCCGGATATAAAAGGGGTCAGAGGGTCTAGTAAGGAGGAGAAACTGAGGGAAATCCTTATTAGTCAGGAAATTGTGTTGGGGAAATTGATGGGATTGAAGGCCGATAAATCCCCAGGGCCTGATGGACTGCATCCCAGAGTACTTAAGGAGGTGACTTGGAAATAGCGGATGCGTTGACAGTCATTTTCCAAAATTCCATTGACTCTGGATCAGTTCCTATCGAGTGGAGGGTAGCCAATGTAACCCCACTTTTTAAAAAAGGAGGGAGAGAGAAAGCAGGGAATTATAGACCGGTCAGCCTGACATCGCCAGTGGGTAAAATCGCCAGTGGGTAAAATGATGGAATCAATTATTAAGGATGTCATAGCAGCTCATTTGCAAAGAGGTGACATGATAGGTCCAAGTCAGCATAGATTTGTGAAAGGGAGATCATGCTTGACAAATCTTCTGGAATTTTTTGAGGATGTTTCCAGTAGAGTGGACAAGGGAGAACCAGTTGATGCGGTATATTTGGACTTTCAGAAGGCTTTCGACAAGGTCCCACACAAGAGATTAATGTGCAACGAGACCTGGGTGTCATGGTACATCAGTAATTGAAGGTTGGCATGCAGGGACAGCAGGCGGTTAAGAAAGCAAATGGCATGTTGGCCTTCATAGTGATGGGATTTGAGTACAGGGGCAGGGAGGTGTTACTACAGTTGTACAGGGCCTTGGTGAGGCCACACCTGGAGTATTGTGTACAGTTTTGGTCTCCTAACTTGAGGAAGGACATTCTTGCTATTGAGGGAGTGCAGCGAAGGTTCACCAGACTGATTCCTGGGATGGTGGGACTGACCTATCAAGAAAGATTGGATCAACTGGGCTTGTATTCACTGGAGTTCAGAAGAATGAGAGGGGATCTCATCGAAACGTTTAAAATTCTGATGGGTTTAGACAGGTTAGATGCAGGAAGAATGTTCCCAATGTTGGGGAAGTCCAGAACCAGGTAGGTCACAGTCTAAGGATAAGGGGTAAGCCATTTAGGACCGAGATGAGGAGAAACTTCTTCACCCAGAGAGTGGTGAACCTGTGGAATTCTCTTCCACAGAAAGTTGTTGAGGCCAATTCACTAAATATATTCAAAAAGGAGTTAGATGAAGTCCTTACTACTAGGGGGATCAAGGGGTATGGCGAGAAAGCAGGAATGGGCTCCTGAAGTTGCATGTTCAGCCATGAACTCATTGAATGGCGGTGCAGGTTAGAAGGGCCGAATGGCCTACTCCTGCACCTATTTTCTATGTTTCTATGTTTCTATACATGGTCCACGTCTCTGAGCCATACAGGAGGGCAGTTATCAGTACCTCAGGGCGTGCCAAAGCACTTTACAGCCAATGTAGGAAACGCAGCAGCCAATTTGCCCACAGCAAATGAGATAATGAGCAGCTAATCGTTTTTCTCAGTGATGTTTGAGTGCTAAAGAGTGCCATGGGATGTTTTTGCCTCCAGCTGAGAGAGCAGATGGGGGTCTGTATTACATTGGATATACTGCACAGAAACAGGCCATTCGGCCCAACCAGTCCATGCCGGTGTTTATGCTCCACTCGAGCCTCCTCCCGTCTTTCCTCATCTACCTCTATTGTCACCTCATCCAAATTATTTTCTCATCCAAAAGACGGCACCTCCGACAGTGCAGCACTCTCTCAGTGTTTCATCATCATCATAGGCAGGCCCTCGGAATCGAGGAAGACTTGCTTCCACTTTTAAAATGAGTCCTTAGACGGCGGAAAAGTCCAATACGAGTGCCACAGTCCCTGTCACAGGTGGGACAGATAGTCATTGAGGGAATGGGTGGGTGGGGAGTCTGGTTTGCCGCATGCTCTTTCCGGAAATGGAAATGATTTCTTTAAATTTACTGTAATAATATATAGAATGAAAATGGTATTAAATAATGAGGCTTGGTTTCTGCACGCTCTCGGCCACGAGACTCGAGGTGTTCAGCGCCCTCCCAGATGCACTTCCTCCACTTCGGGCGGTCTTTGGCCAGGGACTCCCAGGTGTTGGTGGGGATGTTACAATTTATCAGGGAGGCTTTGAGGATGTCCTTGTAACATTTCCTCTGCCCTCCTTTGGCTCGTTTGCTGTGAAGGAGTTCCGAGTAGAGCGCTTGCTTTGGGAGTCTCGTGTCTGGCATGTTTCACTGGAGTGTCAGCTTTGTGCTCAAGTCTCTGGAGTGCGACTTGAACCCACAACTTTCTTGATTCAAATGCAGGAGTGCCCACTGAGCCAAGGCTGACACGATCCCAACTTCCGGCAGCATTTTACTTTGTTGCTTCAATGGTTTTCAGTCAGACCTTGTTCCGACGGCCACTTGCTCTGAAATCATCGGTCCAACACCCAGAATTAATGCAATCGCTCTCAGTATTTGCAGCAATCATTTTTTAGCGGCTGAGGACCTGTTCTTTTGAGCAGAAGGAGTTGAGGGTGTTTGATTCCTTTAGTCAGACGGCAGGGGGGGAGGGAGCGGGGGTCGAGCTGAAAGTTCAAAAGCACTCACAGCTTTGAATCTGCTTCTATAAAGAGTCTCAGATCGTTGTGAGAGAAATGTCACAGCAAATGTTAGCAGACGGCCGCCTCGTACTCAAAGAATAAACGGAATACTGGGCATTGAGTTCATCGCGAGCCGTTCTATTCGAGACAGTGATGTTGAGGACATGGCTGGTGCTGGTCTTTGTCCAACAGTCTCAGGATTTCGATAATATTCTTCACTGCGTTTGCAGAATATCTGACTCTGGCCAGAGTCTCCACACAGTGTGGGCTCAGTGCAGAAAACTCACCTTAAGTTGGCATTAATTGGCAAACTCAGATAGGCTAGAAGATGGTGGGGCCGAAATTCAGCCTCCCGATAAGGCCTACTACCACCGGAACATGGCGGGCATGCGGCGCTGTCGAATGGCCGCCGATTTTTTTTGCCGATTGGCCGCCGCTCACGGAATTCTCCCCGGTGGTTTTTCCCGGTGGTCCCCACTTCTGCCCTGCTGCTGCCGAACCCTCCTAAGTGCGTCATCAAAGCGCCTACCGCCGATCTCCCGCCCAGCAAGCAAAATTCACCGAAAAATATCTTTTGCCCGCCGCGCGGTGCCCCCGACGGGTTTCTTCCTGTCGGTGCGCTGTGTTTGCAGTGTGTGCAAAATGGCGGCGCGGCCGCCGTTAAAGGGGAGGGCGCACTGTCGTGGTCGCCGCCTTATTTGTTTTGTCGGCCGACTGCCAGGTCGGGCCGACAATTGTGCCCCCGGGTTTGGCCGGGCCGCCAGGGCAGCCTGTCACCGCCCCCCCCCTGTCTTGTGTGGCGGGCCGCTGGCCCGGCTGAAACCCACCCTGGCGGCCCAGTGGACCGAAATTAAATAATTGCAGAGCTCGCAGCGGCCCTCGCCTTTGAGTGAAGGGATGGGACATCGTGACGCACACATGTGATGACATCATCATAGGCAGACCCTCGGAATCAAGGAAGACTTGCTTCCACTCTTAAAATGAGTCCTGAGGTGGCTGAACAGTCCCGGTCACAGGTGGGACAGTCGTTGAGGTAAAGTTTGCCACACGCTGTTTCCGCTGCCTGCGTTTGGTTCCTGCATGCTCTCGGCGATGAGACTCGACATGCTCAGAGATGCAGTGATCGTGACCATCTTGAAAAAAGGGGACAAGTCCGACTGCGGCAACTACAGAGGAATCTCCCTGTTATCAGCCGCTGGGAAAGTTGTCGCTAGAGTCCTCCTCAACCGTCTTCTCCCTGTGGCTGAGGAGCTCCTCCCGGAGTCACAGTGCGGATTTCGTCTATGGGGTACAACGGATATGATTTTTACAGCGCGACAGCTGCAGGAAAATTGCAGGGAGCAGTACCAACCCTTATACATGGCCTTCTTTGAACTTACAAAGGGCTTTGACACTGTAAACCGCGAGGGTCTATGGAGCATCCTCCTCTGTTCCGGATGTCCTCAAAAGTTCATCACCATCCTCCGCCTGCTCCACGACAACATGCAGGCCGTGATCCTTCCCAACGGATCCATTACAGAGCCAATTCACGTCCGGACCGGGGTCAAACAGGGCTGTGTCATCGCCCCAATCCTCTTCTCAATCTTTCTCGCTGCCATGCTCCACCTCACAGTCAACAAGCTCCCGGCTGGGGTGGAACTAAACTACAGAACCAGTGGGAACCTGTTCAACCTTCGCCGCCTGCGGGCCAGGTCCAAGACCAACCCAACCTCTGTCGTCGAGCTACAGTACACGGACGACGCCTGCGTCTGCGCACATACAGAGGCTGAACTCCAAGCCATCGTCAACATCTTCACCGAGGCAGACAAAAGCATGGGCCTTACACTAAACATCCGTACGACAAAGGTCCTCCACCAACCTGACCCCGCCACACAGCACTGCCCCCCAGTTATCAAGATCCACGGTGCGGCCCTGGAAAACGTGGACCATTTACATACCTCAAATCTGCCACATCATCAGTGCTACGCCTGCCCCACTTCCGTCCCTCTTGTGACCGAACTTCTGGTCCACTCGAGAAAAAAAGACAAAGAGCAGAATTTCACGCAAGAGGCCACCCCATCCACCACATCGGTGATAACACAGGAGAAATGGTACTCGTATGTGACTCGTTTCTGGCGGGGGTGAATTTCTATGCCGCTGAGTGTAGGAAAGCTGAATAAAAACCACACTGTCCACTAGGGAGAAATCTTCTGAGGTTGGGACAGTGCAGAGCGAGCTTTATTCTGTATCTAACCCATGCTGTACTTGCTGGGAGTGTTTGATGTGACAGTGTAGAGGGATCTTTACTCTGTATCTAACCCGTGCTATACCTGCCCTGGGAGTGTTTGATGAGGCAGTGTAGAGGGAGCTTTACTCTGTATCTAATCCGTGCTGTACCTGCCCTGGAAGTGTTTGATGGGGCAGTGTCGAGCGAGCTTTACTCTGTATCTAACCCATGCTGTACCTGCCTGGGAGTGTTTGATGGGACAGTGTCAAGGGAGCTTTACTCTGTATCTAACCCATGCTGTATCTGCCCTGGGAGGGGTTAAACTAATATGGCAGGAGGATGGGAACCTATGCAGGGAGACAGAGGGAAATAGAATGGGGGCAGAAACAAAAGATAGAAAGATAGAAAGAAGTAAAGTAAAAGTGGAGGGTGGATAAACCCAAGGCAAAAATCAAAAAGGGCCACATTACAGCAAAATTCTAAAGGTGCAAAGTTTGTTAAAAAAACAAGCCTGAAGGCTCTGTGCCTCAATGCAAGGAGTTTTCAGAATAAGGTGGAAGAATTAACTGTGCAGGCAGCAATTAACGAATATGATATAATTGGCATCACGGAGACATGACTCCAGGGTGACCAAGGCTGGGAACTCACCATCCAGGGGTATTCAACATTTAGGAAGGATAGAATGAAAGGAAAAGGAGGTGGGGTAGCATTGCTGGTTAAAGAGGAAATGAACGCAATAGTAAGGAAGGACATTAGCTTGGATGATGTGGAATCTGCATGAGTGGAGCTACGGAATACCAAAGGGCAGAAAACGCTAGTGGGAGTTGTGTACAGACCACCAAACAGTAGTAGTGAGGTTGGGGACAGAATCAAACAAGAAATTAGGGATGCGTGCAATAAAGGTACAGCAGTTATCATGGGCAACTTTAATCTACATATTGATTGGGCTAACCAAAGCAGTAGCAATACGGTGGAGGAGGATTTCCTGGAGTGTATTAGGGATGGTTTTCTAGACTGGTCAGGGCTAAAGTTTCCAGTAGAGTGGACAAGGGAGAACCAGTTGAGGTGGTGTATTTGGACTTTCAGAAGGCTTTCGACAAGGTCCCACACAAGAGATTAATGTGCAAAGTTAAAGCACATGGGATTGGGGGTAGTGTGCTGACGTAGATTGAGAACTGGTTGTCAGACAGGAAGCAAAGAGTAGGAGTAAATGGGTACTTTTCAGAATGGCAGGCAGTGACTAGTGGGGTACCACAAGGTTCTATGCTGGGGCCCCAGCTGTTTACATTGTACATTAATGATTTAGACGAGGGGATTAAATATAGTATCTCCAAATTTGCAGATGACACTAAGTTGGGTGGCAGTGTGAGCTGCGAGGAGGATGCTATGAGGCTGCAGAGTGACTTGGATAGGTTAGGTGAGTGGGCAAATGCATGGCAGATGAAGTATAATGTGGATAAATGTGAGGTTATCCACTTTGGTGGTAAAAACAGAGAGACAGACTATTATCTGAATGGTGACAGATTAGGAAAAGGGGAGGTGCAACGAGACCTGGGTGTCATGGTACATCAGTCATTGAAGGTTAGCATGTAGCTACAGCAGGCGGTTAAGAAAGCAAATGGCATGTTGGCCTTCATAGCGAGGGGATTTGAGTACGGGGCAGGGAGGTGTTACTACAGTTGTACAGGGCCTTGGTGAGGCCACACCTGGAGTACTGTGTACAGTTTTGGTCTCCTAACCTGAGGAAGGACATTCTTGCTATTGAGGGAGTGCAGCGAAAGTTTACCAGACTGATTCCCGGGATGGCAGGACTGACCTATCAAGAAAGACTGGATCAACTGAGCTTGTATTCACTGGAGTTCAGAAGAATGAGAGGGGATCTCACAGAAACGTTTAAAATTCTGACAGGTTTAGACAGGTTAGATGCAAGAAGAATGTTCCCGATGTTGGGGAAGTCCAGAAACAGGGGTCACAGTCTAAGGATAAGGGTTAAGCCATTTAGGACCGAGATGAGGAGAAACTTCTTCACCCAGAGAGTGGTGAACCTGTGGAATTCTCTACCACAGAAAGTTGTTGAGGCCAATTCACTAAATATATTCAAAAAGGAGTTCGATGAAGTCCTTACTACTAGGGGGGGATCAAGGGGTATGGCGAGAAAGCAGGAATGGGGTACTGAAGTTGCATGTTCAGCCATGAACACATTGAATGGCGGTGCAGGCTCGAAGGGCTGAATGGCCTACTCCTGCACCTATTTTCTATGTTTCTATGTTTCTATGTCGAGGAACTAACTAGAGGGCTGGCCATCCTAGACTGGGTGATGTGTAATGAGAAAGGATTAATTAGCAATCTTGTTGTGCGAGGCCCCTTGGAGAAGAGTGACCATAATATGGTCAAATTATTTATTAAGATAGAGAGTGACACAGTTAATTCAGAGACTTGGGTCCTGAACTTAAGGAAAGGTAACTTCGATGGCTTGAGACGCGAATTGGCTTGAATAGACTGGCAAATGATAATTAAAGGGTTGACAGTGGATAGGCAATGGCAAACATTTAAAGATCACATGGATGAACTTCAACAATTGTACACATCTGTCTGGAGTAAAAATAAAACGGGGAAGGTGGCTCAACCATGGCTAACAAGGGAAATTAAGGATAGTGTTAAATCCAAGGAAGTGGCTAACAAAAGCAGCAAACCTGAGGATTGGGAGAAATTTAGAATTCAGCTGAGGAGGACAAAGTGTTTACTTAGGAGGGGGAAAAGAAAGTATGAGAGGAAGCTTGCTGGAAACATAAAAACTGACTGCAAAAGCTTCTATAGATATGAGAAGAGAAAAAGATTAGTGAAGACAAACGTAGGTCCCTTGCAGTCAGATTCAGGTGAATTTATAATGGGGAACAAAGAAATGGTGGACCAGTTGAACAAATTCTTTGGTTCTGTCTTTACGAAGGAAGACACAAATAACATTCTGGAAATACTAGAGGACCGAGGATCGAGTGAGAAGGAGGAACTGAAGGAAATCCTTATTAGGCGGAAAATTGTGTTAGGAAATTTGATGGGATCGAGGGCCGATAAATCCCCAGGGCCTGATAGTCTGCATCCCAGAGTACTTAAGGAAGTGGCCCTAGAAATAGTGGAGGCATTGGTGATCATTTTCCAACAGTCTATCGACTCAGGATCAGTTCCTATAGACTGAAGGGTAGCTAATGTAACACCACTTTTTAAAAAAGGAGGGAGAGAGAAAATGGGTAATTATAGACCGGTTAGCCTGACATCAGTAGTGGGGAAAATGTTGGAATCAAGTATCAAAGATGAAATAGCAGCACATTTGGAAAGCAGTGACAGGACCGGTCCAAGACAGCATGGATTTATGAAAGGAAAATCATGCTTGATAAATTTTATAGAATTTTTTGAGGATGTAATTAGTAGAGTGGACAAGGGAGAACCAGTGGATGTGGTGTATTTGGAATTTCAAAAGGTTTTTGACACGGTCCCACACAAGAGATTGGTGTGCAAAATCAAACCACATGGTATTGGGCGTAATGTACTGACGTGGATAGGGAACTGGTTGGCAGTGTAGGATTGCAAAATTTGTGGGAAAACCCCCCCAGTGTTTGGACTCATTGGAAAGGGAAGTTAATTTGGAACTATCAACCGGAAAGTTTGGGATCCTAAAGTGCACATGGAAGAAACGACGAGCTTCTATCGAATTTGGGATTTTTATAAGGCAGATTGGGTCTGTGTGGAAAGGGCTGAAAACTAAAGGATAACTATCCTTCAAAAGAAACTAGTTTTGGGTATTGAAATTGTCTGGGGTATTGAAGCTAAGCAAATTGTCTGGGGAATTGCGTAAACTCGAAAACTCTTCTCCCCGAGAGACATTAACATAGCAACAATCAATCCAGAAATAGCCAGCCATCACTCTGAGCAGGAAACCAATCCAGCACATGCATAATGTTAATGGTCCATTCAGCCCGCATGGAAACCCAGGCCTAGACAGACATTGCAAATACCAAAGCTAACTTTTTCCGATTGAGAAACAAATTCAAAAGATCAACACATCCCAGACAGGTTACCTTTAATAGGCCCGCCAAAATATGACAAAGAGATATCGAGCCCGCCAAAATTAAAACAAAGAATCAGGGCTGATTTGGTGCATAGATTAGAACAGCTCCAAAAGTATAACTGGGGCTCAGTTTTTAACGAAAGGGAGCGAGCAGGCATTCATCTATTCGAAGAGGGGAAGGACGGAGAAAGACCACCGCAACAGTTTATGCAGCTCTTCTGAGCACCAACATCTCCAAACTCGACAACACTCCTGGGCCACACTGCTCTGCTACCGAAAGAAGAAGGAAGAACATCATCGCGGCAGAAAGCAACTCCCAGTAACTTCGGACATCACCATCGCGGCAACAACTGACCACAGCCAACGTGGTAACATCAAAAGCACCGTGATTGACCAATTCCAAAACCAAAACGCCTCAAGAAGAAACCGAAGATTCGAAAGTTTCCACTCTACAATCTAGTCCTAGCTACCAACATGTGAAACATTACCTAAAGAGACTTTAAAACCTATTGCTGATGGAAGAAAGTGGATACTCACCCCATAAGTCCAAACTGCACCCTAGCGCATCAGCGGACACCACCCAACTAAAGACTACGCAGTCAGAAGTCCTTTACGACGTTCGGGGTATGGCAAGCAGGGCTGTAGTAATACCCGCCCTCCTGTATGGATCTGAAGCATGGACGATGCATTGAAGGCACCTCAAGTCACTGGAGATATATCACCAACGATGTCTCCGCACGATCCTGCAAATCCCCTGGGAGGACAGGCGCACCAACATCAGTGTCCTCGACCAGGCTAACATCCCCAGCATTGAAGCACTGACCATTCTCGATCAGCTTCGCTGGGCATGCCAGATACAAGACTCCCTAAGCAAATGCTTTAAGCGGAGCTCCTTCGTGGTAAATGAGCCAAAGGAGGGCAGCGGAAATGTTCTAAGGACCCCCTCAAAGCCTCCCTGGTAAAGTGCGACATCACCACTGACAGCTGGGAGACCCTGACCAAAGATTGCCTGAGGTGGAGAAAGTGCAGCCGGGAGGGCGCTGAGCTCTTCAAGTCAAGCGCAGGCAGCGGAAGGAGCGCCTGGCAAACCAGCCCCACTGATCCCTTCACTCCACGAATATCTGTCCCACCTGTCTGTAACTCTCGTATCGGAATGTTCAGCCATCAAAGAACTCACTTTAGGAGTGGAAGCAAGTCTTCCTCGATTCCGGAGGACTGCCTATGACTGACGGCAAGTAGAACCTACAGAGTCCAGCGAACTCTGAAATCGCGAATCATTGCCAACGGATAATAAAGGATTAGTGAGCATGATTCCTGTTTGCCCTTGAGTTTAACCTAGTCAGGGTTAGGCATTGGGAGGTAGGAGGTGTATTATTTTCTGTAACCCCTTTTGAATGTGTGATGAAGTGTTCTTTATTCTAGTCATTTCAAGCTTGACATTGTACTTTTCTTGTCTGTAATAAAATCAAATTTCTTTGCACCAAAACCAGTTGTCTCTTACACTTTGTCAGATCCCCAAATAAATCCAAAGTCAAGAACCCAGCGAGTTGGAGCAATTCGAACCGTTCAGAAGGTCAGAGGTGAACCTGACCCCACACACCACCACCGACAGAATGGCGACCGCGGCAGGACTTTGGTATAAGGGATGTGATGCAGAGAGTGCTGTGTTGGAGAAAAGAACTAAGATGGAAGAGAGGATTTCCTCTTATGTGTATAAGAAAGTGATGTCACTAAAGAATGGGCGCTTGGTCTGTTGTGCGCTGAGCATCTGGGAGACGCTGCGGCCCAGTGGACAGCAAGCAAGGACCTAAGGATCGGTAGAAAAGGCAATTTGGTTGGCCTGTCCACAGCGACAGGTCCAAATCCTAGATAAGAACATCGAGTCACTGCAGGCAGAACTATGGGAGTGTGCAGAGACATCACATGAAAGGGCTATGGCAGGAGAAAGGTTATGGGGAGAACTCCATAAGCTGAAGCATGGAAAGGCACAGCTAATGGAGAGGTTCAAGAACAGCCAGGACTATTTTCAGTGTCAGGTTACCGAGGCTAAGAATAGTGAAAGGATACTGTGGGAGGAAAACACTCGCCTTACCTTTCAAGTAAAAGAGCTGGAGGAGAAGTTAAGAGACGTACAGGCAGCATATAAAGTAAGCAGCACTAATGGGTTTGAGTCAGGAGACCATGGTCCCTGCCAGCAACAAATCAAGAGTTTAACCCTTGCTCTGTCCAAGGCCAAAGGCATGGTATGCCTAATAAACCTGGGTATGACCCGGGTAAACCTGGAAGAGAAGGAGGAAACTGTTCAACCATCACCTGTAGCGCCGGTGACGATACCGGTTCGGTACCAGGACGGGTGGACGGGATGCGGGATGGACAGGGATAGCAGACCACCACCACCTGTGGCACCAAGGTTCAGCTCGGTTTGGCAGCAGGGAGAGGTGGGCGAGCCAGAGCAGGAAGAGCCAGAGCCGGGGCCAATGTGCTCGATCCGACAACAGAAGTTCGGCCCGCCTAACGGCACTGGGGGTCAGGGGCCCCTGGAAAGTCAATTTGTGGTTCCCCACTCGACCCAACTGCTTAGGGCTATGATAAGTCACCTGGGAAAGCTCACTCCAAAAGGGGACCCCCTCGGTTCACTTTATGGAAGTGGAACAGGCAGGGGATATTAACGGTTGCGATGATGCCGAGATAGCAAAGATACTCCTCCTCTCACTGGATGGCAAGCTGTACCTGTCCCTCTCTGCTGAGAGCAAAAGGGGGCAGAGCACCTGCACCACCCTCCAGGAAGACATCTCGAACCCATTGGCTGTAATGACAGAGAAGACAGTGCAGCTCACATGGGAAACCCCGCAGGCTTTCGCAGACAGACTGTGGCCTGTGTACCAGAGTGCCTGTGGTGGGGACCTCAACCGGGATCACCTAACCCGGGACCAGAGAGCCCGTTGGCTCCGAAGCCTGGTGGCAAACAATTCACCATGGATCAGAACAAAGGCTGAGGCCTGGTTTGACCCGAGAGATCCCCAGGCCACCGAGCAGGGAGTGATCAGGCAACTGACCCTAGCCTACCGGAACGGCAGAGGGACGGAAGAGCACCCACCCAAGTCAGGATAAGAGGGAATGGTGCGAAGAGGGGGGCAACCCCTACAATACAAAACATACCTGTTTCGGGTGCGGGAAGGATGGGCACTGGAGAAATGATTGGAGGAATCCATGGAAGAGTAGCGCAGGGAAGAGTTCTCCAGACCCTGCCCAAAAGACCGAGACCGAGAAACCAGTCTCTCTCCACACATTTGACATATTAATGACTGCGTTCCGAACAATGCTAGATGGTCCTGGGAGAGTAGCCATTGCCATCAGTACCAAAATCCCATCTGCCCCATCCCAGCCAAAACTAGGACAGGCACAGCCTGTTCACCTTGTTCCCTCGAGTACGATGCGTGGGGTAGACCGACCGTTCAGATAGAAGTGGAAAAGGTGAAAGGGACTTACCTGCTGGATACCGGTGCATCAAGCACCCTTGTCTATGCAGTTAACCCCGCCACCTCACCTCTGTTCAGCAGGGTCCTCAACAGCTTGGTGGGTTTCACAAGTGCTGAGCAGACTGGCTCATTCTCCATTCCGCTCTCTATTCATTTGGGAACACTCCACACCAAGTGGACTTGTATCCTGATGAAGTGGGAATAGGAAGGGAGGGGAATCCTGGGGGCTGACTTCATTCTAGGCCACGGGATCCTAGTGGATTTAAGAAACCACTGTCTTTGGGGGCAGTATATACGGGACAGGAGAGCGAGGTGGTGGTTATCTAGAAAAACGGGAAAAAGGGACGGTGTGCACCATGAAGCCAAAGGAGGGTTACGACCTTGAATCACTAGTCAGTAACACTCCGATGGAGTACCAAGCGTATATGAGGGTAAACCTCACAGCTTTTGCCACTTACAAACACGACTGTGGAAGGATAAACGGGGTCGAGGTTAGTATAGATGGGGACCCCATGGCCCGACCGCAGAAACTTTCCCAGGGAGGTGGAGGCAGACATGGAAACAGCCTTGGGTTCGTTGGTTAAACAGGGGGTATTGAGACCAATAGCTACCCATGTGAACTCTCCATTGTAGCCGGTTAAGAAACCGGACAACTCCTGGAGAGCCACGGTAGACTATCGAGTACTGAACCGTAACATCCCCGCCTGTGCAGCCACTGTTGCTGCTGTCGCCGACCTCATTGGAAGTATCCCAGCCTCCGCGACCACCTTCACGGTGCTGGATATTTCCAACGGGTTCTGGTCCATACCTTTAAGAAGGGAAGATCAGTACAAGTTTGCTTTTACCTTTAAAGGACAGCAATACACTTGGAACTGTCTCCCTCAGGGCTTCCACAACAGCCCTAGCATTTTCCACCAATGTATGGCCAACTGTTTAAAGAGTTTCAGCAGACCCCAGCAGTTGGCCCAGTATGTGGATGACCTGCTCCTGTTCACCGATGAGGGGGAGGAGCATGGCCCACTGCTGGCTGAACTGCTGGAGCTGCTGAAAGAAGAAAGATTTAAAGTGAATCCCAAGAAGGCACAGATCGGCCTGAAGGAAGTAAAATTCCTGGGACTGGCTGTGCGCGCTGGGGAAAGAGCCATTGACAAAGCTAGAAGGGAAGCAGTGCAGAAGTTACCCGCCCCCAACAGTAACAGGAGTAAGATCTTTTCTAGGGCTAACTGGGTACTGCAGAGATTTCATTGAGGATTATGCAGCCACAGCAGCCCCTCTGCTCCGACTCCTACACAAGGGAGTGGAGTGGGATTGGGACGAAGGTTGCGAGGCAGCATTTATCCAACTCAAGAAAGAACCGCAGACTGCGCCAGCTCTAGGGGCTATTGATGGGGTTAAAGAGTTTTTCCTGGAGGTAGCAGCCAGTGGGGACAGCCTGAGTGCAGTACTGCTCCAGGAGCAGCACGGCCGGTTGAGACCAGTGGTCAACTCCTTCCGGATACTCATGGACGTGGAGAAGGGGTACTCCAACTGTGAGAGGCACCTCCTAGCCACTTCACAGGGGGGCTCCCCTATTACCCACCATATGCCCACCCAAATGCTCCTGGACGGGAGAATCAAGGATGGGACTGTGAGCAGTGCCCACATTGCTTGCTGGACTCTATTCCTCTCTCAGATGGACCTATGGGTAAAGGGTCTCTGCGAGTCAAGACTCGCAGCCAACATGAATTATCCAGGAACAGCCCACCGGTGTTCTGTAGAAGGGATATGGGAAGTTAACATAGGCTTTCGGGCTGGGTTACACCCCACAGGCCGAGAGATCTATGTGGATGGTTCAAGCACAGTATCTGCAGGCGAACGACTCACAGGCTGCGGAGTGCATGACCCCGAGGCAGGCATTGTCCTGACGATTAAACTCCCCAGTACTATGAGCGCCCAACATGCTGAACTGTCTGCGGTGGTATATGTAGTCACACACCTTGAAGAATTCCCTACCCCATACACGATTTGCCCGGACAGTATGTTCACATGCAATTCGTGTACGGAATGCCTGGCTGTCTGGTCCCGTCGCGGATACACATCTGCAGAGGGGAGACCCCTGGCAATTAAGTCTTGACTGGATAAGATCATGGCAGCCGTAGGGAAGGAAGGGAAGGTCCATGTGCACAAAGTGAAGGTACACTCAACCACTGAACCCCGTAGCGAGGGAAACCAGCAGGCTGACTTGTTGGCCAAGCAGGGTGCCCACTTGGGCAAGCTCTGGGATCCGTACAACCCAGGCCCCATCGCAGCAGTCAGAAGCAGGATTGGGACGGCAGGGAGGCACCGGTAACATTGTCCCCAGACCTGAAAACGATTCAGACCCAAGACCTCGACCTCAAAACTGTCCTGAACACGTTAGCTAAAGGGGAAAATGTAGACGGCCCGTACGGCACCGCAGCGATTGCCATTAAAGAAGGCATGCTGTTCAGGGGACAGCAATAGATAGTACCGCAACAACACCGGAGAGAATTTCTCCAGCTGGCCCACGAAAGTCCAGGAGCAGGACACCCTGGACCTGAGACCACTTGGCAATGGATGGAACAGGCAGGGTGGTGGCCGGGACTCAGGTAAGATGTCCGTGAGTTCTGCGCCAGCTGTATGGTGTGCGCTGCCAACAATCCTGACCCCCAGAAAAGGAAGGGGTCTATGGGACCTATCAGGAGGGACCATGGCAGTCGATCCAGGTCGATTACATCGGGCCCCTACCCACTGCCCAGGGAGGCTACAATTACTGCCTAGTGTTGGTGGACGTGTTCACCAAATGGGTGGAAGCCTTCCCATGCCGAACAGCCACTGCATTGGGGACGGCTAGGATCCTGGTCAGGGAGGTGTTCTCCCGATGGGGACTCCCCCAGGGCATGGAGTCCGACCAAGGTAGTCACTTCACCGGGCAGGTGATGCAGGAGCCCCTTAAGGTGCTCGGCATCGAGGGGAAATGGCATGTCGCCCACAACTCGCAGTCATCCGGGCCTGTGGAGCGTTTAAACCGCACCATCAAAGAAAGGTTACGTAAGGAGACGGGGGACTCACCCAAGAAGTGGGTAGAGGTCCTACCACTGGTCTTTATGGGGATCCAGGCCAGCCAGTCAAAGAGCACAGGGTACTCCCCGTACGAGCTCATGATCGGTAGAGCCATGTGCACCCCCACCCATTTACTGGCCCTGGAAGGCGAGCTCAGGGAAGCGAACCGGGACAGTTTTGTCAGGAATCTGTTTGAACACCTTAAACAGATTCACTAGCAGGCTGCTAACAACATGGGAAAACAGCATCGGAGCAACCGACTGCTGCTAGAACCCCGCAAACACCATGGGAGGTAGGGGACCAGGTTATGGTCAAGAACTACGCGCGAGTAGGGGTTTTTGAGGCACTGTACATGGGGCCGTACCACACTGTCGACAAGGCAAGCCTCATGGTCTATGCTATAAAGATGCTCCGCTGTACAAAGTGGTTCCACATAAACCA
Organism: Pristiophorus japonicus; assembly: GCF_044704955.1. Taxonomy (NCBI): domain Eukaryota; kingdom Metazoa; phylum Chordata; class Chondrichthyes; family Pristiophoridae; genus Pristiophorus; species Pristiophorus japonicus. The sequence goes on along the minus strand of NC_092000.1, from coordinate 23,106,247 downwards.
GTGCAAACTTTTCAACACTGGGAAGAGCAGCCAAGGGCAAGGGCCAGCCGGAAACAGTGAACCGTACCAAAGGCCACAGGGGTCATGGCAGACTCACAGACCGTACCAAGAGGGGCGGTGGACTGTGTTACTGGAGGAGCTATCCCCCCCCAATCATTTGGGACTCGGACACAGCCCCAGTAGTCAGAACCCTGAGAAGGACTCTCTGCACACCACAGCCTAAGACACTGTGGTCACCAGCACCCTAATTATAGTGGTTCAGCCCCGGGAGAGGGACCAGCCGCAAAGGGGTACCTAAGATCAGGGACCCCCCCAGCCGGTAGCCTTGGGCGATGAGGGACCCCCGGAAGAGATAGTGGTGGACCAGCCATCAATTGCGGGTCCCCAACCACAGCCCTCGACTATGTCGAACCGTCGGGTAACAAAATGAACCTCGCCACCATCCACAAAGGGGCGGTGTGTTGCAGCACCGGAGGGGATGTTCCCCCAATAGTGTGGGACTCAGTCCCACCTCCGGTTTGGACACTCCGAGTCCTGCGGTACAGGCAGACCTACTACCGGCCCCGCTGGAAACCCAGAGGCCAGAGAAGAAAGGAGAAGAATAGGCGTTAACCTGGCCACCTGGAGATGGGTGGCAGATGCACATAAATAGGATGATAAGAATTGAGCATAGTGCAGGAGTATGAGTGTAAGGTTATTTTTATTAGTGTCACCACAACCTAACGAAGAGTGATTTCAGATCACCACGACCGAAGGAAACCACGTGTATGGAAGTAGTGAAATGAGTAAAATAGGATAAACGCGTGTTTACAAAAATGTAATAGAGGCGCTCCAGATGACAGCCAGTGCCCAATTAGTCACGTAGCTCTGGTAGTATTTGGAGGAGGACATGTAAGAGCCCAATTGGGGGTAGGAAAATAATCCACCAGTACAATTATTAAAGGAAGCACCAGAGTAGCTCTTGGGGGAAAGGAAAAGACCCCATCTTGTAGGCAGTAAAAGAGGCACTACAGGAATTATAAGAGTAAGATGAGACAAAAGTTGAAAACAGACATCAGTTCCTACGAGAACTGGAAAGGACAGCCAGTTGATTAAATACTTTGTTGTGTTTTCCGAGAAGAAATGAGGCCAAATTGGAACTCGATCACCTTTTGTCAAGCCAGAGAGCTTTTCTCAGGGCTCGACAATCTGTTTTATGTGCCCCTACAGGAAGGAGAACAACATGAAAAGAGTGAAGGTGTGTTCTTGCTCGCCTTGATAAGGATGAGCAGCGGCGGCTGAGAAGACATGGAAGAATCCCTTATCTATGGGTGCTTGGGAGAGAGAGCACCGATCGTGACTGCAGGGGTTGGCACCCCGGGCATGGAAGAGCTCACCGTTTATTCCCACGAGGGGAGGTGGCCAGGGTGCCAACTCCACTTGATACTCCAGCCAGGAAGGGTTTACCTATGGGGAGGTGTCCGTTCCGTGCCCCAGGATATGGGTCATTGCTGCGCGGGTCAGTGTTAAGCAGGGAAAAAGTGTGTGTTTGACTTCTAAAGAGCAGATTCCCCTGGGTAGATGGTGGTGGCTCAGGAAGCTGAGCAAGGACGCGGGGGACACGGGGGGGGCGGGGGGGGGGGGGGGGGAGTGAAGGTGTGTTGGAACAAGTGGTGGGAGTCTGAGCAGGGAATTTACGTCTGCATGTGAGGGTCAGAGGAGATTGGTTCCGCATGCAGATCAATTGCCTTCGCCAGGCAATGGCAAGATGACGGGGAAGGAATGAGGTGGGATTCCAGCCTACACGGGTGTACGGTCCCACACTCCCCACTCCCATTTAACGCCATCGAACTTATAGCACACATTAAGAAACCCCTGCTCACGACCCCGCCAATGTGAACAATAATAAAGAGGTGTCCTAACACCACAAAGGGACCAGAGAATGGATTAGTATTGGTACCGACCGAAAAGGTGTTATACCAGGGGGTACACTATGCAGTAGCTTCAGCTATTTTAAACCTTACCGAGGTGCACTTACCTGCATGGTGCCCAAAGGAAACAAAACAGCTGTACCAGGTCCTACTCAGAGAAATGTTCAAGAAATTTTACAAGTTAGACTTTGGCAATGTAGACAAAGCAGATCTATACACCTTATACGCTAGGGACACCATGGGCTCGTGGAGACCTCGAAGGGGAACCTCGAACGACATTTTTAACTGCATATAATACAGGATCCTCTGTGATAAATAGCTTAGACAATATAAAACTGCAAACGCAGATAAATGGTCTAAAGAACCAACTGAAAAAGATCCTAAAAGATGAAAACACAGTACTAGGCTCAGAGCTACACGAGGACCAGGCTATGACAGTCCATTTAAAAGAAATCGTGGCTGATCTGGGAAAACATGCACAAACAGTGAATGCACTCATACGGGAGGATAGGAATGCTTCAAACCAGGCTGCACAGAATGAGATGTGCGTGCTGTATGGGGCATGGTTGGGCGAGGGCTGCAACAACCTGGAGGATTTAAAACAAGTCCCCTAGTCCCCTCCTGGATCAGTAACAAGCACCTTGCAGCCCTCCACCCGTATAGTAATTCACTAAGCCCGTGCCAGCTCCGCCTAGAAACATAGAAACATAGAAAATAGGTGCAGGAGCAGGCCATTCAGCCCTTCTAGCCTGCACCGCCATTCAATGAGTTCATGGCTGAACATGAAACTTCAGTACCCCCTTCCTGCTTTCTCGCCATAACCCTTGATCCCCCGAGTAGTAAGGACTTCATCTAACTCCCTTTTGAATATATTTAGTGAATTGGCCTCAACTACTTTCTGTGGTAGAGAATTCCACAGGTTCACCACTCTCTGGGTGAAGAAGTTTCTCCTCATCTCGGTCCTAACTGGCTTACCCCTTATCCTCAGACTGTGACCCCTGGTTCTGGACTTCCCCAACATTGGGAACATTCTTTCTGCATCTAACCTGTCTAAACCCGTCAGAATTTTAAACGTTTCTATGAGGTCCCCTCTCATTCTTCTGAACTCCAATGAATACAAGCCCAGTTGATCCAATCTTTCTTGATAGGTCAGTCCCGCCATCCCGGGAATCAGTCTGGTGAACCTTCGCTGCACTCCCTCAATAGCAAGAATGTCCTTCCTCAAGTTAGGAGACCAAAACTGTACACAATACTCCAGGTGTGGCCTCACCAAGCCCTGTACAACTGTAGCAACACCTCCCTGCCCCTGTATTCAAATCCCCTCGCTATGAAGGCCAACATGCCATTTGCTTTCTTAACCGCCTGCTGTACCTGCATGCCAACCTTCAATGACTGATGTACCATGACACCCAGGTCTCGTTGCACCTTCCCTTTTCCTAATCTGTCACCATTCAGATAATAGTCTGTCTCTCTGTTTTTACCACCAAAGTGGATAACCTCACATTTATCCACATTATACTTCATCTGCCATGCATTTGCCCACTCACCTAACCTATCCAAGTCACTCTGCAGCCTAATAGCATCCTCCTCGCAGCTCACACTGCCACCCAACTTAGTATCATCCGCAAATTTGGAGATACTGCATTTAATCCCCTCGTCTAAATCATTAATGTACAATGTAAACAGCTGGGGCCCCAGCACAGAACCTTGCGGCACTCCACTAGTCACTGCCTGCCATTCTGAAAAGTACCCGTTTACTCCTACTCTTTGCTTCCTGTCTGACAACCAGTTCTCAATCCACGTCAGCACACAACCCCCAATCCCATGTGCTTTAACTTTGCACATTAATCTCTTGTGTGGGACCTTGTCGAAAGCCTTCTGAAAGTCCAAATATACCACATCAACTGGTTCTCCTTTGTCCACTCTACTGGAAACATCCTCAAAAAATTCCAGAAGATTTGTCAAGCATGATTTCCCTTTCACAAATCCATGCTGACTTGGACCTATCATGTCACCATTTTCCAGATGCACTGCTATGACATCCTTAATAATTGATTCCATCATTTTACCCACTACTGAGGTCAGGCTGACCGGTCTATAATTCCCTGTTTTCTCTCTCCCTCCTTTTTTAAAAAGTGGGGTTACATTGGCTACCCTCCACTCCATAGGAACTGATCCAGAGTCAATGGAATGTTGGAAAATGACTGTCAATGCATCCGCTATTTCCAAGGCCACCTCCTTAAGTACTCTAGGATGCAGTCCATCAGGCCCTGGGGATTTATCGGCCTTCAATCCCATCAATTTCCCCAACACAATTTCCCGACTAATAAAGATTTCCCTCAGTTCCCCCTCCTTACTAGACCCTCTGACCCCTTTTATATCCGGAAGGTTGTTTGTATCCTCCTTAGTGAATACCGAACCAAAGTACTTATTCAATTGGTCTGCCATTTCTTTGTTCCCCGTTATGACTTCCCCTGATACTGACTGCAGGGGACCTACGTTTGTCTTCACCAACCTTTTTCTCTTTACATACCTATAGAAACTTTTGCAATCCGCCTTAATGTTCCCTGCAAGCTTCTTCTCGTACTCCATTTTCCCTGCCCTAATCAAACCCTTTGTCCTCCTCTGCTGAGTTCTAAATTTCTCCCAGTCCCCAGGTTCGCTGCTATTTCTGGCCAATTTGTATGCCACTTCCTTGGCTTTAATACTATCCCTGATTTCCCTAGATAGCCACGGTTGAGCCACCTTCCCTTTTCTATTTTTACGCCAGACAGGAATGTACAATTGTTGTAATTCATCCATGCGGTCTCTAAATGTCTGCCATTGCCCATCCACAGTCAACCCCCTAAGTATCATTCGCCAATCTATCCTAGCCAATTCACGCCTCATACCTTCAAAGTTACCCTTCTTTAAGTTCTGGACCATGGTCTCTGAATTAACTGTTTCATTCTCCATCCTAATGCAGAATTCCACCATATTATGGTCACTCTTCCCCAAGGGGCCTCGCACAATGAGATTGCTAATTAATCCTCTCTCATTACACAACACCCAGTCTATGATGGCCTCCCCCCTAGTTGGTTCCTCAACATATTGGTCTAGAAAACCATCCCTTATGCACTCCAGGAAATCCTCCTCCACCGTATTGCTTCCAGTTTGGCTAGCCCAATCTATGTGCATATTAAAGTCACCCATTATAACTGCTACACCTTTATTGCATGCACCCCTAATTTCCTGTTTGATGCCCTCCCCAACATCCCTATTACTGTTTGGAGGTCTGTACACAACTCCTACTAACGTTTTTTGCCCTTTGGTGTTCTGCAGCTCTACCCATATAGATTCCACATCATCCAAGCTAATGTCTTTCCTAACTATTGCATTAATCTCCTCTTTAACCAACAATGCTACCCCACCTCCTTTTCCTTTTATTCTATCCTTCCTGAATGTTGAATACCCCTGAATGTTGAGTTCCCAGCCCTGATCATCCTGGAGCCACGTCTCCGTAATCCCAATCACATCATATTTGTTAAAATCTATTTGCACAATTAATTCATCCACCTTATTGCGGATACTCCTTGCTTCTGAAGCCTACCCTGTCCCAGTGGATTGCAGGCGTTCTAGTCACACTATTATGGGGATAGTACTAAGGATGCCGGTCATGGGTGGGACAGCCCGACCCGCAATGGTATACCGGGTGGAGAACATTGGAGTCATTCAAGGAGGTGCACATGTTCGTTTCACAGCGGTCCCACTGTATGTCATAAAGTGGGAGCACGCTGTAACAGGTACTGACCTCTGTGGGTGCCGGAGCCGGGGTGCACACATAATACTGTGTCCCCAGCACTTGAACGTCTATTCTAAACCACAGTGCAGGTTTAAAGCTGCTGGTGCATAGCCTATCAACTCTACCATGGAGGTAATGGCACAAGACCTATTCCCCCACAGGTAGCATACATAGGGGGTGGGACATATTGCGTCAACACCAGTGCGCCCCACTACCAGCATGGACACTTCTGGTGTCCGGTAAGTGAAAGCAGTTTTTGCTTTAAACCCGAGGCAGAAGTTCAAGTGGCGCAGGAATGGATTGTCACTGTGAGAGAAAACATCACAAACCTCCAAGATTATATTGTACATTTTGGCTATGAAATTCCCTCTCTACCCGAACATCTTACCACTCTGCTAGAAGCTGTTGTAATCTCACAAAAACATTTCTATACTCTAGAACAGAAAACAATCGAGACAGAGAGAAAAATTCTATAGATCACAATTCCACATTTTCAGGAATATAGATGTTCCTGTCGGGATCAGAATAGCTTCCCACGTTTTGGTTGTCTGTCAACTCGCGATTATTCTTTGCTTATGGTGTCTCACTTGTCGAGTGAAACGCAGAGGCTGTCAGGTCAGGCACCAAAGGGTGCAGTACGTTCCCTGGCCAAACTTGGGGATTGCACAGGGAGGGGTAACACCATATTACCATGTTTAATTTGTTTTCATTTTCACCAGCTGTGAAAACGCAGAGGTCGAGTGTTGTAAGAATGTTACTTAAAATGTGTTTGACTATGTACCTTTATTTTCTGTAAAACGGAGTAATGGAGGGCTGCCGGACACCCTCTATGCTGTAACATAATTGGAACGACTAAAGAGATATCGAGCCCGCCAAAATTAAAACAAAGAATCAGGGCTGATTTGGCGCATAGATTAGAACGGCTCCAAAAGTATAACTAGGGCCTGGTTTTCAAAGAAAGGGAGTGAGCAGGCATTCATCTATTTGAAGAGTGGAAGGACGGAGAAAGACCACTGCAAAAGTTTATGCAGCTCTTCTGAGCACCAACATCTCCAAACTCGACGACACTCCTGGGCCACACTGCTCTGCTACCGAAAGAAGAAGGAAGAACATCATCGCAGCAGAAAGCAGCTCCCAGTAACTTCGGACATCACCATCGCGGCAACAACTGACCACAGACAACGTGGTAACATCGAAAGCACTGTGATCGACCAATTCCAAAACCAAAACACCTCAAGAAGAAACCGAAGATTCGAAAGTTTCCACTCTACAATCTAGTCCTAGCTACCAACAGGTGAAACATTACCTAAAGAGACATTAAAACCTATTGCTGACGGAAGAAAGTGGGTACTCACCCCAAAAGTCCAAACCACATCCTACCGCATCAGCGGACACCACCCAACTGAAGACTACGCAGTCAGAAGTCCTCTACGACGTTCGGGGTATGACAAGCAGAACCTTCAGAGTCCAGTGAACCCCGAAATTGTGAACCACCGCCAATGGATGATAAAGGATTGGTGAGCATGATCCCTGTTTGCCCTGGAGTTTAACCTAGTCAGAGTTAGGCATTGGGAGGTGAGAGGTGTATTATTTTCTGTAATCCCTTTTGAATGTGTGATGAAATGTTCCTTATTCTAGTCATTTCAAGCTTGACATTGTACTTTTCTTGTCTGTAATAAAATCGAAGATCTTTGCACCAAAACCAGTTGTCTCTTGCACTTTGTCACATCCCCAAATAAATCCAAAGTCTAGAAACCAGGGAGTGGGAGCGATTTGAACCGCTCAGAAGGTCAGAGGTGAACCTGACCTCACACACCACCCCCTACAGCAGACAGGAAGAAGGGGAATCTCAGAGATGCAGTAATCGTGGCCATCTTTAAAAAAGGGGACCAGTCCGACTGCGGCAACTACAGAGGAATCTCCCTGCTCTCAGCCACTGGGAAAGTCGTCGCTAAAGTCCTCAACCGTCTTCCCCCGTGGCCGAGGATCTCCTCCCGGAGTCACAGTGCGGATTTCATCCCCTATGGGGCACAACGGACATGATTTTTGCAGCGCGACAGCTGCAGGAAAAATGCAGGGAGCAGTACCAGCCCTTATACATGGCCTTCTTCGACCTTACAAAGGCACTGACACTGTCAATCGTTTCAGATGCCCCCAAAAGTTCATCACCATCCTCTGCCTGCTCCACAACGACATGCAGGCCGTGATCCTTAACAAAGGATCCATCACAGACCCAATTCACGTCCGGACCGGGGTCAAACAGGGCTGCGTCTTTGCCCCAACCCTCTTCTCAATCTTCCTCGCTGCCATGTTCCACCTCACAGAAGTGGAATTAAACTACAGAACCAGTGGGAATCTGTTCAACCTTCGCCGTCTCCAGGCCAGGTCTAAGACCACCCCAACCTCTGTCGTCAAGCTACAGTACGCGGACGATGCCTGCGTCTGCGCACATACAGGGGCGATGTATTTACTGAGGCGTACGAAAGCATGGGCCTTACGCTAAACATCCATAAGACAAAGGTCCTCCACTAGCTTGTCCTAACTGCACAGCACTGCCCCCCAGTCATCAAGATCCACGGCATGGCCCTGGACACCGTGGATCACTTCCCATATCAACAAGAGAAGACATCGACGACGAGATCCATCACTGACTCCAGTGCACCAGTGCAGCCTTCGGTCGCCTGAGGAAAAGTATATTTGAAGACCAGGCCCTCCAAACAGCCACTGTCATGTATTTATCCATCTTGCAATGACATAGTCATGTAACTGTAACTCCTGTACACTGTACCTATACCCTAGAAATGCACACCCTGACCACAGGGGGTGAACTTGTGGGAGACACTCCTCACCTAGGTTTCCAGGTATAAAAGGGGAGGTTCCTTCCAGGGTCAACACTCTTTGATCCTGGCAATAAAGGTGAAGGTCACAGAGTGACCGTGTCTGATAGATCCATGCCTCATGTAAGTTTGTAGTAAGGTGCAGGGATACTACAGCCACCAAGCTCATGGTCTACAGGGCTGTAGTAATACCCTTCCTCCTGTATGGCTTAGAGACATGGACCATGTACAGTAGACACCTCAAGTTGCTGGAGAAATATCACCAACGATGGCTCCGCAAGATCCTACAAGTCTCCTGGGAGGACAGGTGCACCAACATTAGCGTCCTCACTCAGGCTAACATCCCCAGCATTGAAGCACTGACCACACTCGATCAGCTCCGCTGGGCGGGCCACATAGTTTGCATGCCAGACACAAGACTCCCAAAGCAAGTGCTCTACTCGGAACTCCTTCACGGCAAACGAACCAAAGGTGGGCAGAGGAAACGCTACAAGGACACCCTCAAAGCCTCCCTGATAAAATGCAACATCCACACTGACACCTGGGAGTCCTTGGCCCAAGACCGCCCTAAGTGGAGGAAGTGCATCCTAGAGCACCTCGAGTCTCAACGCCGTGAGCGTGCAGAAATCAAGCGCAGACAACGGAAAGAGCGTGCGGCAAACCAGTCCCACCTACTTCTTCCTTCAACGACCATCTGTCCCACCTGTGACAGAGTCTGTGGCTCTCATATTGAACTGTTCAGCCACCAAAGAACTCACTTCAGGAGTGGAAGCAAGTCTTGCTCGACTCCGAGGGACTGCCTATGATGATGATGATGTGTGTAGGTGGATCGCTGAAGGTAAGGTCCCGGTAGTTCCTGGTTACCTGTAAATCGCAATTTGGTCTGGTCCAAATGCTTTCTGCACGTTTGTCCAATAAGCAGTTTGACGAAAAACACTCTATTCCCCTCCTTGGCCAAAACAATGCCAGCGACCCATTTGGGGCCATGACCATGATTCAACACAAACACCGGGTCATTTACAGTGATGTCACGTGATACAGCCGTGCAATCATGGTACATGTTTTGCCGATAACGTCTGGTTTCCACCTGATCGTTGAGGTCAGGGTGGACTAAGGAGAGCCTGGTTTTGAATGCACGTTTTATTAGTAACTCCGCAGGGGCGAGTGGGGTCGTGTCTTGTAATTGATCAGCACCCGAGATAGGTGGGTTTGTAAAGAGCCCTCCGTGAAGCATTTCAAGCTCTGCTTTATGGTTTGGACTGCCTGTCCCGCTTGGCCATTGGATGCAGGCTTGAACAGGGCAGATCTGACATGCTTGATGCCATGACGGGTCATGAATTCATTGAAACACGGACCATTGTCGCTGACCAGAATGTCGGGCAAGCCATGGGTGGCGAACATGGCCCTGAGGCTTTCAATGGTGACGGTGGATGTGCTGGATGCCATTATTACACATTCAATCCACTTAGAGTAGGCGTCCACTTAACGAAAAACATTTTTCCTGGAAAGGGGCCCACATGGATCCTGGACCATGGTTTTGAGGGCCAGGACCACAGACTAAGTGGAACCTCCCTGGGGGCATTGTGCAATTGTGAGCAAATGTTACACATGACTCCAAGTCTGAGTCAATGTCGGGCCACCAAATGTGGGACCTGGTCATCGTGACTATGCCTGGGTGGACACTGTTTAGCTTGCGTGTGAAGGTTGCCCTGCCTTTTTTTCGCACGACAATGCGGCTGCCCCATAAGAGGCAATCTGATTGGATGGACATTTCATCTTTACAATGGTGAAACGGCTTTATCTCGTCTTGCATTTCTCTTGGGACCGCTGACCAGCCCCCAATGAGGATGCAACTTTTTACAAGCGATAACACGGGGTCCTGGTTGATCCAAGTCCTTATCTGGCGGGCCATTACGGGTGACCCCTCGCTTTCGAAGACATCCATGACCAGGCACAGGTCTGCGGGCTGCGCCATTTCCACCCCGGTGGTGAGCAACGGTAACCGGCTGAGGGCATCGGCGCAGTTCTCAGTGCCTGGCCTGTGGCGGATCGTATGATCGTAGGCCGACAGTGTTAGTGCCCATCTTTGGATTCGCGACGAAGCTTTGGTGTTTATGCCTTTGCTTTCCGAAAACAGTGAAATTAGGGGCTTGTGGTCGGTTTCTAACTCGAAACTAAGTCCGAAAAAATACTGGTGCATTTTTTTTACCCCATAAACACAGGCCAAAGCCTCCTTCTCGACCATATTGTAGGCTCTTTTGGCCTTGGATAGACTTCTAGATGCACATGCAACCGGTTGAAGTTTGCCCGCTACATTTGCTTGCTGTAAAACACACCCGACGCTGTACAACGATGTGTCACATGCTAAAACAAGACATTTGCCTGGGTCATACAATACAAGCAACTTGTTCGAACACAACAAGTTTCTGGCCTTTTTGAAGGCGGTCTCTTGATTTTGACCCCAAACCCAGTCGTCTCCCTTGCGTAGCAACTTGTGCAACGGTTCGAGAAAGGTGCTCAACCCTGGAAGAAAGTTACCGAAATAATTGAGGAGTCCCAGGAACGAATGCAGCTACTTTACATTTTGTGGTCTGGGTGCATTCTTGATGTCCTCTGTCTTCGAGTCCGTGGGCCTGATGCCGTCTGCGCAATCTTCCTCCCCAGGAATTCTACCTCTGGCGCCAGGAAGACACATTTGGATCGTTTCAACCGGAGTCCGACTCTGTTTAGTCGACTTAAAACTCCATGTTCCTTTGGAAGATGGCTGCAGCCGAGTGGATCCCGAACGGGCACCTGTGATACAAAAACAGTCCCTTGTGTGGGTTAATGCACGTTAATTTTTTCGATGACTCAGCCAGCTCCTGGGTCATGTACGCGGAGGTTAGATCCAGCTTGGTGAACGTCTTTCCCCCTGCTAATGCAAAGAGATCATCGGCTTTGGGTAGCGGGCACTGGTCCTGTAATGAAACTTGATTGATCGTTACCTTGTAGTCGCCTCAGATTCTGACCGTGCCATCGCTCTTAAGTACCGGAACAATCGGGCTGGCCCACACATTGAATTCGACTGGTGATATGATTCCCTCGCGTTGAAGTCTGTCCAATTCGATCTCCACTTTCTCCCTCATCATGTAAGGGACCGCTCGAGCCTTGTGATGAACAGGCCTTGCCTCGGGGACCAAGTGGATCTGCACTTTGGCGCCTGTGAAGTTGCCGATGGCTGGTTCAAATAGGGATGGGAACTTGCTCAGCACTTGAGCACAGGAAGCATCGTCCACTGAAGATAGTGCTCTGACGTCTTCCCAGTTCCACCGAATCTTCCCCATCCAGCTTCTGCCGAGCAGTGTTGGCCCGTCGCCTGGTACAACCCACAGTGGCAATTCGTGTATCTCTCCATCCTAGGATACTTTTACGTTCGCACTGCCGATAACTGGGATCAGTTCCTTGCTGTAATTGCGCAGCTTTGTCTGAATCGGGCTCAGCTTGGGTCTTTGTTCTTTGTTGCCCCACAGCCTCTCAAATGCCTTCTGGCTCATAAGTGACTGACTTGCCCCAGTGTTCAACTCCATGGAAACAGGAATGCCATTTATCTTGACTTTCATCATCATGGGGTGACTTTTGGTAGTGAAGGTGTGCACCCCGTGCACTGCTTCCCCAGGCTGAGTCACCTCTCTAGCTTGTACTTTATGATCCTTGCTGGATCGGAAACCTCCTGCCGACTCCTCTGCCGTGTTTTGAGTGCAGTTCTTCTGCACATTCGCTGTGGGTGGCCTTTTTGGCCGCAGCCTTTGCACACACAGTGTCTGAGTCGACACAGTCGGGCCCGATGGTTACCCCCGCATCGCCAGCATGTTAAACAATTCACATTTACACCCCTTGGTGGTCTCTGAGTCGGACTAATTCTTTGATCAACAGTTATTTTCTGCACAATACTTGCCAGTGAGTTTTGATTCTGGGAGAATCTCAACGTTGAGGTCATGAACGCCTGGCTTAAGGTGATGGTCCGCTTCACGTCCCGTCCCGTCGTGAAAACGTCCCACAACACATTGTTGAGGAGTTCGCCAAATTCTCACGGTTCCGCGAGCCTTCGTAGGTCTGCGACATATTCTGCTAAATCCTGGCCCTCGGTGCGGCGGTGTGTGTCGAAGCGATACCTGGCCAGCGAAACCCGAGTAAAGGCTTCACCCTCTAAACTTTTCTAAACTACCAACGGCAGCCATCGCTGCGTGTAAGTCCGTGATCTGTTCTCGTCGCCAATTAATATGTCTGTACTCATCTGTAGAATAACTCCACGAGGCCTAGTGCTGTGCTTGAACTGCTGTGACCTTAGTCTCTTTATTGTAACCCAGAGTGAGGCAGCAACGTGGTGACCAGCCTTTTATACAACTGCTGCCTGGGCCTCCCACAGTTGCACCCTCTAGTGGTACCAGTATAGTATGTACAGAGTATACATATATGACACAAATCTTCCTCGATTCTGAGGGACTGCCTATGATGTACCTGCCCTGGGAGTGTTTGACGGGACAGTGTGAAGGGAGCTTCATTCTGCATCTAATCCGTGCTGTACCTGCCTCCAAATAAACTCTTCCATCCCATACAACACACGGTGCGCCGGTGGCAAAGGGCGTGGATGTTTAAGCTGCCGATCAGGCGGGCTACTTTGTTCTCGATGGTGCTGAGCTGCTTAAGCTCTGTTGCAGCTGCAGCCATCCAGGCAAGTGGAGAGTATACCCACACCCTCCTGACTTGTGCCTTGCAGGTAGTGGAGAGGCTTTGGGGAGGGTCAGGAGGTGAGACACTCGCTGCAAAATACCCAGCCTGCTCTAGCAACCCTGGCATTTATGTGGCCGGTCCAGTTGTGTTTCGTGCAAGAAGGGGAAGGTAGAGGGTAGAAAATGGCCAGAATAATACAGATTCAGTGGCAGTTAGCATAACAAGTAGGAGCAGAGAGGCTCAGCCTAAATAATGGGACACAGAGGCAGCAATCTATCTGCTTTATGCAGAGCTGTTGCTGTGCAGAACATTACAAAAGGTGATTTCTCTTAAATGCACGGATGGAGCGGTTCAAAATCACGCTGATTTCAAAGGCCACCGAAACACACAGGCAACACAGCGGTGACAGGCTGCGCATAGTAATGAGCTGCCTGGTGTCAGAGGGTCAGAAAGACCAGAATACTCGAGAGCGTGTTCTCAACTGAAAGGTGGGGAGTTTTGTTTGTGCACCGCCGGGAAGGTAATGTTCTAGCACTGGGATCCTTCCCTGCGCCTTATTGCCTCCGACACTGTTATGTTCAGAATAGCTCCGCAAGACTGTGTACTGTAAGCTCAAACTGTTGTGACCTTGGTCTCTTTAATGTAACTCCAGAGTGAGGAAGCAGCATGGTAGACTGTCTTTTATATCTGCTTGCCCAGGGTGTGCAGGTGACCCTTGGGTCTCCCACAAGTGCGGCCCCTGGTGGCAAGTTTTACACACTAGTAAAGTTTACATACATAACATCACTCCCCCGCCCCCCCACCAAAAGTCTTAAATACAAGTTATTTACAAGTTGAGGCGATCCGGGGCTCTGTATTCCCGGGTTGATCGCCTGAGTTGAAGTCCTGGCATGGGTGAGTCGGTCGGATCATTGCTGCACTGTGGTGTGGCTGGTCTGATCGGACTGTCGGGCATGGTGGGTTCACCCTTGTGGTTGACCGCGGGGTCGATTGCTGGTTGGGTGTGTGTGGGTGGATCAATGATGGTAATGTTCTCTTCAAACTGTTCTTGATTGTCAGTGAACCGCAGTTTGGTCTGATCCAAGTGCTTTCTGCACGTTTGTACATTCAAAAGTTTGACAACAAACACTTTATTCCCCTCCTTGGCTAAAACAGTGCCAGCAACCCATTTGGGACCATGACCGTAATTAAGAACAAACACAGGGTCATTAACCTCAATGTCACGTGATACAGCTGCATGATCGTGGTACATGTTATGCCAGTGACGCCGGGTTTCTACATGATCATTGAGATCTGGGTGGACTAAGGAGAGCCTGGTTTTGAGTGCTCTCTTCATTAGCAATTCTGCAGGGGGAACCCCGGTAAGTGAGTGGGGTTGCGTGCGGTAGCTGAGCAGAACTCGAGATAACCGGATCTGCAGGGAACCGTCTGTCACACGTTTCAATCTTTGCTTGATAGTTTGGACTGCCCGTTCCGCTTGACCATTAGATGCGGGCTTAAATGGAGCAGACTCGACATGCTTGATGCCATTGCGGGTCATGAACTTGTTGAATTCAGAGCTGGTGAAACATGGTCCATTGTCACTAACAAGGACATCGGGCAAACCATGGGTGGCGAACATGGCCCGGATGCTTTCAATGGTGGCAGTGGACGTACATGATGCTATTATTATACATTCAATCCATTTAGAATAAGCGTCCACTGCTACTAGGAACATCTTTCCTAGAAAGGGGCCAGCGAAATCTACATGGACCCTGGACCACGGTTTGGAGGGCCATGACCAAAGACTCAGTGGGGCCTCCCTTGGTGCATTGCTCAACTGTGACAAGTGTTACATTGGTGTACACATGACTCCAATTCCGAGTCAATGCCAGGCCACCAAACGTGCGACCTGGTGATAGCCTTCATCATGACTATGCCTGGGTGGGTACTGTGTAGGTGGCGTATAAACGTTTCCCTGCCTTTTTTTGGCAAAACCAGGAGATTCCCCCAAAGGAGACAATCCGAATGGGTGGATATTTCTTCCTTGCGTCGGTAAAAAGGCTTAATTTCGTTTTGCATTTCCCCGGGAACAGCCGACCAGCTCCCATTAAGTGATAGCACAGGGTCCTGGCTAGTCCAGGTCCTGATCTGGCAAGCCATGATGGGTGACCCCCTCATTCTCAAAAACATCCATTACAAGAAGCAAGTCTGCAGGTTGCGCCATTTCCACCCCGGTGGTGGACAATGGTAGCTGACTGAGGGCATCAGCACAGTTCTCAGTGCCTGGTCTGTGGTGGATTACATAGTCATACGCAGATAATGTTAGGGCCCATCTTTGGATGCGGGACGAAGCATTGGTGTTAATACCTTTGCTTTCTGAGAACAGCGAAATGAGCGGTTTTTGGTCGGTTTTGAGCTCGAACCGAAGTTCAAATAGGTATTGGTGCATTTTCTTAACCCCCATGTACGCATGCTAATGCTTCTTTCTCAACCATACTGTAGGCTCTTTCAGCCTTAGATAAGCTTCTGGACACATATGCAACCGATTGCAGTTTGCCTGATCCATTGGCTTGCTGGAACACACAACCGACCCCGTATGAAGATGCATCACAAGCTAGTACTAAACATTTACACGGGTCATACAATACAAGTAACTTGTTAGAACACAGCAGGTTTCTGGCCTTATTAAAGGCTGTCTCTTGAGCTTTATTCCAAACCCAGTCATCACTGTTGCGTAGCAATAAATGCAAATGTTGCAGCAAAGTTCTCAACCCCGGTAGAAAGTTACCAAAATAGTTGAGGAGTCCCAGGAATGAACGCAGCTCCGTCACATTCTGTGGTCTGGATGCATTCTTGACGGCCTCTGCCTTGGAGTGCCTGGGTCTGATGCCGTCCGCCACAATCTTTCTCCCCAAAAATTTGACCTCTGTCACCAGGAAAACACACAGAGCATTTCAGCCTGAGTCCCACTCTGTCCAGTCGCTTTAGAACCGCTTCCAGGTTGTGCAGGTGTTGCGACCAGTGATGAGGATGTCATCTTGAATCACCACAGTGCGCGGAACCGATTTCAGCAGACTCTCCATGTTCCTCTGGAAGATGGCCGCAGCCGAGCGAATTCTAAAAAGGCATCTGTGGTATATGAACAGTCCTCTGCGCGTGTTGATGCACGTCAATTTTTTCGAAGGTTCAGTCAGCTCCTGTGTCATGTAAGCAGATGTTAGATCCAGCTTGGTGAATTACTTCCCCCCTGCTAGCGTTGCGAACAGGTCATCTGCTTTGGGTAGTGGATAACGAGACTCGGTTGATCGTTACCTTGTAGTCCCTGCAGATTCTGACCGTCCCATCGCTTTTCAATACCGGAACAATTGGACCGGCCCACTCGACTGGCGATATGAATCGCTCTCGTTGAAGTCTGTCCAGCTCGATCTCGACTTTCTCTCGCATCATATATGATATATGGAACCACTCGAGCATTGTGATGAACGGGCCGTGCATCAGGGAGTAGATGGATTTGCACTTTGGCACCTGTGAAATTGCTGAATCCTGGCTCAAATAATGACAGGAATTTGTTTAGCACTTGGGCGCATGAGGTGTCATCCACCGAAGACAGTGCTTTGATGATGTCCCAGTTCCATCGGATCTTTCCTAGCCAGCTTCTGCCGAACAGCATTGGGCCATCGCCTGGTATAATCCATAGTGATAAATCATGCACAGCTCCATCGTACGATATCTTCACTGCCGCACCGCCAATGACTGGTATGAGCTCATTGGTGTCAGTGCACAGCTTTGTGTGGATCAGGCTTAGTTTTGGCCTTTGTGCCTTGTTGCCCCACAGTTTCTCAAAAGCCTTCTCGCTCATAATTGACTGACTCGCCCCCGTGTCCAATTCCATGGAAACTGGAATGTGGTTTAATTTGACTTTCAACATTATCGAAGGGCTTTTGGTGGTGAAGGTGTGTACCCCATACACTTCCTCTTCAGCCTCGGGTTGAGTTGCCTCTCTTACTCATTCGGTGTGATCCGCGCCGGATCGGTCATCTTCTGCCGACTCTGCCACGTGGTGAGTCGCAGCACGTCTGCACATTCGCTGGAGGTGCCCCATTGTTCCACAGCCCTTGCACATGTAGTGCTTGAATCGACATTGATGGGCTCGATGATTACTCCCGCAGCGCCAACATGGTGTTAATGGATTCGTATTCACGCCCCATGGTGGACTTTGCCATGTACAGTTCTACCTGCTGAAGGCGTTATTTTATGCACAGTGCTTGCCGGTGTGCTTCGATGCTACAAAAATATCTGTTTAGTGACATAAAAGCCTGGGCTATCGTGATGGCCTTGCTCAGATCTAGGGATTCGGCAGACGGCAGTTTGCGAAGAATGACCTCGTGGCCGATTCCAAGTACAAAAACGTCCCACAACATTTCCCCCAAAAATCCAGCAAATACACAGGTCCCGCAAGGTCGGCGACATAGCTCACCATGTTCTGGCCTTTGGAGCGATGGTGCGTGTAAAAGCGATACCTGGTCATTAAGGTGCTCTCCTTCGGCTTGAGGTGTTCCATAAACAGTGTGCACAACTCTGCATTTGTTTTGTCCGTTGGGTTCGTTGATGCTAGGAGATTTTTGATGAGACCATATATCGTGGACCCACAAACGGTGAGGAAAATCGTCCTGCGCTTGACCGCGGTATCTTCCGTATCCAACTTGTTGGCCACGAAGTACTGGTCAAGACGCTCAATGGAGGCTTCCCAATCATCACCCTCAACAAATCTCTCAAGAATACCAAAGGCAGTCATAACCGCGTGAAAGTTCGTGACCTGTTACTTGTCGCCAATTGTTATGTTCAGAATAACTCCACAAAACTATATACTATAAGCTCAAACTGTTGTTGTGACCTTGGTCTCTTTAATGTAACTCCAGAGTGAGGAAGCAGCATGGTAGACTGCCTTTAATACCTGCTTGCCCAGGGTGTGCAGGTGACCCTTGGGTCTCCAACAGGTGCGCCCTTCCTGGTGGCAAGTCTTACACACTAGTAAAGTTTACATACATAACAGGCACGAAGAGTACAAAAGCCAAGAAGCTATGAAGAACCTGTATAAAACAGCACAGTTTTGGTCTCCTTATTTAAGGAAGGACATACTTGCATTGGAGGCAGTTCAGAGAAGGTTCACGAGGTTGACTCCTGAGATGAAGGGGTTGACTTATAAGGTTGGGTCCGTACTCATTGGAGTTTAGAAGAATGAGACGTGATCTTATTGAAACGTATAAGATTGTGAGGGGGCTTGACAGGGTAGATGCAGAGAGGATGTTTCCCCCCGTGGGAGAATCTAGAACTAGGGGTCATAGTTTCAGAATAAGGGGTCGCCCATTTAAAACGGAGATGAGGAGGAATTTCTTCTCTCAGAGGGTCGTGAATCTGTGGAATTCTCTACCTGAGGTTGGGTCATTGAATATATTTAAGGTGGAGAGAGACAGATTTTTGAACGATAAGGGAGTCAAAGGTTATGGGGAGCGGGCAGGGAAGTGGAGTTGAGGCCAAGACCAGATCAGCCATGATCTCATTGAATGGTGGAGCAGGCTCGAGGGGCCAAATGGCCAACTCCTGCTATTTCTTATGTTGTTATGCTCTTTTGTATAACACTGGTTCAGCGCCAACTGGAGTACTATGTTCAATTCTGGGCACCGCACTTTAGGAAGGATGTAGAGGCCTTAGAGAGGGTGCAGAAAAGATTTACAAGAATGGTTCCAGGGATGAGGGACTTTAGTTACCTGGAGAGACTGGAGAAGCTGGGGTTGTTCTCCTTGGAGCAGAGAAGATTGAGAGATGATTTGATCGAGGTGTTCAAAATCATGAGGGGGTCTGGACAGAGTAGATCGAGAGAAACTGTTCCCATTGGTGGAAGGGTCAAGAACCAGAGGACACAGATTTAAGGTGATTGGCAGAAGAACCAAAGGCGACATGAGGGAAAAACATTTTTACACAGCGAGTGGTTGGGATCTGGAATGCGCTGCCTGAGAGGGTGGTGGAGGCAGACTCGATCGTGGCTCTCAAAAGGGAGTTGGATAGGTATCTGAAGGAAAAATAATTGAGACATTAAACTGAGTTGTGACATTAGACTCAGGCAAATGTAAAAGATCACGTGGCACTATTATGAAGGAAATACAGAGGAGATATTGGACCCAATTTTCCCCAGTTATCTGCGCCGCTTTTTTTGCCATAAATTAAAGTCTCCCAGTTTCCCCAAAGTTTTAGCGCCAGCGTAACTCAGTTAGTTACGATATTGTTAGGTTAATATTTTTTTGCGTCATTGGAGGCATTTAACCTGATGTCTGCGCCAGTTTTTCACATTTATGCAAGTTTGGCCAACTTACATTTTTCCGAGGACAGTGTATGTTGACCACTCCCAAAATTTCTTCTGGGCACTTAAGAAAAACCAGCGCACATTAAAAAATCGGCGCAGAAAGTTACCATTGTTTTTAGGCAAAGTTTTGGAGGGAGTCAAGAAGACGAAGAATGTGCATCGTGAAGCTTAATTTTTTCAAAGTCAAAAGGGAGAAGATGGAAGTCTAATGCAATTCTTTAATTTTTAATTTTTTTAATTTTTAATTTTTTTCAAAGTGCCAAGCCACTACCGAAGTCTCCTCACCGGGCTCGAGGGTTGGCGTGTCGATGCCTAGCTTCCCGTTCTCAGCCAGCCTATTGCGCATGCCCAGACCTGGGTGTGGTCCACACTAGGGCGTCGACCTTGGGGCGAGAGTTAATAAACAAGCTTGTCCTGCTTGGTTTGAGCTTCTTGCAAAGGTACAATTTAATCATGGTTCTAGTTCTAGTCACCCCCATCAATGGAAACATCCTCTCTGCATCCACCTTTTCAAGCCCCCTCATAATCTTATACATTTCGATAAGATCACCTCTCATTCTTCTGAATTCCAATGAGTAGAGGCCCAACCTACTCAACCTTTCCTCATAAGTCAACCCCTCATCTCCGGAATCAACCTAGTGAACCTTCTCTGAACTGCCTCCAAAGCAAGTATATCCTTTCGTCAATATGGAAATATGGAAATATGCATGCAGTATTCCAGATTTGGCCTCACCAATACCCTGTATAGCTGTAGCAAGACTTCCCTGCTTTTATACTCCATCCCCTTTGCAACATAGGCCAAGATTCCATTGGCCTTCCTGATCACTTGCTGTACCTGCATACTATTCTTTTGTGTTTCATGCACAAGCACCCCAAGGTCCTTCTGTACTGCGGCACTTTGCAATCTTTCTCCATTTAAATAATGACTTGCTCTTTGATTTTTTTCTGCCAAAGTGCATGACCTCACACTTTCCAACATTATACTCCATCTGCCAAATTTTTGTCCACTCAGTTAGCCTGTCTATGTCCTTTTGCAGATTTTGTGTGCCCTCCTCACACATTGCTTTTCCTCCCATCTTTGTATCATCAGCAAACTTGGCTATGTTACACTCAATCCCTTCTTCCAAGTCGTTAATATAGATGTAAATAGTTGGGGTCCCAGCACTGATCCCTGCGGCACCCACTAGTTACTGGTTGCCAACCAGAGAATGAACCATTTATCCCGACTCTCTGTTTACTGTTAGTTAGCCAATCCTCTCGGCAGGACCCATCAAAGCAGCGACCCTGTCTTCCAAATGTGTCAGTGGGTGCAGATTTGCTGGGCCTCCTCCAGTTTGAGTTCTCTCTCGTTTGTAGTGTGCCATCTTTTTCTGCAAAGATGAAAATAGAACTTTTTAGACAAGGTGTCTTTCTGCTGGGTGGGACATACAGATGGTCACATTTACAATTGCAATTCCAGTGAATAAATTAAAATATTACTTACACTAACTACTTGACCAAAGTTCTGCCACTTCTTTTTGCACTGGCCTCCAGACCTCGGGGTGGTTACCATTGCACAGTAATCCTCTGCAAGTTGGATCCTGAGTTTCTTTATTTCTGTTGGTGAAACTTTTATGTGACCTCTGCTGGTGTCCAGCTCGTGCCATCTGGCCTCAATTACAGTAACCAGTGCCTCCACTTCATCCTGTGAGAAATTCTTGGTCCTTGAGCCGCTTTGCATATTGCAGCTCCGATTTTTCCACTGAGAATTAAAGGTCTCACGCAGCACTCAAAGTTCTCACACACGACTGGTTCTTTTAAAAATAGCCGAATGCAGACCGGGAGGTGTACTGGGCATGCGCGCCCATAGCAATCACGTAAAAAATTTCATTTTTTGTTTTCGCGCATGCGCAGGGTCGGAGTGGGGGGGGGAGTTGGGGGGCACGTTTTTTCGGCGCAGACATTAGGCTCCACCCTCTAAGGCTACAGGACAGGCTGTGTGGCGCCAATTTCAAATATTAGAATAGGGAAACTTGCAAGCTATTTTTTTGGCGTAGTCGGAG
The DNA here is from genome assembly GCF_044704955.1 of Pristiophorus japonicus. Classification (NCBI taxonomy): domain Eukaryota; kingdom Metazoa; phylum Chordata; class Chondrichthyes; family Pristiophoridae; genus Pristiophorus; species Pristiophorus japonicus. The sequence continues at coordinate 23,084,624 of NC_092000.1, read as the reverse complement.
CCAACAAAAACAGGTGTAACTCTTGAAATACGCCAAAAAATGGCATTGGGGATAATTGAGCCCATTGAGTGCTGTAAAGAAAGAGTATGAGAATAGATTACTGGGTAACATATAAGAGAACCAAAAAGTCTGTTATGAAAACCTAATTAGTAAATGGCTAGTCAAAGGAAAGCTGGGGCTGATTCGGGACGAGAAAAAGAGATCTTCTTATAGAAGCAAGGGGCATAGCAAATTAATACTTGGCACCTGTCTTCACCAGAGAAGAGGATGCTGCCAATCTAGCAGTCGAGGCAGTAACTCCAGAAGAGCCGAGGGCCCAGGGGCAGCACGGGCCAGCCCACACTGTGATATGTGTGCGCACTAGGTCCGTGCAACAGAACAAGGCTTCAGTCGTCCTGGTTAACCCTTGCCACTGGATAAAGACCTAGCTCTGTCAAGCCCGTGTGAGGGCTGGTGTGCAATGGTCACCACACGTTAAAAAAATCCACGCACAGGCATCTTCCACCCCTTCCGATTGGAGTTCAGGACTGGAACATCGGGTCCTTCATTGAAACATCTGTGAACTCGTGGAAGCAAGTCATCCTCGTTCGAGGGATTGCCTCGCATGATGATGAGAGGCAGTAGAAATATTGGCTAGGATAAAAATAGATAAAGAGTATGTACCTAAAAGCTTGGCATTCCTTTCAATGTGGGAAAGGCCACCTGGTCTGGATGGGATGTATCCTCGGTTACTGAGCGGTGGAAATTGCAGAGGCTCTGGCCATAATCTTCCATCCTCCTTGGCAGTATAATCTAAATGATACGAATTTGAGGGCATGCAAGAGCAGAGAGACCTGGGTGCGCATATTCATAAATCCTCAAAAGTGGCCGGGCAGCTTGATAAGTTAAGAAAGCGTATGGGATCCTTGGTTTTATTAGCAAAGGAATAGAGTACAAAAGCAAGGAAGTTATGCTCAACCTTTACAAAACACTGATTAGGCCTCAGTTGGAGTCTTGTGTTCAGTTCGGGGCACCACACTTTAGGAAGGCTATCAAGGCCTTATAGAGGGTGAAGAAGAGATTTACTGGAAAGGTACCAGGGATGCGGGACATCAGTTATATGGAGAGACTGGAGACGCTGGAGTTGTTCTCCTTATAGCAGAGAAGGTTAAGAGGAGATTTGATAGAAGTGTTCAAAATCACGAAGGGTTTTGATAGTTAACAAGGAGAAACTGTTTCCAATGGCAGAAGGGTCGGTAACCAGAGGACACAGATTTAAGTTGATTGATAAAAGAACCAGAGGCAACATGAGGAATCTTTTTTTACACAGCGAGTTGTCATGCACTTGATTAGAATACCTGAAAGGATGGTGGCAGGAAATTCAACCGTAACTTTCCGAAGAGGATTAGATACACTCTTTGTGAAAGAACATTACACGGGTATGGGGAAAGAACGGGGGGGTGGGACTAATTGGACAGTTCGATCGAAGCACAGGCAGGATGGGCCAAATGGCCTCCTTCTCACCTGTATCACTCTATGATTCTAAGAACAGGGGAGTTATCCAGGGTGTCTTGAGGCCAATATTCATCCCTTATCCAACATCACAAAAAAATACATTATCTGGGTCATTATCACCTTGCTGTTTGTGGGAGCTTGCTGTGCGCAAATTGGCTGCTGCGTTTGCTACATTACAACAGTGACTACGCTCCAAAATGATCTCATTGGCTAAAGTGCTTTGGGACATCTTGAGTTCGTGAAAGGCGCTATATAAAGGCAATTATGTTTTTTTGCTTTAAATTATGCCGCTAATAAAAAATGAATCTTTAAGAGAATGACATTGGCCCAGAAGTTGCGGTCGGAGGCTTCCCGCGGGCCAATACCTCCGACCGCAAAAATTTCTCCGAAATGACCCGGTGGCCCCGGAGGTTCGGAGGCTTGCGGTCCTGGGCCTCTACGCGAAGGCCTGCGTAGACGCACACGTATCCCAGGAGCGAACGGGTTCCTTACGCATCACTGGGATCATGTGGGCCGGCCCAACCTATCAAATTGGGGGTATTCCCATTCATAGTTATGATGAGCTAATTGCAGTGTCAGCCATGGCTCAGTGGGCAGCACACTTGCCTCTGAGTCAGAAGGTTGTGGGTTCAAGTCTTGCTCCAGGAACTTAAGTATGTAAATCTAGGCTGACGCTACCAGTGCAGTGCTGAGGGAGTGCTGCATTGTTGGAGATGCCGGCTTTCAGATGAGATATTAAACCAAGGCCCCGACTGCCCTCTCAGGTAGACATAAAAGATTCCGTGCCACTATTTCGAAGAAGAGCAGGGGAGTTATCCCCGGGGCCAATATTTATCCTTCAATCAACATAACAAAAACAGATTATCTGGTTCTTATCACGTTGCTGTTTGTGGGAGCTTGCTGTGCGCAAACTGGCTGCCACGTTACGACAGTGACTACACTTCAAAAGTACTTCATTGGCTGCAAAGCGCTTTGGGATGTCCGGTGGTCATGAAAGGCGCTATATAAATGCAAGCCTTTCTTTTCTCATTTGAGTTCCGTTTGTACAGAGCTGCCATAAATATGAATGGGAATACTACCAGAACACATTAAATAAATAAAAAACACGTTAAATATTTAAAATTAATTAAAATGCAATTTAATTAAATATTTTATACAAACATTTATTTTTTTGGAAAACATTTTTAAGACGTTTTAACAGGGCTAAAAGATAAACTTACATTAAGGGACAGGGTTTTTAATATATAAATGAGTGATAACATTTTATTATTCCATTTTCTTCAACTCTTACGCTGCTAAAAGCGAGCCCAACACCTGCTTTTACCAAGAATTTCCGGGTCATTCGTTGGGCAGATAGACCAACTCTCCGCCCGCGGAGGCTCTTTACATTCGGACGTGTGCGATCTGTCGAGAGGATTCTTAACAGGTCGCACGTTCCGGGCTTAGGCGCAACGCGCAGTGCATGCCGACACCCGGACCTTGGTGGGGGGGGCCCGTGCACGTGTGTGCTACGTTAGCGCCTGTAGGGGGCCGCAAATTCAGGCCCATTGTTGTCAGCAAATCCTGGCGAAACTTGCAGTTTGTTGAGCGTTTACTAGCCGAGCGATTCCTCAGAAACGTCGACACACTGCAGTGGCACCCTGTAACAGGTTGTAGTTTTAATTAATAAAAGTATCGCATTTGCTGTGAAATCATTGCAGATACACAGAAGGAAATAGATCCTACAGGAATCGATCATGACTGTCTGTCTGCGAAATAAATCTTCCATCTAATAATGCTGGTTGGAATGGTGTTATTATTATTGATTGCGTAGGGAGCAGAACCCACAGACACAATGCCCCTCACACAATAATTGCAATGGCTGCCATGCGCACAGCAGCTGTTTGGGTGTCCGGGCTGTAATTGTAAAGTGTCACATCCGGGACCGTCGTCAAGCGGCAGATGCGTGCCTATTGCACACGTGCGAGCAGCACTGGGACCCATTAAAGCAGCCGCCACCTCTTCCAAGTTCATTTATTTGTGCCAGCCGTGGCTCAGTGGGCAGCACTCTCTCGCCTTTTGTAGTGTATCGAGCACACAAATCACTGGCTCCACACGGTCTGGTGTAAGTCTAACTGCTGTAACCTTCATCCTTTATTGTTCAGCTCCAGAGTGCCTCTCAGGTGTGGTGGTCAGCCTTATATAGCGCCTGTAGCAGGCACTTCCAGGTTTCCCACCACAGCGCCCTTGTGGTGTGGCATTGTGCTTACATTACATTTAAGGTGCCAGGACGATACACACATCAATACATAACATCACACTTGTCCAACGGAAGGCAGGTAGGCATAGACAGTGCGTTAGTATGGTACATATTATCTGGTACATTAGCTGGTACATTGACTGGTAACGGATCCCTGATTTCCTTGTTAGCCCTTATCATTAATTGTACTTCATATCCATTATTTTACACAAATACAGTGGTCATTCAGCATAAAAAAATTAATTCTTGTTATAAATTCGCCATCTCACATTAACATAGCTCATTTTAGACTTGCTCTGCCTGACAGAAGTCCTTTGTGGGGACCACCCCATGGTAAGGCCCTTTTAAGACTCCCGGGTGCATTTTCTTCTTAAGGCGCCATCTTTGATGCAGGAGGATTCCACGAGGCTGCTCCTTGGGCGCTGCCATCTTTGATGCTCTGCTGTTCTGGACACGATGCCGCCGCCATCTTGCTCTTCGCCGCTCCGGATGCCCTCCGCCGTCGCAGCCTCCGCTCCCCTCCGCTGCCACCTGACTTGCCGCCTCCCCCGCGGCCTCCGTAGCCACCTCCCCTGCGGCCGTCGTGGCCTCCGACCTCCAGCTGCTGCCGCCGCCCGACGTTAACAGCTCCTCGGCGGGGTCCGCCCAACGGCAACTTCCTCGGCGGGGCTCTTCCGATCCGCCGGCCATCCTGGATCCCTCGCACCCCGCCGGCTCACCCCGCCCCCCCCCCCACTAGGCCCGTCTCTGCAGGGCTGCTTGCCTGTGGGGGCTGAGGCTGCAGGATCTCGGTGTGAGGTCCAGGCCTGAGACTTGCCTGTGGGTGGATTGAGGCTGCAGCTCCAGCTCGGTCGGCACTGCTCTCTGGGGGCCCGGGGCACGGCAGCACCCCGGGGAGCAGCAGCCTGTGAAGTGGTGAAGTCTTCCCAGCTCCCACGGACCGTCCCCATCCACCTCCGGCTGAGGAGTGTCGGCCCATCGCCTGCAACGACCCACAAAGGTAAACCGTGCGTCTTGTCCCCGTGGGATACCTGCACCATCGCTCTGCCAATAACAGGTATCAGTTCCCCGGTGTAGGTACGCAGCTTCACCGTGACCGGGACCAGCTTGGGTCGTGCAGCTGGGTTAATCCACAGTTTATCAAAAGTTCTCCGACTCATCAACGACGGACCCGAGCCCGTGTCCACTTCCATACTCACAGGGACTCCGTTGATTTTTACTTCCCTTATCACTGGGGGTGAATCGTCAGTACACGTGTACAGTCGAAACACCTCATCATCTTCTGCCTGCTCCTCGCTGAACAGTAGATCATCCTCCATCTCCTCAGCCACATGGTGAGTCCGATTTCTTTTACACATACGCTGAAGGTGGCCTTTAATGTGACAGGTATTGCACGTGTACTCCGCAAACCTGCACTGGTGAGCCCCATGGCTTCCTCCACAACGCCAACATGATGCTGCTTGATTGGCCCCCCTCAGCGGACTCTGAGTTCCAGGACCCCGAGGTCTGTGCTCTCTGCCCCGGGCAGAGCCACGTTCTGCAGTTTTGTCTGTGGTGGGTGCTATCCTGTGGACAGTGCCTGCCGGGTTCGAGACTGTGTGGATTATTTACTTGGTGTTGCAAGTCGAGGTCACATGTGCCCGGCCTTTGTCAGAGTGATTGTAGGTTCCGTGGCTAGCAGCTTGTGAAGTAGGCCCTCGTGGCCAATCCCCTTAACGAAAACGTCCCGCAAAGCCTCGTCAAGGTGTGCGCCAAAATCACACGGCGCCGCGAGTCTCCTGAGGTCCGCAGCATATTTGGTGACATCCTGGCCCTCAGGTCTGCAGTGATGGTAAAATTTGTATCTGGTCGTGAGGATGCTCTCCTTCGGTCACAAATGAGTTCAGTCAGCTCCTCGTGTGACTTGTCCCTGGCGCTCCCGGGTGCCAGCAAATCCCTGACGAGACAGTAAATCTCATCTCCACAACTGGAGAGTAATATCACCTTACGCTTATCTCTCATTGCGTATGTGTCCTCCGTCAGGTCGTTTGCTGTGAAGTAGTACTCGAGCCGTTCCGTAAAGGCCTCCCAATCATTGCCCACGGTAAAATCCTTTAGCGAGCCCAGAGTAGCCATGGTTGCGTGGAGTTCGTCCGCATCCTAGTCGCCAATGTGGTGTATGTAGCACCCAAATCACTGACTCCACACGGTCTGGTGTTAATCTAACTGCTGTGACCTTCATCCTTTATTGTTCAGCTCCAGAATGCCTCTCAGGTGTGGTGGTCAGCCTTATATAGCGCCTGCTGCAGGCACTTCCAGATTTCCCACCACAGCGCCCTCTGTGGCGTGGCATTGTGCTTACTTTACATTTAAGGTATCAGGACGATACACACATCAATATATAACACCTTTGAGCCAGAACGTTGTGTGCTCAAGTCCCACTCCAGAGACTTGAGCACAAAAAATCTAGGCTGGCACTCCAGTGCAGTGCTGAGGGACTTTTTCAGATAGGACGTTAAACCGAGGCCCCGTCTGCTCTCTCTGGTGAATGTAAAAGATACCGTGACACTATTTCGAAGAAGAGCAGGGGGAGTTCTCCCCAGTGTCCTGGGACCAATATTTATCCCTCAATCAACATCACAAAAACAGATGATCTGGTCATTATCACATTGCTGTTTGTGGGAGCTTGCTGTGTGCAAAGTGGCTGCCGCGTTTCCCACATTACAACAGTGACTACACTCCAAAAAGTACTTAATAGGCTGTAAAGAGCTTTGAGACATCTGGTGGTCGTGAAAGGCGCTATATAAATGCTAGTCTTACTTTCTTTTCGGGCACTATTTAAAAGAGCAGGGGCGTTATTTCCAGTGTCCTGGCCAATATTTTCAGCTGTATGGGCGCTCAGTTCTGGAATTCCCTTGTGAAATTTCTCCACCTCTCTTTCCTCCTTTAAGACGCTCCTTAAAATCTACCTCTTTGACCAAGCTTTTGGTCATCTGCCGTAATATCTCCTTCTATGGCTCGGTCTCAGCTGTGGTCTCAGTGGGCAGCACTCCTGCCTTTGGGTCAGAAAGTTGTGGGTTCAAGTCCCACTTCACAATCCAGGCTGGCACTCCAGTGCAATGCTGAAGGAGTGCTGCACTGTCGGAGGTGCCTTCTTCCAGTGAGCATGAAGTGTTATGAGTCACGATGTGACCTGGACCAATCCCTCAACTGGTCTGTAATATTCATTGACAATAATTGGCAGCTCCTCTGTGTCTGAATGTAATTGTGCCCGGGACTTCTGCTTTGTCCTTCTGCGCTTCTTCTGAAATAATTGATTGTCGGGTAGACACTGAGAAGTTGAATGCATCCGTCTCAGGCCCCTGCTGCAGTCAAAAGGACTGCTCAATGAGTTCCAGTTCGGTGTATGAATGGGCTCTGGCGTGTGATAATAGTCAGAGAATTCAAACTGACCTTTAAGTCTCTGAAGTTTTGAAACTTAATTTGTTTGCGGCCAAGATATCGTAGAAACATAGAAACATAGAAATTTACCGCGCAGAAGAAGGCCATTTCGGCCCATTGTATCCGCGCTACAAAGAGCTACACGGCCCTCGGTCAGCAGCCCTGAAGGTTACATATAAACCTATGAACAATGAACAATGGTGGAGAGGTAAAGAGTACCCAGCCCAACCAGTCCGCCCCACACAACTGTGACACCCCTTACACTGAAACATTCTACACTCCACCCCAACCGGAGCCATGTGATCTCCTGGGAGAGGCAAAAACCAGATAAAAACCCAGACCAATTTAGGGAGAAAAAATCTGGGGAAATTCCTCTCCGACCCATCCAGGCGATCGAAACTAGTCCAGGAGATCACCCTGGCTGTATTCTGTTCCCTGCAGTACTTACCATTATATCTGCTCTGTCTAACAAAAGGTCATCCAGTCTAATCCCAATCATAGTGGGACAGTGCATGACTCTCTGTGAAGAAGGAAAGGGTTAATCTCCGTGCCTTCCATTTTTTAAATATTTCAAACCTTTCATTGGTCCGTCCCAGATATTATCGACATTTAATATATTTATATACCTTGGCTGCTATTTTTGAATCAATACATCCACCCTATTAGGAGGACAATATCTGGCACAAGATTTTATCACCTTTTTATGGTTGATTCTGATGAGCGATCATTGATAAGAACATAAGAATTAGGAGCAGGAGTCGACCATTCGGCCTTTCGAGCCTGCTACACCATTAAATACGATCAAGGCTGATCTTCGACCTTAACTTCACTTTCCTGCCCGATCCCCATATCCCTTGATTTCCTCAATATCCCAAAAAGCAAGATCAGAGAGAAGAATAGCTGAATAGGAGAATGTATCAGTACACGCACACACACAGCAGAATGTTGCGGAAGCTCGAGCCAGGGGAGTGCCGCAGAGATTCAGAATACAACAGCTTGTCTTCAGGAGACACCTTTAAGATTATCTCCAGGGACTTCACAGAAGAAAGAATTGAGCAGCAACAGGCGAGTTGAGGAGATGATCGAAGGCACTGCTGAAACGAGGAGTGTTTAAAGCCTGGGAGAGAGCAAGGGTGTCAAGGGGGAGTCCCAGAGAGTGAAGCGGAGGAGACGGAATGCTCGGCCACTAATGATGGGTTGGGGATGGGGAGGTTGCTCAGTACCGCACTCCCTCAGTGCCGCACTCCCTCCGCACTCCCTCAGTGCTGCACTCCCTCAGAGCCGCACTCCCTTAGAGCCGCACTGGAATACCAGCCCAGCTTTATGTGCTTACAGGGCTTGACAGGGTAGATGCAGAGAGGATGTTTCTCTCTGGCTGGGGAGTCTAGAACCAGGGGTCACACAGTCTCAGAATAAGAGTCGGCCATTTGGGAATGAGATGAGGAGAAATCTCTGCACTCAGAGGGATGTAAATCTTTGGAATTCTCTACCCCAGAGGGCTGTGGAGGCTCAGTCGTTGAGTATATTCAAGACAGAGATCGATAGATTTTTGAATATTAAGAGAATCAAGGGAGATGGAGACAGTGCAGGAAGGTGGAGTTGAGGTCGAAGATCAGCCATGGTCTTCTTGAATGGTGGAGCAGGCTCGAGGGGACGATTGGCCTACTCCTGCTCCTAATTCTTATGTTCTTATGTTCAAGCCTGTTGAGTTGGGCTTAAACCTGCATCCTTCTGGCTCAGAGGTGAGTGTGCTAGCCATTGAGTCCTGGGTGATGCAGGACTGACGGGAAATGCAGAGGGAGGGTGGTACGAGACCATGGAGGCATTGGTAAACAAGGACAGCAATTTTGAGTTCCGTATGTTGGTGGATGGGAAGCCAGTGGAGGTTGATGAGGACTTGGTGTGGGTGTGGAGGCAATCAGTGGAAATTTCAATAAATGGTAGGACACTGAGAGGCGTAGAGGAACAGAGGGACCATTGGAGTGCATGTCCACAGATCCCTGAAGATGGCAGGACATTACAACTGTTTCCTACTTTACAACAGAGAGTACACTCCAAAAATACTTCATTGGCCGTGAAGCTCCTTGAGATATCCAGTGGTCATGAAAGGCGCTATATAAATGCAAGTCTTTCTTTCTACCCTGCATGTGAAAAAGTACTTCCTGAATTTGCTCCTGAGCAGTCTAGCTCTCATTTTAAGAATGTGCCCCCTCGTTCTTGATTCCCCATCATAGGAAAAAGTTTGCTCTGCACCTATCCTATCGAATAGCTGCCACGTTTTAAACACATCGGCAAGAGGAAAAACCTTTTCATGCAGCGAGTGGTTAGGATCTGGAATGCACTGCCTGAAAGGGTGGTGGAGGCTTAGTCAATTTTATCTTTCAACAGGGAGTTGGCTAAGTATCTGAAGGAGAAACATTTGCAGGGCTACGGGGAAAGGGCGGGGGAATGGGACTGGCTGAAGTGCTCCTGCAGAGAGCCGGCACGGGCGCGACGGGCCGAATGGCCTCCTACCGCGCTGTAGCCATTCTACAGGGCCGAAATTCATCAACTCACCGCCCGCCGTCGCTGACTGCCGCCCACTGCCGCCGACATGCCTCCTGAAGATTCGCCCAGTGCCACATCCGGGCGGGAGGGGAGAGGCGGCGGGAACCGCCCGTTCACGTCAGCGGACGGTCGAGTGGCGCAACTGAGCTCCCGCCCGCCGAGCTCCCAGGTTCCTGCGGGCGGGGGAGTCGGCGGCAGAACGGGGGTGGACCGCTGGCTGGAGGCTGGTCTGTCCCCGACGGTAAGTCTGAAAAACCTGAAAAAAAAAAGGTTAGTGAACATTTAAAAATGTTTCTCCCACAGCGACTTACCTGCACGGGGTCCCCTGAAGGTCTCGGATCGTTTTTGTACTATTTATTGGTGATTTTCTTTTTCAGGTCTTCGACCCTCCGTGGGCCCGAATCCATCCTCGGCGGCACTTGGGCGGCAAGGGCCTCTGCCGCCGAGAATGAGACCTCCCGCTCGTTGCCGCCCAGATTGGCGGCATACGTCATCCATTTGCCGCCCGCTGACCTTCGAGCGACCTTGTTGATGAAAACCCCACCCAAAGTACCGTCAGGTACCTCGGCGGCCATCGGTGGCACTTTAGGCGGCACTTAGGCGGGCAGAGGCCTTGCTGAAAATCGGCCCCTATGATTCTAGTTCTTTGTATGAATTTAAACAACCACCACTCTTATTTGCGGAGGGCTAATGACAGGGTCCACTGTTTGCCTACAGCATCAGTAGAGTGAAAGGGCTCCAATGTATGTCACACTATCAGTCAGGAATCTATCTATCAGTCACCACCAGAATCAAATACCCTGCTCAAAATGCCTGTGGCAACAGACTCACATCCATGGTGGAGTAGCAATCACTGGCAATTAGATCTGTCTTCCTGCAGCTCATTAATCTAGTTTTAAAACAATTGCATCCTTGTGGATGAAGAAAGCGTGAATCTACTATTCGTCTACCCTCAAAGAGATGAATTGCATAGAATTACATAGAACTTACAGCACAGAAACTGGTCAAACTGTGGCGGTGTTTATGCTCCACACGAGCCTCCTCCCACCCTATTTCATCTCACCCTTTCACCATATCCTTCTATTCCTTTCCCCCCTCATATATCTATCCAGCTGCACATGACAACAGTGACTACACTTAATTGGCTGTATAGCACTTTGAGACGTCCAGTGGTCATGATAGTCGCTATGTAAATGCAAGTTTTCCTTTCTTTCTTCTTTCTTGAGTGTCAGTTGTGTCTCAGTGGGCAGCACTCTCGTCTCTGAGTCCAAAGGTTGTGGGTTCAAGTCCCACTCCAGGGACACGAGCACATAGATCTAGGCTGACACTCCCAGTGCAGTGCTGAGGGAGTTCCGCACTGTCGGAGGTGCCGTTTTTCGGATGGGACGTTAAACAGAGGCCCTGTCTGCCCTCTCAGGTGAATGAAAAAGATCCCGTGGTGCTCTTTCGAATAAGAGCAGGGGAGTTATCTCCCGATGTCCTGGTCAATCAACATAACAAAAACAGATTATCGGGTCATTATCTCATTGCTGTTTGTGGGAGCTTGCTGTGCGCATATTGGCTGCCATGATTCCCACATTACAACAGTGACCACACTCCAAAAAGTACTTCATTGTCTGTAAAGTGCTTTGAGATGTCCGGTGGTCGTGAAAGGCGCTACATAAATGCAAGTCTTTGTTTCTTTAAATGCATCTAGACTATTCTCCTCAACCACTCCCTGTGGTAGCGAGTTCCACATTCTCACCACTCTTTGGGTAAAGAGGTTCCTCCTGAATTCCCTATTGGATTTACTGGTGACTATCTTATATTTATGGCCCCTAGTTTTGGATTCCTCCACAAGTAGAAACATCTTCTCTACTGTCTCCGTCAAACTCCTTCATAATTTTTGCCGACCTCTTTCAGATCATCGCTCGGCTTCTCTTCTCGAGAAAATGATCCCCAGCCTGTTCAGACGTTCCTGATACAGGTTGGACCTTTCTGGTCCGGCACCCTCGGGACCTGACCGGTACCGGAACAGAGAATGTTCCGAACCACGGGAGGTCACTCCGAGCCTGGGCTGACTGGTACCTGTAGACAGCGTCCGAGCTCCTGAACACCTCTGCCATTCTCCGGCTGCGAAACTCGGGCCTTGTTCTCTCTCTCTCTCTCCATGCTGGTTTACTGCTCTTTTTTTTTTTGAGATCGTGTCTCCACCCCCCCCCACCCCCGTGCTCCCCACTTCCTCACCCACCCCTCCCCCCAGCTCCAGGCAGTTCAAAACAAGACGGAGGCAGCTGTCGGGTCCCGACCCCGAAGCTGGATTTGCGTGTTTGCTTGTGCGCATGCGTAAATCTATTCAGTCGTGTCGCAGGGTGTGACGCGGGGTCGGGACCAACGACCCGGAAACGTTCTGCGCATACGCAGCACAGAAGGCCACTGCTCAGCATTTAGTCGTTGTCTACAGTCACCCCTCACAGAACAGCGCGGCAAACCGGAACGCCACCCACGCCGGGACTGATGCCGAACCACCGATGTTTCCGGATTAGAGAGTCCCGGACTGGAGAGGTACAATCTGTAGTTAGAGATGCTGGATCAAACAACTTGGCTTACTTGGTCATGGTGCACCTTCACTGTGGCATTCTCTTGCCGGCCACAAAATGAGGAGCCGTTCACCTGCTCTAGCTTGTCTGCAGCCATCAATATTTTCTTAAAATGTAATCAAGAAAAGGAAAGGTAACTTAGAATCACACATTAACACAGCTCTGTGCCCAACCTGCACCCAGTTGACAGGGGAGATATTCCATCCACGATTAGGAAAGCTGGAAAGCGGGATAGTGATTTTCGGCCGGCACATACACGACAGGCCGAATGGCCTCCTTCTGTGCCATGAAGTTCTCTGATTTTATGATTTCTGGATGCATTCGGTGGGGGGGAGGGGGATGTATTAAATTTTGCGTGACGATATCCCACACCCCCGGAACAGCTACCAACTCGGCAACAACTGAGTGCCCAGGGCGCCCGCATGAAAATGATGCCAATCCCCTTTGCAGGTGCTAATCTGGGGGTGGGGGGGGGGTTACCTAACATCTGATTTCTCCCATCCCTCCACCCCGCGGCCAAACCCAGCGGGAAACTGGTATCGCTGGCGTGGAGGCAACTGCCGAAAAGGCAAGTAATTTGACCTTAACGTGGGGTCAGGAGGAGCCGGAGTGAGTTCGGTGCTCAGCGAGCTGCAGGCAGATATTTTCACACTCTCGGCCCTGCCGTGCAACCCATCTCCGGCACCAAAGGAACTTCTCCGCCGACGTGTTGTAGCTGCAAAATAGGACAGACCCAAACTCCCATAAAGGAATGATAAAGATATGAGGGTGTATTTTACAAAGCTGTGCACAGCGTACGATGAGTGTGGACGGAAAATCCAGCATGGCCTACTGACCATCCTCGTCCCGATTGGCGACACGTGTCTTCCATGAAGCGAAACCAAGGTAGCTCTCTGAGCCATCGCCTCCTGTCAGACATGGCTGCAATCTTCGCCTTGTGCTCAAAAAGCATCGTGGAGGGACATGGGATTGCATCAAAGAAGTTCACTGCTGTTTTCTCACCCTCTTACATTTCCACAGTGTTAGCCGTGGCTCAGTGGGTAGCGTGTTCTTCCCTGCGTCAGAAGGTGCTGGGTTCATGTCTCAGCCCAGAGACTTGAGCACAAAAATCTAGACCTGGCACTCCCATTGCAGTGCTGAGGGAGTGCTGCAATGTCGGAGGTGCCGTCTTTTAGATGAGGCGTTAAACCGAGGCCATAAACCGAGGCAATGTTTGCTCTCTCAGGTGTGTCAGGTATGTAACCATCATGTAACTGTAACCTTCATGTAACTGTAACCATCATGCAACTCCTGTACACTGTACTTATACCCTAGAAATGCACACCCTGACCACAGGGGGTGAACTTGTGGGAGACACTCCTCACCTGAACTGCCAGGTATAAAAGGGGAGGTCCCACCCCTTGGTCCTGGGAATAAAGGTTAAGGTCACATAGTGACTGTGTCTGCAGTACATGCCTCGTGTGAATTTGTAGTAAGGTGCAGGGACACCACATCTGGCGACGAGAAACGGGAATCACCGAATCACGAGGGTGGCCACCGGTAGCACAGAGGAACGTTACTGTGTGGGTGACGACTGGGACGACTTCGTGGAGAGAGCTTTGTCACAAAGGACTGGCTGGGAGCGACAGCGGCTGACAAGTGGAGGACGCATCTACTGACCAACTGCGGGACACAGATGTATGCGCTGATGAAAGACCTGCTCGCACCCCAAAAGCCAGCGGACAAGTCTTTTGAAGAGCTCTGCCAGCTGATCAGTGAGCATCTCAAGCCGGCGAGTAGCGTACACATGGCCCGGCACCGGTTCTACACACACCGGCGTCGGGAGGGACAAACCATCTCGGACTTCGTTGCGGACCTGCGGTGCTTGGCCAGTCTCTGTAAGTTCACAGACACCTGCAGGGGGGAGATGTTAAGGGATTTTTTCATTGAGGGCATTAATCATGCCGGGATTTTCAGGAAGCTCATAGAGACCAAGGACTTGACTTTAGAAGGGGCGGCATTGATAGCTCAGACCTTCATGGCAGGGGACGAGGAAACCAAGCTAATTTACACGTGCAGCCCTGGTCCCAGGGAGTTAACATTGTGAACGTGGCTAGGGACCCCGCAGGCAGGCAAGGGCATTTCGAAACCGCCCAGGCAGCAACAGACTCTAGGGTCGGCCTGCAACAGGGATAATGGAAAGGGGATCGGCAATTCACGCCATCACGAGAAACAATGCGTCCCACGATGGCACCATTAACACCCACCATCAGAGTGCCTAGAAACAACCAAATGGGCAATCAGAGAGGAATGCCTGGTAACAGTCCTTTTGTTAACAACAATCTCAGCTCATGCTGGAGGTGCGGGGGTAGACATACTGCGAAAAGCTGCAGGTTTCAGCAATATACCTGTAGGATTTGTAATGTCAGTGGACACTGACATACTCCAAAGAGATCGTCCCAGTGCTAGGCAGTGCAAAATTAGTGGTAACACGTAATGGATCACAGAACCGGCTGCCATTCTGGATCGTCCCGGGGAATGGCTCTGCGCTCTTGGGGCGGAGTTGGCTAGCCGAGATGAATTGGAAATGGGGGGATGCGCACGCCATTTCATCTGTGGAGCGAAGTACATGCTCACAGGTCCGACAAAAATTCAGGTCACTGTTTCAACCCGGTGTCGGAACGTTCAAGGGCACGAAAGTAGTGATACGCATCACTCCGGACGCCAGACCAGTACACCACAAAGCCAGAGCGGTGCCGTATGTGATGCGTGAGAAAATTAAAAGTGAATTGGACAGGCTGCTCAGAGAGGGCATGATTTCGGCCGTTGAATTCAGTGACTGGGCAAGTCCCATCGTTCCTGTCCTTAAAGCAGATGGCTCGGTCAGGATTTGTGGCGACTACAAAGCCACCATCAACCGAGTGTCGCTGCAAGACCAATACCCGCTCCCGAGAGCGGAGGACCTTTTTGCCTTGCTGGCAGGTGGCAAGCTGTTCACGAAGCTGGACCTCACTTCGGCCTACATGACTCAGGAACTGGCTGAAGAATCCAAACTTCTGACCACCATCACGACGCACAAGGGATTATTTATCTACAACAGGTGTCCATTTGGCATTCATTCGGCGGCAGCTATCTTTCAGAGAAACACGGAAAGCTTGCTCAAATCCATTCCTGGAACAATTGTATTCCAAGACGACATCCTTATAACGGGTCGAGACACCGAGGAACACCTCCACAACCTGGAGGAGGTGCTGCGCCGACTGGACCAGGTAGGCTTGCGGCTGAAAAAGGACAAGTGTGTGTTTTTGGCCCCAGAGGTCGAGTTTTTGGGCAGGAGGGTTGCCGCAGACGGGATCCGGCCCACTGAATCAAAAACGGAGGCAATCCGCCGGGCGCCCAGGCCCGGCAACACGTCGGAGTTGCGATCATTCCTGGGACTTTTGAACTATTTCGAGAACTTTCTACCGAGCTTAAGCACATTGTTGGAGCCGTTACACATGCTCCTGCATAAAGGTTGTGAATGGCTTTGGGGGGCCTGTCAAGAACGGGCTTTCAATAAGGCGAGGAACCTGCTGTGCTCTAACAGACTGTTGACTTTGTATGACCCCTGTAAAAAACTGTTTTTAACGTGCGATGCATCCTCCTACGGGGTTGGATGTGTTTTGCAGCAGGGTAATTATGACGGCCAACTCCAACCGGTGGCTTATGCCTCCAGGTCACTCTCCGAGGCAGAGCGTGGATACAACGTGGTCGAAAAGGAAGCACTCGCTTGTGTTTACGGTGTGAAAAAGATGCACCAGTACCTTTTCGGTAGACGGTTCGAGCTAGAGACGGACCACAAGCCGCTAACATCCCTGTTGTCCGACAGCAAGGCCATCAATGCCAATGCGTCAGCTCGCATACAGCGATGGACTCTCACGCTGGCCGCGTATGGCTACACCATACAGCACTGGCCAGGCACCGAAAATTGCGCTGACGCGCTCAGCAGGCTCCCACTGGCCACCACTGAGGGGGCGTCGGAGCAAAGCGCTGAGATGGTCATGGCCGTTGAGGCTTTTGACACCGCAGGCTCCCCCATCACAGCCCGCCAGATCAAACTCTGGATCAACAGGTACCCTCTCCTATCCATGAAAAAGAAATGTGTTCTGACTGGGGATTGGATGCCTGCACACGGGGCGTGCCCCGAGGAGGTCAGACCATTTCAGAGTCGGATGGATGGGCTCTCCATCCAAGCCGACTGCCTGCTATGGGGCAGCCGGGTAGTCATGCCCCAAAAAGGAAGGGAAGCGTTCATCAGGGAACTCCACTGCGAGCACCCTGGCATCGTGTTAATGAAGGCCTTTGCCCGGTCACATGTATGGTGGCCGGGGATTGACTCAGACCTGGAACACTGGGTTCGCAGGTGCACGACGTGTGCCCAGCTGGGCAATGCCACCAGGGAGACCCCACTCAGCCCGTGGCCCTGGCCCACCAGGCCATGGTCACATATTCACGTAGACTATGCGGGCCCGGTCATGGGGAAAATGTTCCTGATCGTTGTCGATGCATACTCGAAATGGATCGAGTGCTTCATATTAAACTCGTGCACAACATCCATCACCGTGGAAAGTCTGCATACGGTTTTCGCGACCCACGGCTTGCCGGACATCCTGCTCAGCGACAATGGCCCGTGTTTCACCAGCCATGAATTCCAGGAGTTTATGTCGGGCAATGGTATCAAACACGTCCGGCCAGCGCTGTTCAAGCCGGCTTCTAATGGCCAGGCGGAACGTGCAGTCCAAGTCATAAAACAGGGCATGCTACGCATTCAAGGACCCTCCCTTCAGTACCGCCTATCGCGCCTCCTGCTGGCTTACAGGTCCCGCCCGCACTCGCTCACAGGAGTCCCGCCAGTGGAACGCCTCATGAAACGTACGCTTAAAACACGGCTGTCCCTCATTCACCCAGCCCGGGCAGACATTGTTGAGGGCAAGCGCCAGTCCCAAATTGAGTTCCATGATCGAAACTCAAGGGGGAGGTGTATAGAAATGGACAACCCAGTATTTGTTCTTAACCATGCTTTGGGACCCAAGTGGCTTGAGGGCACAGTGATTGGCAAAGAAGGGAATAGGGTCATAGTGGTCAGACTAAACAATGGGCAGATATGCCGCAAACACTTGGACCAAGTAAAGAAAAGGTTCAGCATAGACATGGAGGAACCTGAAGAAGAGCATGAGATGTCACCCACACCACTGCCAGTGGACGAGCAACAAGGACAGTCCACAGCATGCACAGTCCCTGCGGCCAGGCCGGACAGGCCGGAATCACCTCAGGTGACAGACGCATGCCAAGGCTCAGCCACCAGAGCTCCAACTGCGGCGCTCCACGAGAGAGCGTCGACCACCTGACAGACTTAACCTTTGACACAAAAAGACGTAAGGGGGGGGGGGGGGGAGGTGATGTCATGTATGTAACCATCATGCAACGGTAACCTTCATGTAACTGTAACCATCATGCAACTCCTGTACACTGTACTTATACCCTAGAAATGCACACCCTGACCACAGGGGGTGTACTTGTGGGAGACACTCCTCACCTGAGCTGCCATGTATAAAAGGGAAGGTCCCACCCAGGGTCAGCACGCCTTGGTCCTGGGAATAAAGGTTAAGGTCACGTAGTGACTGTGTCTGCAGTACATGCCTCGTGTGAATTTGTAGTAAGGTGCAGGGACACCACAAGGTGGACACTTCAAAAGTACTTAATTAGTTGTAAAGCTCTTGGGAACATCCTGAGGCCTTGATAGGTGCGATATAAATATTCTTCTGGGTAAAGGTTGTACTCACATCCATGTCCAATGTGTTCTGTTCGGTTCAATGGACCAATATATTAGCTGCAAACGGGGTCTTATTAAAATATAGGACCATGTGAGAGTGTGGGAGGAACCCAATCAGGATGGGTGCAAAATGATGCCACAGGTGCCTATTCATTTCAAATAGAGCTATTATTGGTGACAAGTAGTGCTTATAGTGTGCACTGTTTCAATGTTTGGAATATGCAATTAGACTCACCAATGATTGGTTCAGATCACCAGTGTTAAACAAGAACTCAAATATTCAAATTGCTTTAAGTGCCCTTAACACCAGGCGATACATTTGAACTTTGGCCTCTTTCGGATTGGCTGCCTTATGACACCTCGCCCGATTGGCAGCAAGGAAAGATTGGATTGGATTGGCTGGGGTTGTTTTCTCTGGAACAGAGCTGGCTGAGGGGAGACTTTAGCGAGGTGTATAAAATTATGAGGGGTTTAGATAGAGTAGATAGGAAGGACCTTATTTCCCTTAGCAGAGGAGTCAACAACAACCAGGGGGCATAGATTTAAAGTAATTGGTAGGAGGTTTAGAGAGGATTTGATGAGAACTTTTTTCACCCAGAGGGTGGTGGGGGTCTGGAACTCACTGCCTGAAAGGATGGTAGAGGCAGAAACCCTCACCACATTTTAAAAAGTACTTAGATGCGCACTTGAAGTGCCGTAACCTACAGGGCTACGGACCAAGAGCTGGAAAGTGGGACTGGCTGGATAGCTCTTGGTCGGCCGGCGCAGACACGATGGGCCGAATGGCCTCCTTCCGTGCTGTAAATTTCTATGATTCTATGATTCCATGATTCCATGTCCCTTCCATTGACGGGTGGCTAATTTGATATCACCCATTTTCACCCAAGTTAAAATCACCCCCTCCGGGCTCCTATTTTCTGCGCTGAGGTGAGTCAGTCTTAAAAATGAACCGACACTTGGGAAATAGCCTACAGTATCGCTTCACACAATTGTCTCTAGCATTGTGGCAATTGAAACTGCTATTGTTCAGCACCCTTGTTGCTCTTGGTCTTTGCCTTCTGTTGATGCGCTCCTATTTTTCATGGCATGAAGCAGGGATGAACAACTAACTACACTGACCAGTGGCAGTGTATCGATTCAGACCATGATGAAGCTGTGTGTAATAGGTTAAAGTGACACACTGAGAGCCGTAAATCTCTACCAGCTGTACACCTCACTCGACGCCTTCGCTGCGGTGTACAGATATAAAACACTGATTTATTTTTATAGATAACAGAGGCACGTATGACCTGTCGGCTGTGGTTCAGTGGGCAGCACTCTCACCACTGGGTCAGAAGGTTGTGGGTTCAAGTCCCACTCCAGAGACCTGGGCATGGAAATTCTAGGCTGACACTCCCAGTGCAGTGCTGAGGGAGTGCTGCACTGTCGGAGGTGACGTCTTTCGGATGAGACGTTAAACCGAGGCCTCATCTACTCTCTCGGGTGGACGTTAAACATCCCATGGCGCTATTTCAAAGAAGAGCAGGTGAGTTATCCCCGGTGTCCTGGCCAATATTTATCCCTCAATCAACATAACTAAAACAGATTCTCTGGTCATTATCACATTTCTGTTTGTGGGAGCTTGCTGTGCGCAAAGTGGCTGCCGCGTTTCCCACATTACAACAGTGACCACACTTCAAATGTACTTCATTGGCTGTAAAGTGTTTTGGGACGTTCTGAGGTCATGAAAGGTGCTATATAAATGCAAGTCTTCCTTTCTAAGCACCGAGCGTTTCAGCTGTTTTCCCTTTTGTGCAGCACAGAATGCAGCAACATCCACCTTTATAAAGCTTTCCCTTACACTAAGCTTTCCCTTACACTAAGCTTTCCCTTACACTAAGCCCATCGTGTTTACAATCGCTCCTTCCATGCATTTCTGAATGTAATAATATGTCCCAAGCACCTCACCAACAGAACTAGTAGGTGCTGAAATTGCTGCTATCGTACGGACAATGTAGCCTTCCCGCTCTCTCAGCATTGATCTGCCTGCGCAGGGAGCAAAGGTCAGAGAGTAAGGGGTACAGGGTTGACCCCTTCTTCCTTCAAGCATAGCTAAACACCAGACGAGCAGGGGGTGAGAGGCTCAGTGATACCACTCTTGCCTCTGAGTCCAAGGTTACTGTGGGTTCAAGCCCAATGCAGTGCTGAGGGAGCGCTGCACTGTCGGAGGTGCCGTCTTTCGGATGAGATATTAAATCGAGGCCCTCTGTGGGAGCTTGCTGTGTGCAAAGTGGCTGCCAGGTTTCCTACATTGTAACAGTAACTATACTTCAAAAAGCACTCTATTGGATGTAAAGTGCGTTGGAACACCCTGAGGTAGTGAAAGACACTATATAATTGCAAGTTCTTTCTTGCCTACTCCTAGCAAGCTCAGGGAGTGCATATCAAAAAAATTGTGCACACCTAGACTGTCTTTTTACATCTATCTACTCGCACTGAGTCCCGCTCACCCATCACCCTCTGTGCTCGCTGCCCGTGTCCTAACTCGCACCAAGTCCCACTCATCCATCGCCCCTGTGCTCGCTGCCCTGTGTCCTAACTCGCACCGAGTCCCGCTCATCCATTGCCCCTGTACTCGCTGTCCCGTGTCCTAACTCGCACCGAGTCCCGCTCACCCATCACCCCCTGTGCTCGCTACACTATGTCCTAACTCGCACCAAGTCCCGCTCACCCATCACCCCCTGTGCTCACTACACTATGTCCTAACTCGCACTAAGTCCCGCTCACCCATCGCCCCTGTGCTCGCTGCCCCGTGTACTAACTCACACCAAATCCCACTCACCCATCACCCCCTGTGCTCGCTACACTATGTCCTAACTCGCACCGAGTCCCGCTCACCCATTACCCCCCTGTGCTTGCTGCCCCGTGTCCTAACTCACACCAAGTCCCACTCACCCATCGCCCCTGTGCTCGCTGCCCCATGTCCTAACTCACACCAAGTCCTGTTCACCCATTGACCTACATTGGCTCCCGGTTAAGCAACATCTCGATTTCAAAATTCTCATCCTCATTCATAAATCCCTCCATGGCCCTCGCCCCTCCATAGCTCTGTAATCTCCTCCTGCCCTATAGACCTCTGCGCTCCGCTTCTTCTGGCCTTTTCAACATCCCCGACTTTAAATGCTGCACCATTGGCTGCCTGGATCAAAAGCTCTGGAATTCCCACATTACAACAGGGACAAGACTCCAAAAACTACTTCATTGGCTGTAAACCACTTTGAGACATCCGGTGATCATGAAAGGTGCTGTATTATCCAAGTCTTTCTTCTTTTAAAACTCTCGGCCTCTCCATTTGTCTTTCCTCCTTTAAGACGCTCCTTAAAACCTACCTCTTCGACCAAACCTTTGGTCCTCTGCCCTCATAGCTCCTTATATGGCTCAGTGTCAAATTGTTTTACAATAATCCTGTGAAGCGCCTTGGGACGTTTTGTTACGATAAAGGCGCTGTATAAATACAGTTGTTGTTGTTGTTGTATTAGCATCTATGGGATGGACAATTTTGCGACGTGCACCTCTGGTGTGTATCACGTGTTAGTGAGTGAGTAAAAAGGCCGGACAAGAGGCATTTCTGCTGCAAACTTGCAATTGGCAAATGGACGCAAGGTCTTACCCCTTGTTCATCGATGCCAATTGGCTTGTGTAGGTGATGTCATCCTTGGTGGTTTTGAATCACCCCCTTACAACAGTTCTAGACACCGGAATTATAGTGGTGAACAGAATACACAGTTATAGACAGATCTTTCGGTCTCAACTGTCACAATGCTTTTACTCAAGTTAAAGCACACACCTGCACCCAGTGGTGTAAAACAAAAAAACAAACACACTACAGCACACAACTCTGGCCCATCTGAACAGGCCCCTAACGCGAAGTACCCACGACTAAAACACCCCTGCTTGGCTCAATAGGGTACCGAATCTGTCCAACAGACTGTGTGTACGCCTATGACCTGCGCAGAAAACCTCCCCACTAAACCCCTAAAGCTTGGTTGGGACACACGACACCCTTTCACACTATGCGGTGGTCTTTAAGGATGTGTTGGGATAATGCTCACCAGTTACCCCTCTGGCTTACTCGCTGCTTCTCCCGATGAGCGAGGCTCTCTTTGCTCATAGATGGAGTGCTCGGTCCTTGAGTGCGTTGAACGAAGCACACAAGCATAGAAGAGGAGAGAGAGAGAGATGGCTGCAAACTGCCGTTCTCTTATACCTGAATAATGCTTGCTGAATCCTCGCGCCAAAAACCAGTCCTTTGCCTGAGGCAGTCCAACTAAAGAGAATGAATCACATCTTTGGCCTGTGCCTTTGTTACTGGGCTGTTCCTGGGGATAAAGGCTCCAACGAGTCTGGGTGGTCAATAGCTTTCTTTTTTCCTGCCCAGCATTGAAGCACTGACCACGCTTGATCAGCTCCGCTGGGCAGGCCACATTCGCATGCCAGACACGAGACTCCCAAAACAAGCGCTCTACTCGGAACTCCTTCATGGCCAATGAGCCCCAGCTGGGCAGAGGAAACGTTACAAGGACACACTCAAAGCCTCCTTGATAAAATGCAACATCCCCACCGACACCTGGGAGTCCCTGGCCAAAGACCACCCTAAGTGGAAGAAATGCATCCGGGAGGGCGCTGAGCACTTCGAGTCTCATCGCCGAGAGCATGCAGAAAACAAGCGCAGGCAGCAGAAAGAGCGTGCGGCAAGCCAGTCCCACCCTCCCTTATCCTCAACCACTGTTTGCCCCACCTGTGACAGAGATTGTAATTCCCGTATTGGACTGTTCATTCACCTGAGAACTCACTTTTAGAGTGGAAGCAAGTCTTCCTCGATTTCGAGGGACTGCCTATGATGAGTGGGTTAGTAACAAATTGAACAAGAGGCATTTCTGTTGCAAACTCGCAATTGCCAAATGGTCGCAAGGTCTTACCCCTTGTTCATCGATGCCAACAACTGGCTTGTGTCGAGCAAGAACTCCACTGGCTGCTGTGAGTTCCATGGCTCACCAAAGAACAATAAATCAGAGCATAGTATTTTCTAAATAGTGAGAAACTGAGGACTGCAGAGAACCAAAGAGATTTGGGAGTCCGGGTACACAAATCATTAAAAGCCAGTAGGCAGGTACAAAAAACAATCATAAGGGCTAATGGATTGTTGGGCTTTGTCTCAAGGGGTCTGGAATACAAAGGGTAGGAAGTTATGCTTCAGTTCTACAGAGCCTTGGTCATCAGTTTTGGGAAGGATATAATCACCTCGGAGGGGGAGCAGTGCACGTTCACCAGAATGATACCAGGGCTCAGAGAAAGAAAAGAAAGACTTGCATTTATATAGCATCTTTCACAACCACCAGACATCTCGAAGCGCTTTACAGCCAATGAGGTACTTTTGGAGCTTGGTCACTGTTGCAATGTGGGAAACACGGCAGCCAATTTACACACAGCAAGCTCCCACAAACCGTAACGTGATAACGACCAGATCATCTGTTTTTGTTATGTTCGAAATAGTGCCATGGGATCTTTTACGTTCACCTGAGAGAGCAGACAGTGCTTCGGTTTTAACGTCTCATCCAGAAGACAGCACCTCCGGCAGTGCAGCACTCCCTCAGCACTGCAAGTGTCAGCCTAGATTTATGTGCTCAAGTTCCTGGAGTGGGACTTGAACCCACAACCTTCTGACTCAGAGGCAAGTGTGCTACCCACTGAACCACTGCTGGCACAGGTGAGAGGAGAGGAGATGCCACCCATAAGTAGAAAAGGCTCTTTAACTAACCCCTTTAACAATCCCCCATCTCTGTACTAATCTAACTTCTGCCTTTACCCGTAACTATTTTGAAGCATCTTCATGCTTCCATCTCTCAGCTCTGTCTTTCATAAATTCTGAGCTCTGTCACTTTTTGTCATCTCTCGCACTCTCCAAAGCAACAACAACAAAACTTGCATTTATATAGCACCTTTAACATAGTAAAACGTCCCAAGGTGCTTCAGAGGAGTGTTATCAAACAAAATCAGATACTGAGCCACATAAGTCGATATTAGGGCATATGACCAAAAAGCTTGGTCAAAGAGGTGGGTTTTAAGGTGTGTCTTAAAGGAAGAAAGAGTGGTTGCAAGGTGGAGAGGTTTAGGGAGGGAGTTCCAGAGCTTGGGACCCCGGCAGCTGAAGGCGCGGCCGCCAATGGTGGAGCGATTAAAACCGGGGATGGTCAAGAGGGCAGAATTGGAGGAGTGCAGAGATCTCGGAGGATGTAGGGCTGTTGGAGGTTACAGAGATAGGGAGGATGTAGGGCTGGAGGAGTGCAGAGATCTCGGAGGATGTAGGGCTGGAGGAGTTAACAGAGATAGGGAGGATGTAGGGCTGGAGGAGGTTACAGAGATAGGGAGGATGTAGAGCTGGAGGAGGTTACAGAGATAGGGAGGATGTCGGGCTGGAGGAGGTTACAGAGATAGGGAGGATGTAGGGCTGGAGGAGGTTACAGAGATAGGGAGGATGTAGGGCTGGAGGAGGTTACAGAGATAGGGAGGATGTAGGGCTGGAGGAGGTTACAGAGATAGGGAGGATGTAGGGCTGGAGGAGGTTACAGAGATAGGGAGGATGTAGGGCTGGAGGAGGTTACAGAGATAGGGAGGATGTAGGGCTGGAGGAGGTTACAGAGATAGGGAGGATGTAGGGCTGGAGGAGGTTACAGAGATAGGGAGGATGTAGGGCTGGAGGAGGTTACAGAGATAGGGATGATGAGGCCATAACAATGAGACCCAAGGATGTAGGTGTACTGTGTGCACCTGTCAGTATGCGCACGGGTTTGCAAAGCTGTCGCATTTTGAATGGTTTAGCCAGTCACATGATGTTCACAAGTACAGTGTGATTGTTAAACCTTTGCTAATAAACCAACTAGTTTGTGAATGTGTTGCTGTGAATTCTTAAGCAAAGAACCCAGGAAGCAAATACATCACAGCAGGACTATAGCACATTAACTCTATCGTTGGATGCAGGAATGGGAGAGTTCATGTAATAAAGGCAGAAAGAACTTTATTTATGTAGCACCTTTCTCAAAACGCTGTAAAGCCAATGAAGTACTTTTGATTTGCAGTCACCGTTGTAATGGAGGAAATGCGGCAGCCAATTTGTGCACAGGAAGCTCCCACAAACAGCAAATAACTGGATAATCTGTTTTAAGTGCTGGTTGAGGGATAAATGTTGGCAGCTCCCTTCTCTTCTTCGACTGTAATAAGGAATCTTTTACATTCACCTGAGAGGGTAGATGGTGCTTCGGTTAATATCTCATCTGAAGGACAACACCTCAGACACTTCATTCACCTCAATGGCTGTAAAGCGCTTTGGGACGTCCTGAGGTTGTGAAAGGCGCTATATAAATGTAATTGCTTTCTTTCGCCAGGTTTATTAATTCAATTTTGTAACTTGTCATGTGGGATTCTAATTCTTGACCCAGTACCATAACCAATAGGCTATCTGGTACAATACTGCTCAATACAGAGCAAGAAGCTAACTACAGCGCGAACTAAATACTGGCACTGAAGTGCCAGCTGAGACTATATGCTCGAGTATCTGTCGTTGGGCTTGAACCCATGACCTTCTGACTCAGCTGTAAGAGAGCTGTCACTGAGGCGAGACTGACACCTAGAGGGATGCAGCAAAGTCGGATGAGCATCATTGGAATGAATAGTCTTTACTCAAGCTGACATCTTCTTATCCTGAATTGAGAGATATTATACCAGATAGCCCATTGGGTTGTGGTTGTGGGTTAGAGGTCATGAGTTAGAATCCCACCATGACAAGTTACAAAATGGAATGAATAAAGCTGGCGGAAGAAAGAAATTGATTTATATAGCACCTTTCACAACCTTAGGATGTCCCAAAGCGTTTTACAGCCATTGAGGTACTTTGGAAGTGTAGTGTATTTAAGGAAGGATACACTTGCACTGGAGGCTGTTCAGAGAAGGTTCACTTGGTTGATTCCGGAGATGAGGGGGTTGACTTATGAAGATAGGTTGAGTAGATTGAGCCTATACACATTGGAGTTCAGAAGAATGAGAGGTGATCTTATCAAAACATATAGGATAATGAGGGGGCTCGACAAGGTGGATGCAGAGGGGATATTTCCACTCATAGGGGAAACTCAAACAAGGGGGCATTGTCCAAGAATAAGGGGCCGCCCATCTAAAACTGAGATGAGGAGAAATTTCTTCTATCAGTGGGTTGTAAATCTGTGGAATTCTCTGCCCCAGAGAGCTGTGGAGGCTGGGCCATTGAATGTATTTAAGGTGGAGATAGACAGATTTTTGAGCGATAAGGGAGTCAAGGGTTATGGGGAGCAGGCAGAGAAGTGGAGCTGAGTCCATGATCAGATCAGCCATGATCTTATTGAATGGCGGAGCAGGCTCGAGGGGCCAAATGGCCGACTTCTGCTCCTATTTCTTGTGTTCTTATGTGACAGTTGTAATGTAGGAAGCGCAGCAGCCAATTTGCGCACGGTAAGCTCCCACAAACAACAATGAGATAATGACCAGATAAACTGATGTTGGTTGAGGAATAAATATTTGTCAGATCCCGGGGAAAACTCCCATGCACTCCTTTGAATAGTGCCGTGGGATCTTATAGGCCCACCCGAGAAGGCAGAAGGGGCCTCGGTTTAACATCTCATCCAAAAGACGTTATCATCAACGTTGTTGTCACCACCTTTAGCTTCCGCAGCAACAAACTTTTCTTTGTTGCGTTATATTAAGCAGCGCACAGCAAGCTACAGTGATCATTGAGACTCTCACTGGGCTGTGTTGCTGGGTTCCACCACTTTTGGGTCAATAGCCTCGAAGAATTGTGAATCTGTGGAATTCTCTACCACAGAAAGTTGTTGAGGCCAGTTCATTAGATATATTCAAAAGGGAGTTAGATGTGGCCATTGCGGCTAAAGGGATCAAGGGGTATGAAGAGAAGGCAGGAATGGGGTACTGAGGTTGCATGATCAGCCATGATCATATTGAATGGCGGTGCAGGCTCGAAGGGCCGAATGGCCTACTCCTGCACCTATTTTCTATGTTTCTATGTTTCTCTGTAAGAACGCATTTTACTCCATTTAAACTAAAACTGTCCCAGAGACAGACAGACATTCAGAGTTTGCATCCAGTGGTCGTTAAAATAGCCGAGAAAGTGCGATCAAAAATGATGCCCATCACCACCTTCTTGGGACAACCAGATTTGGGGGAATACATTTTTGAACAATAAGGGAGTCAAGGGTTATGGGGAGCGGGCAGGGAAGTGGAGTTGAGGCCAGGATCAGATCAGCCATGGTCTTATTGAATGGCGGAGCAGGCTCGAGGGGCCAAATGGCCGACTCCTGTTCCTATTTCTTGTGTTCTTATGTAAAAATGTAGCCAACCCACCTTCTGAGAACACAAAAAATAGATCTCGCTCCTTGTTCCCAATCCTGTCCCCTGCATTTTCCTTTTTCTATAAATACGAAGAGGTGGACAATGAGGGGTAGGAGGAGACCCTAAGCTCCAGCCAGCCTGTCCCACACAATTGTGATACCTTCTGCATCACCATGTATACACTCTCCACCCGGAAGCCAGGTGATCTCATAGGAGAGGCAAAAATAACAGAGAAAAAAAAAAATTCTGGGAAAATCCTCTCTGATCCTCGGGTCGGGTTTAGCGGCGGCGCGGAGCAGCATCGCCCAGAAGAGCTGCGCCCGGTGTGCAACGCCCCCGGTTGTGACGCCAGCGCGGGTTTTGAATCCCGCCCGACCCGTCCGCCCCGCAGCGGCCGCCTGGGAAATCAGGACGGTCCCACCATCCCGACTGCAGAGAGGTGAGTCATGGACTCCTGAGGTAAGTGCGATTGTTTTGTCTTTCAATGTTTTTTGCGATTAATGTTGTGGCGGCGTGGGCAATGTATTGAGAATGTTTTAGTGAGTTTTTTTCCAGATATTTTTTTCCCCTAGTGTCTCTTGGAGCGTTCCCGGCTCGGCTCTTTAGCTCGGGAGTTTCCCATGCTCACGCGCTAAGAGAGGTGTACAACGCCTCCCTTAGCGCTGCACACCCTGACTCAGGGCCCAGCTGCTCAATTTTGCTGACTGAGGTGCAAACTGTTCCCCGGGCGCTAACTTTACCAACCGCCGCCATTGCCGCCCCGAAATCATCAAAGCTGAAAATCCAGATATTATTGATTCTAAGAGATCCCTCTGGACCTCAAAATTCTATGCACTACCTACCTTTTATACGAAGTGATCTTTACCAACTGTCCGCGTCTTCCCCATCTCCTGGCAGCGGATTGGCCCACTGTGAGTATTGTTGTCACCGCTGTGTCATCACAACAACGGTGGCTACACCCAGTGCCAGTTTACATAGATTTTATGCTCCGCTCTCTATTTTAATTGAGTTAGAAATTACTGCGAAAAGCTAAAATCAATAGCTAAATTGTATTTCACATTAGTTACAGGAGGGGAGTAGGTTTTGAAGCCAATTCCTTGCTGAGTGTAGACGGTATTGGAAACATTTATAAGTCGAAGGACACGCAGGCAGACACAGAGGCAGAGCAACCGCCTCGTGGCACATGCTCACAGTGAGGGATGAGGCTCCTCGAATCAATTCCCAATTATTTACAGCGCTTTTATACGTGTATTTCTTATTTAAAAAGAAATGGACCAGAAATTTGGTTGGAGTGTTCCGAAGGCCTTCATGTCAGGCTGAAAAGCTTTTAGCCCCGGGCCCAGCAAGATTCAGTGCTTGTGCCCTGAGAGTGGGGCGGAGTGCTAAGGGACCCGTACCACACCTCTCTCAGGGGCGCTAGGCCGGGGGAGCAACTGAATATCCCGCGCTAAAGAGCCGGCTTCGTAGCGCCCGAAGAGAGGCCTCCCTGCAAAAAAACAAAAGCGCAACAGAAAACACCAAAAACATTCCCTCTACATTACTCACCCCAAATAAAGTTAAATCGCAAAAAAAACCCTGTCACTCACCTTACTTGATGCAGTCGTTCCTTCCCTTGGCTCCCCGGGGCAGCTCTGCGCGCCAGCGTTCTCTGGCGGGGTCACTAGGGGGCGCTACGGGTGCAGCGCAAACCAAATGTTGCAGCCGTGTCGATACCGGGGGCGTTGCACACCGGCGCGGCGCTCCCTGGCGCTACTGCTCAGTGCCGCCTGTACCGGCCACACCGAATTTGTTGAGGGGCGCTAATGCCAATGCTCGCAGCTGGAAACATGTTAGCGCCCCTTGTACGCATTTTAGGCGCTCTACTCGGAGCTCCGTCGCGGCAAGCGAGCCCCAGGTGGCCAGAGGAATCGCTTCAAGGACACCCTCAAAGCCTCCTTGAAAAAATGTACCATCCCCACCGACACCCGCGAGTCCCCGGCCCAAGACCGGCCAAAGTGGAGGAGAAGCATCCGGGGAGGCGCCGAACACCTTGAGTCTCTTCGCCGGGAGCACGCGGAAGCCAAGCGCAAACAGCGGAAGGAGCGTACAGCAACCCACCCACCCGTCCCTCCAACCACCATCTGCCCCAGACACCGCCTGTGACAGAGACTGTCGGTCCCACATCATTCTCATCAGTCACCTGAGAACTCATATTAGTGTGGAAGCAAGTCATCCTCGACTCCGAGGGACTGCCTCTGAAGGAGAAGATGCATCTCTAGCCATATTTTTCCCCCATGCTACTCAAAACTCACGGAACTTTTCTTTTTAACGGAAGGAAAGTTGGAAATTTAAAATGAAGGGAGACATGGTCACCGGGGATTTTCTCTGTGGCTGTTTCCTGATCAGCCGCTGTCATTTTGCCGGAAGCCCGTTACAGATGCCTAAACCAAGGCTCTACCATCCTCTGCTGAATGCCCCCTGCTCTGCTGCGAAATACTGCCGTGGGATCTTTTATATCCACTTGAGAGAGCAGATGGGGCCTTGGTTTAAGATCTCATCTGAAAGCCGGCACCTCTCTTTCTGACTCTCTCTCTGACTCTCTCTCTGACTCTCTCTCTCCCTGACTGACTCTCTTCTCTCTGACTCTCTCTGACTGATTCTCTCTCTCTGACTGATTCTCTCTCTCTGACTCTCTCTCTCTCTCTGACTCTCTCTGACTGATTCTCTCTCTCGGACTCTCTCTCTGACTCTCTCTGACTGATTCTCTCTCTCGGACTCTCTCTCTCTGACTCTCTCTCTGACTCTCTCTGACTGATTCTCTCTCTCGGACTCTCTCTGACTGATTCTCTCTCTCGGACTCTCTCTGACTGATTCTCTCTCTCTGACTCTCTCTCTCTCTGACTCTCTCTCTGACTCACTCTCTCTCACTCTCTCTCACTCTCCCCTAGCACTGCACTGGGAGTGTCAGCCTGGATTACACGGCAGCATTAGCGGCACTTGGCAAATTCAGTGTGTCGGTACCGGCGGCACTGAGTGGGACGTGACCCCACAACCTTTGTGGCACAGGCGCGAGAGGGATAACCCGCTGAGCCGCGACTGACTGCTCAGATCGCCAAGCCCCAGGGTGGGAGCGGGCTGGTGGGTATCAATCAGCTGTGTTAACGCAGAGGTACGTTCGGTGGTTTGACGCGGCTGGTCGGTGCAGAGAGACCCTCTCCTCTGTGGTAACGCGGCCCCACAGAGACACTACGGCTGGTCTGATTTACACGCTCTCCTGCATTTAAAAATGAAAGCCCGTTTCTCCATCTCTCCACCACTTTTTGGATGTGTCAGAGTTATTATTCTCTGAGTGTTGGACAAGACCTTCAGCTGTAATAGGCAGCCTCGGGGGGGGGGGCGGTGCAGCCGAGACAGCATCGAGCCTTGACTGGGCCTTCTCAGAGCGAGTAAAGCCTATCGATCGGGTCTGATTGAAGGACAAGATGAAATTCTCAGGGCCTTGATTAAGTGCTGTGAGCAGCCAACTTGTGGCGTGATGGGGATCGATCGCTCGGCCCGAGGCACTGGACTGGTGCAAGGCCAGCACTCGTTGCCCGCTGAGACAGCCTGCCTTGTGATAAAGTGCCCTCTCTCTGCATCAACCATGGCTCCATGGTAGCGCGTTCTCTCTCTCTCTCTCACCTCCGAGTCAGAAAGGTGTGGGTTCAAGCTCCCGCCCTCCAGAGACATGAGCTCATCAGCTAGGTCGACACTCCAGGTGCAGTGCTGAGGGAGAATGCTCTAATTCTGACTTCCTGACTTGACTAGGTCCAACGCACACCTGTCCGGCCTCCCACATTCTACCCTACTTAAACTAGAGGTGATCCAAAACCCGTGTCCTAACTCGCACCAAGTCCCGCTCCCCCATCACCCACTGTGCTCGCTGACCTACATTGGCTCCCGGTTAAGCAACGCCTCGATTTCAAAATTCTCATATTTGTTTTCAAATTTCTCCATGGCTTCGCCCCTCCCTATAATCTCCTCCAACCACACAACCCCCCGAGATGTCTGCGCTCCTCAAATTCTGCCCCCTTGACCATCCCTGATTATAATCGCCCCAAGCTAACACCTTCACCGAGGCGTACGAAAGCATGGGCCTTACGCTAAACATTCGTAAGACAAAGGTCCTCCACCAACATGACCTCGCCCCACAGCACTGCCCCCCAGTCATCAAAATCCACAACATGGACCACTTGCCATACCTCGGGAGCCTACTATCAGCAAGGGCAGACATCGACGACGAGGTCCAACACCGCCTCCAGTGCGCCAGCATAGCCTTCGATCATCTGAGGAAGAGAGTGTTTGAAGACCAGGACCTGAAATCTTGCACCAAGCTTATGGTCTACAGGGCAGTAGTGATACCCGTCCTCCTATATGGCTCAGAGTCGTGGACTATATACAGCAGACATCTCAAAGTGCTGGAGAAGTACGACCAATGCTGCCTCCACAAGATCCTGCAAATCCCCTGGGAGGACAGATCCACCAACGTTAGTGTTCTCGCTCTGGGCAACAACCCCAGCATTGAAGCACTGACCACACTCGACCAGCTCCGTTGGGCGGGCCAATCGTTCGCATGCCCGATTGACTCCCAAAGCAAGCGCTTTACCCGGAACTCCTACACGGCAAGCGAGCCCCAGGTGGACAGAGGAAACATTTTAAGGACACCCTCAAAACCTCTTTGATAAAATGCAACATCCCCACTGACACCTGGGAGTCTCTGGACAAAGACTGCCCTAAGTGGAGGAATAGCATCCGGGAGGGTGCTGAGCACCTCGAGTCTCGTCCCGAGAGCATGCAGAAAACAAGCGCAGGCAGCGGAAAGAGCGTACGGCAAACGAGGCTCCCCACCCACTCCTTCCTTCAACCACCGTCTGTCCCACCTGTGATAGAGACTGCAATTCCCGTATTGAACTGTACAGCCACGTGAGAACTCACTTTTAGAGTGGATAAAGTCTTCCTCGATTTCGAGGGACTGCCTATGATAATCGCTCAACCATTGGTGGCCGTGCCTTCAGCTGCCTGGGCCCCAAGCTCTGGAACTCCCTCCCTAAACCTCTCCGCCTCTCTACCTCTCTTTCCTCCTTTAAGATGCTCCTTGAAACCTGCCTCTTTAATCAAGCTTTTGATCACCTGCGCTAATTTCTATTTATGTGGCTCGGTGTCTCCGAATACTCCAGTGAAGCGCATTGGAACGTTTCAAGAAGTTAAATGCACTATATAAATACAAGTTGTTGTTGTTGCTATCTTTCGGATGAGGCGCTAAACCGAGGCCCCTTTTGCCTTCCTTCAGGCGGATGTAAAAGATCCCACGGCACTAGAGTGGGGAAGTTCTCACCGGTGCCCCGGCCAATGTTCCCTGTCATTTATTCTGAGTGCGTGGCCCCTTTAATGGGCTACACGGCCCATTCAACATTCTGCACGTGCGCAGTCGTTCAATTTAACAGCCAGCTGACCGTCTGTGTGGGAATATCAGAGTGCTGCACGGCCACGCGGCCTAACGGGAACATTGATCCTGGCCAATATTTATCCCTCGACCAAATCTAAAACAGATTATCCGGGTCATTATCGCAGTGCTGTTTGTGGGAGCTTGCTGTGCGCAAGTTGGCTGCCGCGTTTCCTACATTACAACAGTGACCATACTTGAAAAGTACTTCATTGGTTGTAAAGCACTTTGAGACGTGCGGTGGTCATGAAAGGTGCGATAGAAATGTAAGTCTTTCTTTTTCAATGCTGAGGAACTGTTTCATAAATTGCAAGTATTAATTGGCAGGAATTTGGAACCCAGCATCGAGCAAATGCAATTCAAAACGTTCCTCCAGATTGATTATTTTGGCTTCAGGTTTTCTCAATACGGTTTGTACAAAAGTTATACACCACTTATTTTTTTTTTAATCTGTTGCCACATGGATTTTTTTCATTTTTGTTCCACAGGGCTCTGGGGAATACAGATTAAATCCGTAACCACAACTGAAGCACTTGAGCCACACCTGCAGACGTGCGATCGATGCACACAGTAAGTGGTGGACGGGCCCCCTGGTGACCTGCTTTCGAACGTCTGCGGGCCACTGTGACTGTCTTGCCCACCTCAGCTGGCTCCAGAAGACTGAACTTGCATTTTCGACAGCACCTTTATGCCACCTCACGCCGTTCCAAGACACACAGCAAGCTCCCACTGCAATGTGTGCACCTGTGAGGATGCTCACAGGTTTGTAGAGCTGTTGCTCCCAGGCTGCCTGCAATTTCTGCGGTCTGGAAGAGTCCGTGTTCCACGTTTTCATTGAATGTGCGAGGTTGCAGCCCCTGTTCCATTATTTGAAGGGGCTGCTCCTCAAATTCTGGCTGCACTTCAGTCCCACACTCCTGATCTTTGGGCACCCTGTGCGGAGGGGAGCGGGCAGGTCCGAGGGCCTCCTCGTAGGACTGCTCCTGGGCACGGCCAAGGGGGCCATCAGCCGGTCCAGGCAGCGGGCGGTCGAGGGGGTCGTTCAGCCCGACTGCCTGCCTCTCTTCTGCGCCTACATCCGAGCCAGGGTGTCCCTGGAGATGGAGCACGCGGTGTCCACCGGTACGCTCGCGGCCTTCCGCGAGAGGTGGGCGCCGGAGGGACTGGAGTGCATCATCACTCCGGGCAACCAAATTTTAATTTGATTTTATATGTTTTAAAGTTTAATTTGTTTTAATTGCCGGGTTTTTAGTGTCCCCCTCCTCTTTTATAGGGGGCACTTGTAAATTATGGTTTTAGAGCCCCCAAAAAAACACGAAAAAAACTACAAAAATACAAAAGAAAACATAAACAAAAAAAAGGGGCCTTGGGAAATGTTTGGAGTGTCCCCCAGATCGGGGGGCACGATTTAATGTTTATTTGTTTACTCCAAAAGAGTTGTAGAGCTGTTGCATTGTGAGTGGCTTAGCCAGTCACGTGATGTTTGCAAGACTCAGTTAGGTCTAGGTCATCCACGATGAGCTATGCAGTTGTGAGCCTCATGGATGAACCAGTAATGTGTAGTATGGTTGTTAAACCTTTCAAAATTCTCATTGTTATTTTCAAATCCCTCCATGGCCCTCGCCCCTCCCTACCTCTGTAATCTCCTCCAGCCCCACAACCCCCTGAGATGTCTGCGCTGCTCGAATTCTGCCCTCTTGAGCATCCCTGATTATAATCACTCAATCATTGGTGGCTGTGCCTTCTGTTGCTTGGGCCCCAAGCTCTGGAACTCCCTCCTTAAACCTGTCCCTCTCTCGACCTCTCTTTCCTCCTTCAAGACGCTCCTTAAAACCTACCTCTTTGACCAGGCTTTTGGTCACCTGCACTAATTTCTACTTATGCGGCTTGGTGTCAAATTTTTATTGCATAATACTCCTGTGAAGCGCCTTGGGACATATCACTACATTAAAGACGCTATATAAATACAGGTTGTTGCTGTTAATAAACCAACTAGTCCTTAATATCCTAATAGCAATATATTGCTATAAATTCTTAATCAAAGGACTTATGAAGCAAATGCATTACTGCCACAACTAGTAACATGCTCAATGACCAAATCAGCCAATGTGCTAATTGTCCCCCCACCCACGATCATGAGGAAATCCCCCCCCCGCTACCCCGATGCCCTGATCGCCGATCCATGATCGTTCTGGAACCCGTCCTCCCACTGACTACCGAGGGCCATGCCTCTTGGTAACCTGGCTGGGGACCATGCTCAGCCTCCTGCCACCAGAGTTCCGCTTTTGTCCGCCGATAATGTAGTCAACCTGCGTGGAGATTATTGAAGCGCGCCGTTAAGACAGGCAGGGATCTCTTGTCCCTCGGACTCTCCGTGTGACCCGTCCACTACCGGGGTCTCCTCCCGCTGTCTGCAATATTAAAAAGAAAGACTTGCATTTATATAGCGCCTTTCACAACCACTGGACGTCTCAAAGCATTTTACAGCCAATGAAGTACTTTTGGAGTGTAGTCACTGTTGTAATGTGGGAAACGGGGCAGCCAATTTGCGCACAGCAAGCTCCCACAAACAGCGATGTGATAATGACCAGATAATCTGTTTTTGTTATGTTGATTGAGGGATAAGCTCCCCTGTATTTCTTTAAAATAGTGCCATGGGATCTTTTACATCCACCTGAAAGAGCAGACGGGACCTCGGTTTAACGTCTCATCCGAAAGACAGCACCTCTGGCAGTGCAGTGCTTCCTTAGCACTGCACTGGGAGTGTCAGTCTAGATTTATTTGCTTCAGTCACTGGAGTGGGACTTAAACCCACAACCTTCTGACTCAGCAGCGAGAGTGCTACCCACTGAGCCACAGCTGACACTGTAAGGTAAGGAATAATTGAAACATTTGAATAACACTCCTCTCACCTTTACAGAACCATTAGCCCAAATGCATTAGCACCTCTGTCAATACAGCACAAAGACAGAGGGCGGCATTAATGTGTTAAGGGTCTTTAGACTGGTATCGCTAACAACAACAAGCCAGCCCACGGCTGCTTTTAAGAGTCACAGCGATGCTGACATCATCAGAATGAAGTGGTGCTGGTTAATGGGGTGTGAGTGTGTGAGGTTGTTGTCGTGGAATCCTGTGTGGTGTTGTGTAAAACCTCGCATCGGTGCTTGATTCCCACAGGTTTGCGTGGAGAGAGAAAAAAAAGCAAAAAGGCTTTGATTTCCCCGGTGCGTCGTTGGGAAGTTCTTGCACACAGCGAAAGCCATGGCAGCTGTCAACTTCCAGGGCACAGGCATCACTCTGCGGGGGGGGGGGGAGGGGAGAACAAAAATATTACTTCATTTGTGCAGGCTGAACAAAGCGCAAAGCGAGCCTTCCAGTTACGTACATCATTCCAATGACCACCCCGAAACATCAAACACTCCGTCATATACTTCTAGTTGTACGTGCTCAGAATCACTGACTGAAACAGCGACGTAGCAACAGCAGGAGGACATTCAGCCCCTCGAGCCTGTTCTGCCATGCAACTAGACCATGGCTGATCTGTAATGTCAATGGATGGAAAATCCAAAGAATCTGTGATTTTCCGATAAGCATGCGAACAATGTGACCTGCCCAGCAGAGCTGAGCCATTCACACCCCATCTAGACTCATCTTTTGTTTCTTAACTTGTACCATAACCATCATTTTTGGTTCCGTAACCCCTCATACCCTTATCCAACAAAAAAATATCCATCTCAGTCTTGACATTTTAAATTGACCCTCCAGCCTCAACCGATTTTTTGGGGGGAGAGAGTTCCAGATTTCTCACCAGCCTTTGTGTGAAGAAGTGCTCCCTAACATAGAAATATTGTGCCCAAGTTTCGGGCCGCGCCTAGAACGGCGCAGCCCCGACCTGGATGCCCGTTTTTCGTGCCACAAAGTGCACCTAAAAAAAAACTTACCTATTCTCCGGCTCCCTGCAGGCCCTCTGGAGCTGGGCGCGGCGCAGCACGAGCTGTAGGGGGCGGAGCCAGGTCCCTGCACTGAAAACAGTGCCGGGACCTCTGCACATGCGCGCTACAGTGGGCGTGCATGTGCAGTAGCTTCAGGCGTCCAAAACTGTGGGAGGGGCCCGAAGCACGCAGCCCCTAGCCCTGGCCGAATGGCCTCACTGGGGCTGCGTGGATAAGGCTGCCTCCCACGCCCAGCTCCTGCTTCCTCCCGACCCGACTCGACTCCCGCTTAACCCCCCCCTCCCACCGCTCCCGGACCCGACCCGACCCGCGCTCCTCCCTCACACCAGAACCAACCCGACCGCCCCCCCCACTCCCCAGACCGGACCCGACCCGACCCGACATCCCCCTGCCCCCCCGACCCCGACCCGTGCTCTCCCCAACCCGACCCGCGCTCCCGACCCCGGACCCCGGACCCGACCTGACCCGACCCAACACCACCGACTTGTAAATCTGGTGCTGGGGACGGGCCCTGCCCGAAGTCTTGGGCCCGGCCGGTCCAGCCCGTTCAGCCTCCCTCCCCCTTTTCCTTCCCCCGTCTTCTCCTTCACCCCCCTTCTCCTTTCCCCCCTTCTCCTTTCCTCCCCCCTTCTCCTTCCCCCCCTCTCCTTCCCCCCCTTCTCCTTTCCCCCCCCATCTCTTCCCCCCCCTCTCCTTACCCCCCCCACCCTTCTCCTTTTTTTGATTGATTTATTGATGTTTTTATCATTCATTATTAATGATGGCTCTTTATTTGCAAAACTGAAGTGTTTAATTTTTGTAAACTTCCCTTTAAACACCCCCCCCCGCCATTCCCTACGCCTGATTTGTAACCTACGCCTGATTTTCTAAAATGTAGACAAGGTTTACTCCATTCTAAGTTAGTTTGGAGTAAGTTTTCACTGCCGAAACTTTGAAAACAGGCGTAAGTGGCCGGACATGCCCACTTTTGAAAAAAAAATTCTGTTCCAAAGTGAAACTGTTCTAACTGACTAGAACTGGAGCAAACTAAATGCCGAGAATTTGAATTTCTAAGATACTCCATTCTACACCAGTTGCTCCAAAAAATCAGGAGCAACTGAGGCCGAAACTTGGGCCCATAGAAACATAGAAAATAGGTGCAGGAGTAGGCCATTCAGCCCTTCGAGCCTGCACCACCATGCAATATGATCATAGCTGAACATGCAACCTCAGTACCCCATTCCTGTTTTTTCCATACTCTTTGATCTCTTTAGCTGTAAGGGCCACATCTAACTCCCTTTTGAATATGTCCAATGAACTGGCCTCAACAACTTTCTGTGGTAGAGAATTCCACAGGTTCACAACTCTCTGGGTGAAAACGTTTCTCCTCATCTCGGTCCTATATGGCCTACCCCTTATCTTTAGACTGTGACCCCTGGTTCTGGACTTCTCCAACATCGGGAACATTCTAACCTGTCCAATCCCGTCAGAATTTTATAAGTTTCTATGAGATCCCCTCTAATTCTTCTAAATTCCAGTGAATATAAGCGTAGCCGATCCAGTCTTTCTTCATTTGATAGTCCTGCCATCCCGGGAATCAGTCTGGTGAACCTTCGCTGCACTCCCTCAATAGCAAGCACGTCCTTCCTCAGATCAGGAGACCAAAACTGCACACAATACTCAAGGTGAGGCCTCACCAAGGCCCTGTACAACTGCAGTAAGACCTCCCTGCTCCTATACTCAAATCCTCTCGCTATGAAGGCCAGCATGCCATTTGCTTTCTTTGCTGCCTGCTGTACCTGTATGCCAACTTTCAATGACTGATGTACCATGACACCCAGGTCTCGTTGCACCTCCCCTTTTTCTAATCTGCCACCATTCAGATAATAATCTGCCTTCTTGTTTTTGCCACCAAAGTGGATAACCTCACATTCATCCACATTATACTGCATCTGCTCTGCATTTGCCCACTCACCTAACCTGACCAAGTCACCCTGCAGCCTCTTAGCATCCTCCTCGCAGCTCGCAGCCCTGAACGGCCTGCCTCTAATTTTAAGGTTATGCTCCCTTTTTCTGGGCTCCTCCCACCAGTGGAAATAGATTCTCTCTACCCTATCAAATCCTTTCATCATCTTAAACACCCCGATTAGATCACCTCTTAATCTTCTATACTCGAGAGGATACAAGCCCAGTCTATGCAACGTCCAACAATAGGTTTCACGAAATAAAAATTAAAAATGCTGGAAATCTCAGCTTATGATACTGTTTGATCAAATATCTGCCAAAGACCCGCTTTCACAGTCACATCTCTTTCTGTAGCAACTGTCTCCATCTCCGACGTGTGAGACCATAACCTTTTTTTTCCTTTTTCTTTATATTTACTAACCCCCCCCTTGTTTTCTCTGTTTCCCGTGGCAGCTGGTGATCATTCCGCCATTCACACCCTATCTAGACTCATCTTTTGTTTCCTAACTTGTGCCATTAGCATCTCAAGTCGGTCCATCGTCCCCTTTGTCTCTCTAATCTCTCCTGCCTTCCACCCTATCACAGACCTTCCCTTTTGTTCTTTCCTCCCCTCCCCCTTTCAGTGCTCCTTAAGGATTTGTTCTTTCTGAACACTCTCCAGTTCTGACGAAGGGTCATCAACCTGAACCGTTAACTTTGTTTCTCTCTCCACAGATGCTACCTGACCTGCTGAGATTTCCAGCATTTCAGATTCCAGCATCAGCAGTATTTTTGCTTGTGTAATGGGTTTCACGAGTTGTGATTGTGTCCCAAAACTGCTGGGCAGATCCTTCAAGCTTCAGCCATCCCCGGGGACCACAGTTTGTAGCGGCAGTGTTCTTCTCGCTTCCCGCTGGCTGGCTCAGCTGCTCCAACTGACCGCCGGCGGTCTCATCGGAGATGAGCCTCCAACCACACGTTTGCGCCCGACCTTCACTCCTCACCCTCACGCATGAGCCTTCCCCCCTTCGGGCCTTCCTTCCTCCGGTCCTGATCTTCATTCTTCCGGCGACGTTCGGGCTTTCCTCCCACCGGCGATGTTCAGGCCTTCATTCCTCAAGCGACGTCCTGGTTTTCATTCCTCCGATGATGTTCGGGCCTTCCCTCCTCCAGCGAGGTCCTAACCTTCCTCCCTCTGGCGAGGTCCTGGCCTTTCTCCCACCAGCGATGTTCAGGCCTTCATTCCTCTGGCGAGGTCCTAACCTTCCCTCCTCCAGCGAGGTCCTGGCCTTCCTTCCTCCGGCGAGGTCCTGGCCTTCCTTCCTCCAGCGAGGTCCTAACCTTCCCTCCTCCAGCGAGGTCCTGGCCTTCCTTCCTCCGGTAAGGTCCTGGCCTTCCTCCCACCGGTGAGGTCCTAACCTTCCCTCCTCCAGCGAGGTCCTAACCTTGCTTCCTCCGGCGAGGTCCTAACCTTCCCTCCTCCGGCGAGATCCTAACCTTCCCTCCTCCGACGAGGTCCTGGCCTTCCTTCCTCCGGTGACGTCCTAACCTTCCCTCCTCCAGCGAGATCTTAACTTTCCCTCCTCCAGCGAGGTCCTAACCTTCCCTCTTCCAGTGAGGTCCTAACCTTCCCTCCTCCGGCGAGGTCCTAACCTTCCCTCCTCCAGCGAGGTCCTAACCTTCCTTCCTCCGGCGAGGTCCTAACCTTCCTTCCTCCGGCGAGATCCTAACCTTCCCTCCTCCGGCAAGGTCCTAACCTTCCCTCCTCCAGCGAGGTCCTAACCTTCCTTCCTCCGGCGAAGTCCTAACCTTCCTTCCTCCGGCGAGGTCCTGGCTGTCCTTCCTCTGGCGAGGTCCTAACCTTCCCTCCTCCGGCGAGATCCTAACCTTCCCTCCTCCAGCGAGGTCCTAACCTTCCTTCCTCCGGCGAGGTCCTAACCTTCCTTCCTCCGGCGAGGTCCTAACCTTCCTTCCTCCGGCGAGGTCCTAACCTTCCTTCCTCCGGCGAGGTCCTGGCCTTCCTTCCTCCGGCGAGGTCCTGGCCGTCCTTCCTCCGGCGAGGTCCTAACCTCCCCTCCTCCGGCGAGGTCCTAACCGTCCTTCCTCCGGCGAGGTCCTAACCTTCCTTCCTCCGGCGAGTTCCTAACCTTCCTTCCTCCGGCGAGGTCCTAACCTTCCTTCCTCCGGCGAGGGCCTGGCCGTCCCTCCTCCGGCGAGGTCCTAACCTTCCCTCCTCCAGCGAGGTCCTAACCTTCCTTCCTCCGGCGAGGTCCTAACCTTCCTTCCTCCGGCGAGGTCCTAACCTTCCTTCCTCCGGCGAGGTCCTAACCTTCCCTCCTCCGGCGAGGTCCTAACCTTCCTTCCTCCGGCGAGGTCCTAACCTTCCTTCCTCCGGCGAGGTCCTGGCCTTCCTTCCTCCGGCGAGGTCCTGGCCTTCCTTCCTCCGGCGAGGTCCTAACCTTCCTTCCTCCAGCAAGGTCCTAACCTTCCCTCCTCCGGCGAGGTCCTAACCTTCCTTCCTCCGGTGAGGTCCTGGCCGTCCTTCCTCCGGCGAGGTCCTAACCTCCCCTCCTCCGGCGAGGTCCTAACCGTCCTTCCTCCGGCGAGGTCCTAACCTTCCTTCCTCCGGCGAGGTCCTAACCTTCCTTCCTCCGGCGAGGTCCTAACCTTCCTTCCTCCGGCGAGGACCTGGCCGTCCCTCCTCCGGCGAGGTCCTAACCTTCCCTCCTCCAGCGAGGTCCTAACCTTCCCTCCTCCAGTGAGGTCCTATTCTTCCTTCCTCCGGCGAGGTCCTAACCTTCCCTCCTCCGGCGAGGGCCTGGCCGTCCCTCCTCCGGCGAGGTCCTAACCTTCCTTCCTCCGGCGAGGTCCTAACCTTCCTTCCTCCGGCGAGGTCCTAACCTTCCTTCCTCCGGCGAGGTCCTAACCTTCCCTCCTCCGGCGAGGGCCTGGCCGTCCCTCCTCTGGCGAGGTCCTAACCTTCCTTCCTCCGGCGAGGTCCTGGCCTTCCCTCCTCCGGCGAGGTCCTAACCTTCCTTCCTCCGGCGAGGTCCTGGTCTCCCCTCGGCCGCTGGCCCCACTCAACGGCAGAGTCTCCGTCGAGCACGTGGTGTGCACTATGGCTGTGGTCATTCTGACCTCTCTGACCTTTCCTCCTTCCACGAAGTGGACCTCTGCCCATCTCAATGCCTGCCCTCAGCCAGACCTCAGTTTTCTCGCCACCTCACCGAAGGGCTGCTCAGCGCCGAGCTTACGGCTTGCATCCCGCCGTCGGCAACTCGGCCCATACAGCAGTGCCTGGTCTCCAGTCGTCTTGGACCACCTTGCCACTGGACCAGGTTCCCACGCAGACGGTGCAGTCACGTGTGACTGCTCAGCCAATCAGGTACGGCATTCCACAGCTTTCTCATCAAGAACAATGGGAATTCCGTATCGACCATTGTTATCAATGAGAGGCGGAGAAACGGGTGCCGACCTGGACCCCCTGGGGGAGTGGAGTGTGCACACAAGCGGAGTGTGCCGGGCTGCAAGATCGGGACACAGACCCCCGCGATCCAACCTCCAGCAGGCCGCGGCCAAAAACGTTTAATTTTCAAATCGCCCTTTAGGTTTGGCCCGTGAGCGGCCTGCAGCATTGCCACCCCTGCGCGCAGCTTCACGTGGCGCCAACGAAATTTCGCTCTGGGGCGAAAACGGGGGCGCTGCGCTTGGTGATGATGTCGTCACCGCTGGCGGAGCGGAGCGGGACGCTACCGGTTACCGCCGCTGCTAAACTCCCGCAGGGCGCCAACGGGGGAACTAACGCTCTGAATTTCTCCTCCTTAAAGCCGTACCTTTCCTGCTTCTCCGGGTTAGCGGTTGGAAAACGATAGGCTGGCGGCATGCAGTTTCCTGGGATCATCCCGCAGTGAGAATTTGGCTGCTCTGTTCCCTGGATAGACTGATAGAGGCTTCGGGAGCCCCTTTAAGAACACAGAGTTTTAAAAAAAAAACAAAACGATGTTTCCAATGTTAACAACACGAGTTTCAGCTTTAATGAATACATCAGTGAAGCAGATAATAAATAGCGAAACAGATAATATTTTTAATTAAATTACTTATTAAAAACATTACAATTTAATAAAAGAGTTGATTGTACTCCAGGTCATTTCATTGTCTTGCTCATTAGAAAGTGAGATTACAATCTTGCCACAAACAGCACGTCTCCAACCATCCAGCATTGACGGGGAAAGTGAGAGTGAGACCGATTTCCAAATTAAATAAACTGGAATTAGAACACAAGCCTATTGGTGTCAAAGGGGGCGATTTTAACCCCCAAAAATGGGTGGGTCATGGTCGGGTGGGAGGTCCCTATCTCTGTAATCTCCTCCAGCCCCACAACCCCCCGAGATGTCTGCGCTCCTCTAATTCTGCCCTCCTGAGCAGCCCCGATTATAATCGTTCAACCATCGGTGGCCGTGCCTTCAGCTGCCTGGGTCCCAAGCTCTGGAACTCCCTCCCTAAACCTCTCTGACTCTCTTTCCTCCTTCAAGACGCTCCTTAAAACCTACCTCTTTGACCAAGCTTTTGGTCACCTGTGCTAATGTCTACTTATGTGGCTCGGTGTCAAATTTTTTCGCAAAATACTCCTGTGAAGCATCCTGGGGACGTTTCCCTATGTTAAAGTAGCTATATAACTGCAAGTTGTTGTTGTTAAAGAGTTAAAAAAGTTGAATCCCGACTCCAAGCCGCCCATTGCGGTTTAATGGACGCGGGACGGGGAGCTGGGTATCCAACCCGCTCCCAGGAGGCAACCCATTGTAATGATCTGGGCTGCCTCAAGGTGATCCAGTATTACATAGAAACATAGAAACATAGAAAATAGGTGCACGAACAGGCCATTC
This sequence comes from Pristiophorus japonicus, assembly GCF_044704955.1. Classification (NCBI taxonomy): domain Eukaryota; kingdom Metazoa; phylum Chordata; class Chondrichthyes; family Pristiophoridae; genus Pristiophorus; species Pristiophorus japonicus. The sequence continues at coordinate 23,040,923 of NC_092000.1, read as the reverse complement.
GGCCCTTCGAGCCTGCACCACCATTCAATAAGATCATGGCTGATCATTCACCTCAGTACCCCTTTCCTGCTTTCTCTCCATACTCCTTCATCCCTTTAGCCGTAAGGGCCACATCTAACTCTCTCTTGAATATATCCAATGAACTGGCATCAACGACTCTCTGCGGCAAGGAATTCCACAGGTTAACAACTCTCTGAGTGAAGGAGTTTCTCCTTCTCTCAGTCCTAAATGGCTTACCCCTTATCCTATGACTATGTCACCTGGTTCTGGACTTCCCCAACATCGGGAACATTCTTCCCGCATCTAACCTGTCCCGTCCCGTCCCGTCAGAATCTTATACATTTTAACTCTGGTTGGTCGGGTGTCCCGGGTCTCGGGAAACACTCCAGCTCAAGGAAGATTAGAATCGCTCAGAACGATCAGGCCCAGAATGATCTCCTGGAATCATAGAATGGTCACAGCGCAGACGGAGGCCATTCGACCCGTCGAGCCCGTGCCGGCTCTCTGCAAAATCATCATCATAGGTGGTCCCTCGAAACGAGGATGAATTGCTCCCACGCCAAAAAAGGGATGAGTTCACAGGTCTTTCAATGAATATTCCAGATCCTGAACTACATATTGAAGGGGTGGAAGATGCCTGTGCGGGGATTTTTTTAAACATGTGGTGGTTGTTCCACACCAGCCACCACACGGGCTTGACAGAGCTAGGCCTTGGTCCAGTGGCAAGGGTTAACCAGGACGACTGGAGACCAGCTCTGCTGCACAGACCTAGTGCGCACAAATATCACAGTGTGGGCTGGCCCATGCTGCCCCTGGGCCCCTGGCCCCGAACTCACGGCTTCCCTGGGCCCCGATTATGTCACTCTACAGCCTCTCGCCACTCCTTCACCACGACCTCAGCCAGTCCCACTCCCCCGCCCTTTCCCCATAGCCCTGCAAATCTTTTTCCTTCAGGTACGTATCCAATTCTCTTTTGAAAGCCACGATTGAGTCTGCCTTCACCACCCTTTCAGGCAGCGCATTCCAGATCCTAACCATTCGCTGCTTGAGTTTCTCCTCATGTCGCCTTTGGTTCTTTTGCCAATCACCTTAAATCTGTGTCCTCTGGTTCTCCACCCTTCTGCCAATGGGAACAGTTTCTCTCTATCTAGTCTATCCATGATTTTGAACACCTCTATCAAATCTCCTCTCAACCTTCTCTGCTCTAAGGAGAACATAGAAACATAGAAACATAGAAATTAGGTGCAGGAGCAGGCCATTTGGCCCTTCGAGCCTGCACCACCATTCAAGAAGATCATGGCTGAGCATTCAACCTCATTCCTGCTTTCTCTCCATACCCCTTGATCCCTTGATCCCAGCTTCTCCAGTCTATTCACGTACCTGAAGTCCGTCATCCCTGGAACCATTCTTGTAAATCTTTTCTGCGCCTTTACACTTACCTGCTGGATCCAGTGTCCCTGCCTTACCCACCCACCGCGATTGCACTCCCCCACCTCCGGGGGGCTCCGATCTCCCCTCACGAGGCCCCTGATCGTCTTCATGGCTTCCCACCTCCAGCCCCTAACCACCCCTCAACAATGCTCCTCCAGCCTTCCCTCCCCCTCCAGCCCCAATCATCCTCCAGCCCCGATCCCTCCCTCCCTCCTCTCTGCGGCCTGTTCCCGCAGGCCTACTCACCCTCAGCCAACCCGCCTCTCTCAAACCGTCTGTCTAGGGGCACGGAAACAAAGCTGTTAAATATAAATCAGGCTCGGCCATTCGATTCAGCAGGGCCTGTGGAAAACCCCTTTTCCCCAGATTTCTTGACTTAACTTGAAAATTGACTTATAATTAAAGATTTGTTCTTCATTAAACTGATGGTTTAACCATCAGCAGGCCGGGGCCATTGGAGGGAGCAGCGTGCGGCGGTATACCACTGCAAGGAGCAGCGCGTGTTGCTGCAGGAGGGCGACGGCTACGAAACCAGGTCGTTGATTACAGTGCGGGCAGGCACAGCAGGAGGGGCGAAGGAGTAGCAAGAGTTTGTAGATGTAAGTGACCGGGGCCCAGGAAAGGCGAGAGTTCGGGGCTCCGAAGAGGCGAGGGCCCAGGGGCACACTGCGATATGTGTGCGCACTAGGTCCGTGCAGCAGAGCTGGTCTCCAGTCGTCTTGGTTAACCCTTGCCACTGGACCAAGACCTAGCTCTGTCAAGCCCGTGTGGTGGCTGGTGTGCAACGGTCACCCTCCGTTAAAAAAATCCACGCACAGGCATCTTCCACCCTTCAGGATGTAGCTCGGGACCTGGAATATTAGGTCCTTCATTGAAACACCTGTGAACTCATCCCTTTTTGGCAAGCCATCCTCGCTTCGAGGGACTGCCTATGATGATGATGATGATGGTTGAGACTCTAAGGGAATCAAGGGATATGGGGATTGGGCAGGAAAGTGGAGTTGAGGTAGAAGATCAGTCGTGATCTCATTGAATGGCGGAGCAGGCTCGAGAGGCCTTGCGCCATTCTCCTGCTCCTATTTCTTATGTTCTGATGTAACAGTGACTACACTTTCAAAAAGTACTTCATTGGCTGTAAGGCACTTTGGGACATCCGGTGGTCATGATGGGCACTATATAAATGCAAGTCTTGCTTTTATTTTCAGAGTTGGAAACCCCAATGAGTTGGCCAACCTCACGAGCGCTCATTTAGGCCCCACAAGGAAACCTTGGGCCTACTTGGGCAGGCTTCGTCCTGCACCCCTCACTCCAGGCCGTGATTGGCTGCAAGCAGTAGCTGATTGCTGAGCTGGTTAATAGGATCAGTACCAGGCTAAGTGACCACAATGAGGTCATGCTTCAGCAGACTCAAGGAAATCAATACTGGTTTATTATTTATTGGCGAAAATCTGCATTGTTTTCTCAAATTTTTTGTGCAAATCAGTGTTACTGAGAATCAATGTTATTTGTTTAAATCTATTAGTGAGCTATTATTCTTTGTGTTAATTATCAATGAACATTAGCCTTGCTTTGCGATATACTGGTGAGAATCTGTGGCATTTCCCTAATCCTTCTCCCCCTATAGTTCAGCTATTGTGTTTATGTTGGACACGGGCCGATCCCCTCTCAGCTTGCTGAAACTCCGAGCCGCAGTGACACTGCCCTTTTTGGAACAGCTATTTCTTTTTCTGGCACACTTTCTTCCCTTTTCCGCCATTCTGCTCTTCTGAAGGCGTCTACTCTACTGAGGTGGGGTATCGTATCTCAGCAATGCCAGTCACTCTCTGGGCACATACCCAACTGGTTGCAGCTCACCAGCGCATCCTGGCAGTGAGTGTTCGACACGTTATTCATCTCCATGCAGCCAATCCTGTCATCCAACATAAATACACAGAGACACTCGCGCGCGCGCGCACACAGGCACACACATGGCCAGCCGCATGCATACATGCACACACACACACACACACATACACACACACAGATAGGCACTCGCACCCTCGCACCCACAGACACACACAGATGTGCACACACAGACGTGCACAAGTGCACACACATGCACAAGTGCATGACTGCGCATGCACACATGAAAAGACAGGAACACACACATGGACACCATCATCATCATCAGCAGTCCCTCGAAATCGAGGAAGTCTTGCTTCTACTCTAAAAGTGAGTTCTCAGGTCACTGTACAGTCCAATATGAGAATTACAGTCTCTGTCACAAGTGGGACAGACAGGTTGAGGGAAAGGGTGGGTGGGGAGTCTGGTTTGCCGCACGTTCCTTCCGCTGCCTGCGCTTGATTTCTGCATGCTCTCGGCGACGAGACTCGAGGTGCTCAGCGCCCTCCCGGATGCTCTTCCTCCACTTAGGGCGATCTTTGGCCAGGGACTCCCAGGTGCCGGTGGGTATGTTGCATTTTATCAGGGAGGCTTTGAGGGTGTCCTTGTAACGTTTCCTCTGCCTACCTGGGGCTCGCTTACCATGTAGGAGTTTCGAGTAGAGCGCTTGCTTTGCGAGTCTTGTGTCAGGCATGTGGACAATGTGGCCCGCCCAACGGAGCTGGTCGAATGTGGTCAGTGCTTCGATGCCGGGAATGCACATGCACATGTACACACAGACAAACACACACAGGCAGGCACATGCATCCGCACACAAACACACACAACACACACACTCACACAAACACACACAACACACACACATGCAAACACACACACACACGCAAAGTCACTCACACACATATACACACAGGCACATGCACACGCACATAAACACACACACAGAGGCGCATACACGACCACGCGCATGCATGCACACACAGGCAGGCACACACACAGACAGACGCACACACATACACGCACAGACAGGCGCATACCTGGACATGCACACGCGAACACATAGACAGGCGAAGACACACACACACACACGCGTAAATTCACATGTGCACAGACACACACATACACAAACACAGTTTTCTGTCAGGGCCATTTGAAAGTAACCGGATGCAGAAATTCTGTCTGATTACCCCCTCCATACCTGATGGGAACGATAGCTTCACAACTGCTGCCGGGCCTGAGATCAGCCCGATAAGCTCGGAGCAAGGATCTGACTCATTGCTCACAATATCTGAAGCTGCTGCGACTGACGACATGCTGATGTCATTGTGCATCGATCATGTCATGTTCCCAACATTACAATAGTGACTTCACTTCAAAAGCCCTTTGGAATGCCCTGAGGCCAGGAAAGGTGCGATGTAAATGCAAGCTACTCCTTTCATTACTTGCATGCTGTCTTTCAGCACAATTTGTGGACAATTGGCAGAATATTAACTCTCTCCGCAGAAAGGGAAGCTGGGCGGAATGGGAGTGAAATGCTGAGAGGTTATTTCCCCCTGACTGGAGTGTCTGGAACTAAAGGGGCACAGTCTCAGGATAAGACCGAGATGAGGAGGAATTTCTTAACTTAGAGGGCTTTGAATCTTTGGAATTCTCCCCCGATAGGGCTGTTGACGCTGTGTGGTTGAGTATATTCAAGGCTGATGTCGATAGATTTTTAGGACTCAAGGGGAATCAAGGGATATGGGGATCGGGCGAAAAAGCAGAGTCGAGATCTGTAATATATTTGCTTCATGGATTCTTTGCTTAAGAATTCATAGCAACACATTGCTATTGAGAACTGGTTGGTTTATTAACAAAGGTTTAACAATCACACGACACATTACCAGTTCATCCACTAGGCTCACAACTGCATAACTCATCGTGGATGGCCTCGACCCAACTGGCTGGGGTTTTATTGAGTCTTGTGAACGTCACGTGACTGGCTAAGCCACTCACAATGCAACAGTTCCACAAACCTGTGAGCATCCTCACAGGGGCATACATTACAAGATCAAAGATCAGTCATGATCTTATTGAAGGGCAGAGCGGGCTTGAGGGACCAAATGGCCCACTTATGTTAAGATCCAGTGACTCTTTTTGTTGCCGTTTTAGTGACATTTATACGTGCGAATCCGGGTCCTACGACAAACATAAGTGCCCATCACTCATTGCTTTGAAGTGTTTAAGAGTCAACCACTTGCTGTAGGACTGGAGTCACATGGAGCTTTTTTTTGGGGGGGTGGGGTACAATAGTGAACCAATTGGGTTTTTAACAATCCAGCAGCTGCCATGGTGCCATTCATTGTATCTCGTGCTACCTCACAATTTACTGAGTTCCGTTTACCAACTTGCCATGGTGGGATTTGAACTCACAACTTGCAGAATGCTAGCCCAGTACCATAACCAGCAGGTTACCGTACCCCCTACCCGAGTCTCGGTGGACTGTGGCCATCAGTGTAGATTGCACTAACAATTTTAATTCCATTCATTCATGGGATGTGGGCGTCACTGGCAAGACCGCCATTTATTGCCCATCCCTAATTGCCCCTTGAGAAGGTGGTGGTGAACCACCTTCTTGAACCGCTGCAGTCCGTGTGGTGAAGGTGCTCCCACAGTCCTGACTTTGTCATAGCATAGGAAATAGGAGCAGGAGCAGGCCATACGGCCTCTTGAGCCTGCTCCACCATTTAATACTAACATGGCTGATCTGATCATGGACTCAGGTCCACTTCCCTGCCCACTCCCCATAACCCCTTATTCCCTTATCGGTTAAGAAACTGTCTATCTCTGTATTAAATATATTCAATGAACCGGCTTCCACAGCTCTCTGAGGCAGTGAATTCCACAGATTTACAAGCCTCTGAGAGAAGAAATTCCTCCTCATCTCTGTTTTAAATGGGCGGCCCCTTATTCTATAGCAGTGTGGTACAACTGAGCGGCTCTCTGGGCCAGTTAAGAGTCAACCACATCGCTGTGGGTCTGGAGTCACATATCGGCCAGACTGGGTAAGGGCGGCAGATTTCCTTCCCTTAAGGACATTAGTGAACCAGATGGGTTTTTACAATCTGGTAGTTTCAGGGTCACCATTACTGGCACACGCTTTTTATTCCAGAATTAACTGGATTTAAATTCCCCAGCTGCAATGGTGAGATTAGAACTCAAATCTCTGGATCATTAGTCCAGACCTTGGGATTACTAGCCCAGTAACATAACCACTATGCAACCATTCCCCCTAATTGCCCGATATGTGCTGGTAGTGGGTGAAGCTCTCCCCCCACCCCGCCCCCCATCCACCCTGGCATCGGTTGCTCAGACAATTCACCCAACAGAGCATGGGAAACGTTTCTAACTTGGCGCCCGGGGGCGGGGGGAAACGAGCATTGCAGATAGATGGCTCATATAAACAACGCCCGATATCCTTCTCCTCCACAGCTATCATTTCCATTGAAATGGACGCACCGCCAATTCCACACCCAAGTAGCGAGTTGGAAATCAGCCCTTACATTTCACAGCCCAGCTTGGCATTCCGTTGGCTGCAGATTCTAATAGATTTTCTATTTAAGTAATGCACTAGCTGTAAACACAGTACAGAGTATTGCAGCGCAGATTAGAAACAGCCAATAATAATACAGTCGTACAGTCGTGACAAGCAATCAATGAAAGCCCAAGATATCTTGGCATTAAACCAGAGTTAACAAGAATGAATTAGCTCCTCCAATGTGTGTCAGACCAAGTGAGGAGCAGTAAATCCAATAATATGTAGATCTGTTGACTCTAAGTCCAGTTTCGAATGTAGCAACAGGAGTAGACCATTCAGACCCTGCTCTGTCATTCAATTAGACCATGGCTGATTTGTATCTTAAATCGGTCTTCACGGTAGAAGACACTGAAAGCATCCCAATAATTGATAATCAAGGGGCTACTGGGGGGTGGGGGAACCTAAAACAATCATTATCACTAGAGAAAAAGTACTCGGCAAACTAATGGAACTAAAGGCGGACAAGGGACAAGTCCCCTGGACCGGATGGCCTGCATCCCAGGGTCTTAAAAGTGGTGACTGCAGAGATAGTGGATGCATTAGTTGTAATCTACCAAAATTCCCTGGATTCTAGAGAGGCCCCAGCAGACTAGAAAACCAAAAATGCAACGCCCCTATTTAAGAAAGGAGGGAGACGGAAAGCAGGAACCTATAGGCCAGTGAGCCTAACACCTGTCATTGGGAAAATGCTGGAATCCATCATTAAGGAAGCAGTAGCAGGACATTTAGAAAATCGTAATGCAGTCAGGCAGAGTCAGCATGGTTTTATGAAAGGGAAATCATTTTTGACAAATTTGCTGGAGTTCTTTGAGGATGTAACGAGCAGGGTGGATAAGGGGGAACCAGTGGATGTGGTGTATTTGGATTTCCAGAAAGCAAATATATTAGCGTGGATAGAGGATTGGCTAACTAACAGAAAACAGAGAGTCGGGATAAATGGGTCATTTACAGGTTGGCAAATGGTGACTAGTGGGATGCCACAGGGATCAGTGATGGGGCCTCAACTATTTACAATCTATATTAATGACTTACACGAAGGGACTGAGTGTAATGTAGCCAAGTTTGCTGATGATGCGTGGGGGTGTGTGTGTGTGGGGGGGGTTGCGGGGTGTGTGTGTGTGTGTGGGGGGGGGGGTTGCTGGGGGGGGGGGAGTGGGTGTGTGTGTGTGTGTGTGTGGGGGGGGGGCGGTTGCTGGCGGGGGGGGGAGTGGGTGTGTGTGTGGGGGTGGGAAAGCAAGTTGTGAGGAGAACGCAAAGAAACTGCATTGGGATATAGACAGGCTAAGTGAGTGGGCAAAATTTGGCAAATGTAGTATAATGTGGGAAAAGAGGACGATGGAGAATCAGATAGGTGAAGGTGTCCAATATGTCTCTCGTCTCCTGGAGAGAGACTTTGGCCAATCAGGTGAGTATTTATAATGCACATTATGAGTGGAACGGGCGCTGTCTGATGGTAGCTACAGGTGCCGCACTTTCTTTGTAATATGAGCGCTCTTCATAAAGTCACCCCGCCATGAGGGTTTGTGTGGCGTGTGTGTGTGTGGGGTGTGTGTGTGTGTGTGTGTGGGGGGGGGTGATGGGGCGGGTGTGTGGGGTATGTGTGTGGGTGTGTGTGTGTGGTGTGTGTGGGGGGGGGATGTGTGGGGGGGGGTTGGGGGAGGGTGTGTGTTGGGGTGTGTGTGTATGTGTGTGTGTGGGGGGGTGTGTGTGTGCGTGTGGAGTATGTGTGTGTGGGGGTGTGTGGGGTGTGTGTGTGTGTGTGCGTGGGTGTGTGTGTGAGGTATGTGTGGGTGTGTGTGTGAGGTATGTGTGTGTGTGTGTGTGTGTATATGTGGGGGTGTGTGTGGGGGGGGTTGTGGGTGCGTGTGTGGGGGGGGTTGTGGGTGCGTGTGTGGGGGTGTGTGGGGTGTGTGTGTGGGTGTGTGTGTTGGGGTGTGTTTGTGTGTATGTGTTGGGGGGGGTGGTTTGGTGAGCATGTGTGTGTGGGGATGTGGGGGGGATGTGTGTATGGGGGTGTGTATGTGGGGGGGATGTGGGGGGGGATGTAGGGGGGGGATATGTGTTGGGGGGTGGTGGAGTCTCAGCCTGGGGAGCAGCAGGCACTCTAGGGGGGGTGGGATATGGTTATAGTTGCCGAGCGGGGTGGCAGGGTGGGGTGGGAGGAGAGATAAAGCGCGCTGCACAACACATTAATGAGAGGCAATTATAAATCTGGCACTCTCTTCATTCAGCAGCAATGCAGCAGTGCTGCTGGCACCTGACAGAAGCTGAGAGCTGAGAGATGTTGGAGAAGGTTATGGGGCTGCTGGCAGCTCTTGTCCACAACTTTCGAGCCTGTTCTCAGGTTGGTGTGCTCTGGGCTGCGAAAGTGAGAATGATAGGTCCCAAGCAGCTTATCTATTGAATCCAGTCCATTTCAGGCCAGTGGAAGCAGACTTTGGAGATAGCCAAGTTCTTCGCAGAGGTCTATGCCATTAACAGTAGGCCCTCTTGACCGCAGTGTTCCCTTGACCGTGTCGGTTTGGCTGTTCGCCCACCAGTAAGGCCAGTCCTGCTTTGAAGCACGTTCATCAATCTTTTTCTCGGCAAGTTTGGCAGCCATTTTCTAGGCAGCAAGGTGTCACCGACGGCAACGAGATGAACGATTCTGTTTTTGGTGGCGTTGGTTGAGGAAGGAACATGAGACACCAGGAGTACTCCTGTCTCCGGAGATTTTAAAATCTCCACCATTGGAACAGGCAGCCATTGACTCAGTTTATCTGAAGGGCAGCATCTCTGACAGCGCAGCACTCCTTCAACACCAACCTAGATTACGTGCTCAATTCCTGGATTGCTGTTTGAACTCTGAACTTTCAGACTCAGAGGTGAGCGCGTGGTAACAGAGCCAAACCGCTCATTGGGGGAGAAGGGGGAGGGCAGGGGTGAGGCCAGGATTGGCTCGGAAGACCAAATTGGTGACATGCTCCATCAAAGATGCAAGAAGTAGTAGAATTCCCTCTAGGTCTGCAGCATAAGTGGGCGAGACTATGCAGAAAGGGAAGCAAGATTTGATACAGGAATGGCTGGACGATATTACTGTTCACCTTCCTTCCACAGTCACTCTCCCAGGGCACCAACCCTGTCGAACACCAAACTAACTGGGGCACACCAATACCAGAATGGAGAAAACCTTAGAGGTACGGATTTAGAGGCATCAGGATCCATTGGGATGGTCACTCATCATCATAGGCAGTCCCTCAAAATCGAGGAAGACTTGCTTCCACTCTAACAGTGAGTTCTCAGGTGACTGTACAGTCCAATACGGGAATTACAGTCTCTGTCACAGGTGGGACAGACAGTGGTTGAAGGGAACGGGTGGGTGGGACTGGTTTTCCGCACGATCCTTCTGCTGCCTGCGCTTGGTTTCTGCACGCTCTCGGCGACGATACTCGAGGTGCTCAGCGTCCTCCCGGATGCTCTTCCTCCACCTAACGCCGTCTTTGGCCAGAGACTCCCAGGTGTCGGTGGGGATGTTGCACTTTATCAGGGAGGCTTTGAGGGTGTCCGTATAACGTTTCCTCTGCCCACCTGGGGCTTGCTTGCCCTGCAGAAGTTCCGAGTAGAGCGCTTGCTTTGGGTGTCTCGTGTCAGGCATGCGAACAATGTGACCCTCCCAGCGGAGCTGGTCGAGTGTGGTCAGTGCTTCGATGCTGGGGATATTGACCTGATCGCGGACACTAATGTTGGTGCATCTGTCCTCCCAGGGGATTTGCAGGATCTTGCGGAGACATCGTTGGTGGCATTTCTCCAGAGATTTGAGGTGTCTACTATATATGGTACACGTCTCTGCGCCATACAGGAGGGCGGGTATCACTGCAGCCCTGTAGACCATAAACTTGGTGACAGATTTGAGGGCCTGATCTTCGAACACTTTTTTCCTCAGGCGGCCGAAGGCTGCGCTGGCGCACTGGAGGCGGTGTTGAACCTCGGCGTCAATGTCTGCCCTTGCTGATAATAGGCTCCAGAGGTATGGAAAGTGGTCTACGTTGTCCAAGTCATAGTCAACAGGCTGATTGTTGCTGGTAGTGGGATATCTGCTGGTCAAATTACTTCATGGTGGTTCCTGGGGACACACACTGGGAGCATCTGATGTAAGCGTGGAAAATGTTAGTGGGCAGAGGTCATTCAAAGAATGGGTGACTCTCCCCAATGGGAAGCAAGAAGTTTCCCCTCCCCTCCCTCCGTCCACAGTGGATTGAACTCAACTCCTCACTGTTAAAGAATAAAGAAAGATTTACATTTATATAGCGCCTGTCGTGACCACCGGACGTCTCAAAGCATTTTACAGCTAATAATGTACTTTTGGAGTGTAGTCGCTGTTGTAATGTAGGAAATGTGTCAGCCAATTTGCGCACAGCAAGCTCCCACAAACAGCAATGTGATAATGGCTAGATAATCGTTTTTGAGGGATAAATATTGGCCAGGACACCCGGAATAACTCCCCTGCTCTTCTTCGAAATAGTGCTATGGGATCTTGAGAGAGCAGACGGGGCCTCGGTTTAACATAATTTGGTTCCCACATTACAACAGTGACTACACTCCAAAAGTACTTAATTGGCTGTAAAGTGCTTTGAGATGTCCAATGGTCGTGAAAGGTGCTATATAAATGCAAGTCTTTCTTTTAACACCTCATCCGAAAGACGGCACCTCCAACAGAGAGAGAGAGGGAGACAACTAACTGAATGTTGTGTAGAATACCATGATTTTCTCCCATTGTGCTATCCTGGCCATGAAGCCGCATTATTATCCCTGGAGCAGTGATGTCCACTCTGACTCTCTGGCACGCCGCCATCTTGAACTGACCCCGTTGTCATCGTAACACAGAATCTAAATGAACCATTCGTCTAAATCCCTGCGCTCACCACACCTCACACTCTCTTCAATATTCGGCATTTGATAGCATAAAATTTTAATTTTTAAGTCAAAATAAATTGCCTGACAGAAACGAGAAACCCCTCCCCCCCGAATGACCTCTAACCTCCATCTCCATGGCAACGAGCAGGAAGACATTTTTCGAGCATGATTAGAAAGGTTGAACTTTTGCTAATTTGCTTACAGCTGTGAATGTGTATCGCAAATAAATAACATTTTATAATTACATTTGCTTAATGAGATAATTAAAGGTTACGGAAACTGGTAGTGGTCGGCAGTCCTTTTGGCAGGAGGTGGTCACCAGGCATTATATATAGGCCTGAACACTCAAGGCCCCGTTTGGTTATCCTATGCACACTGCAGCTGGGGCCCTTTCAACTTCCATCACTTGAGGCTCTTTTCTGCCCAATGCCGAGGAAACACATCTAGAAATGAACTTAAACCAGCTTGTCTCCTCCAGCGGTGCGCCTGCCTATTTGGAAGACTCGCTGTTTTATGGGGACAGGAGTGCGATAATCATGAAACGCATAATGTATAAAGGTGAACCCGTGTTCCTTTACGGTCCCAAAGTTTAATTGTTGTTAAGTAAACGCAGGCTCAGTTTAATCTGAGTTCAATTACCATTTTGTTCGTGTACTTTGCAGATTGGAGAGTGTTTTGTAAGTTTTAGGCTGCAGGTCAAAAGTACCCAGCATTAAGTAACCGTCATCCTTCTTTTAAGTGCAATTGTTAAGGTCAGTCAGAGATGTGTAGACGTTCTGACTCCTGTGTCGATATTTTCAGCACAGTACATTGAAAATAATTGCTTTTTGCTCCTTTTAACACATTGGAGGCTGAAAAGAAATTCGTATATTGGCGGCTGTGACAGACCAAAGGGACTGAAGCTGTACCACTTTTACAGGCATAGATAGATAGCGGACAATGAGCGAGACGAGGTAGGGGCAATCAGGACTGGAGAATTTTAGCTATGGGGAAAGATTGGATCGGCTGGGGTTGTTTTCTTTGGAACAGAGGAGGATGAGGGGAGATTTAACTGAGGTGTATAAAATTATGAGGGGCCTAGACAGAGTGAATAGGAAGGCCGTATTTCCCTTAGCAGAGGGGTCAACAACCAGGGGGCATAGATTTAAAGTAGTTGGTAGAAGGATTAGAGAGGAAATGAGGAAGAATTTCTTGTGATGGGGGTCTGGAACTCGCTGCCTAAATGGAGACTAGAACTAGGGGGCATAATCTTCGAATAAGGGGCCGCCCATTTAAAACTGAGCTGAGGAGAAATTTTTTCCCTAAGAGGGTTGTAAATCTGTGGAATTCACTGCCTCAGAGAGCTGTGAATAAATTTAAGACAGAGATAGACAGCTTCTTAACCAATAAGGGATTAAGGGGTTATGGGGAGCGGGCAGGGAAGTGGACCTGAGTCCATGATCGGATCAGCCATGATCGTATTGAATGGCGGAGCAGGCTCGAGGGACCGTATGGCCTACTCCTGCTCCTATTTCTTATGTTCTTATGTTACGTGATAGGGGCAGAAACCCTCAGCACATATAAAAAGTACTTGAATGTGCTCTTGAAGAGCCGTAACGCACAGGGCTACAGACCTAATGCTGGAAGGTGGGATTAGGCTGGATAGCTCTTTGTTAGCCAGCACAGACACGATGGGCTGAATGACCATCTTCGGTATCGTAATTTTCCTGTGAATCTATGATCACTAGAAATTAAGCCCATGAAACTGTGAGTGCATGCATTCTGAAGCTGGGTTGACCGCTGGGCCTCAAGATGAAAATGGGCCGAATCCTGCAGGAACGAGGCACCTCACAGTGGGCCCTGTTAGTTAGAATTTATCCTGCATCTTTCAGCTCGAAAACCTTATGCACCCCTCCAAACTTGCTGGAATTGTGAGCTGAGTGTAAGAGCAACGGGGCATATGGAACCTTGGTGAGCGGCAGAACAAACAGTCCATCTCCACAACCAATTGGATGTAAGAATTGAGAACAAAACGGAGGAAAATGAAACAGGGTGAATTGGAGTCAAATCAGGGACAGAAAGAGTAATAAAGGGAAGGAAAGAAAGATTGGCTTAAGAGAGAGAAAAAAAGAGAGGGACATGAAAAGTAAGAAAAAAATGTACAAATTTGACACTTTTAAAATCTCCAACAACAATTGATTACCTGCAGGAATGAGATTGATGCTCCCTTTTTGGGCCAGAAAGGTTGATTGGCATTGTATTAACAATTATCATGTTGCCCTCCCCTCCAGCCCCACAACACCCCCCGCCCCCGTACCCCCCCCCCCCCCCCGAGATGGTCTGCACTCCTCTATTTCTGCCCTCTTGAGCATCCCTGATTAAAATCGCTCAAACATTGGTGGCCGTGCCTTCTATTGTCTGGGCCCCAAGCTCTGGAACTCGCTCCTTAAACCTCTCCGCCCCTCTACATCTCTTTCTTCCTTCAAGACGCTCCTTAAAACCTCCCTCTTTGACCAAGCCTGCCCTAATTTTGCCTTACGTGGCTTGGTGTCAAATTTTTATCTCATAATACCCCTGTGAAGTGCCTTGGGACGTTTCACTACATTAAAGGTGCTATATAAATACAAGCTGCTGTTGTTGTCGTGTAAAAGGTACTTGCGTTGTTAAGTTCCAGCTGTAATTTTCTGCGGTGCATTTAATGGGCAATTAATGCACAAATCCAACAACAAGCTAGGTTGAAGCAAAGCTGCTGACATTGGGCCCAGGGATCGGCCTGGAGGCTGAAGACAGGCAGAGAGTGAGGCCGCCCCCTTTAGAAAGAGCCACAGACTCCCTCAGCTTGCTCCGGAAACACTGAAAACAGTGACAGCGGCTGGGACCTGGGCCCCCGCACTGTGGGAGATGGAGTTTTGGCAACACCGGGGTCATTGGACTGGTTCACGTTGACAGCGAAGTCCGGCTCAATCGAACGGGAAAGTGCGGCCCTTCCGGCTCCTGAAACACGAACAATGCCGTACATCGGATCATTGCGTGGTCACCATCAGCCGACAGAGTTGGCAGAAAGCCGGCCAAGGAAGACTCAGTGTTTTCACTCCTGACCTAGTCAAACTGACACTTTACATAGTGTCAGCTGTAGCTCAGTGGGTGGCACTCTCTCCTCTGAGTCAGAAGGTTGTGGGCATCGAGTCCCTCTCCAGTGATTTGGGGACATAACTCCAGGCCGACACGTTGTGTATGGAGAAAGAGTCAGACTGAACACTGTGAGCTCAAAGTAAAGTGTGACCTTAGTCTTTTATTGCAGGTCTCCAGAGCGCCTCTCCAACCTGTGAAGCCTTCTTAAGTACCTGTGCTCCCAAGGGATTATGGGATCTCTTGGGACTCCAGGGGATGAACCCTCTGGTGGTTGTACAGAGTAAATACAAGTCCACATCTATAACACGACATACCCAGTGCAGTGCTGAGGGAGCGCTGCACTGTCGGAGGCGCCGTCTTTCGGATGAGACGTTAAAATCGAGGCCCTGTCTGCTCTCACAGGTGGACGTAAAAGATCCCACGGCACTATTTTAAAGAAGAGCAGGGGAGTTATCTCCAGTGTCCTGGCCAATATTTATCCCTCAATCAACGTCACTAAAAAACAGATTATCACATTACTGTTTGTGGGAGCTTGCTGGATGCAGATTGGCTGCTGCATTTCCCACATTACAACAGTGACTGCACTTCAAAAGCACTTCATTGGCTGTAAAGCGCTTTGAGATGTCCGGTGGTCATGAAAGGCGCTATATAAATGTAAGTCTTTCTTTCGTTATGGGACCCCCGTAATTCAACTCCTCTCCCGTTCCATTGAAACACGTGTCTTAGTTTCAACATTTTAATTCCAACTTAATTTAAAATCACTGGTTAAGCCTCTGCTGGAGTATTGTGTCTAATTCTGGGGCATCACACTTTAGGAAGGATGTCAAGGCCTTAGGAGAGGATTGCAGAGGAGGTTTACTTGAATGGTACCAGAGATTCGGGACTTCAGACTGTGGAAATTTAGAGCAAAGAAGCTTAAAGCGAGATTTAACAGAAGTGTTCAAAATGATGAAGGGTTTTGACAGAGTGAATAGGGAGAAATGGTTTCTGCTGGCAGAAGGGTCGGTAATCAGAGGAGACAGCTTCAAGATAATTGACAAAAACCGAGGGGAGAAAGAAGGCAAATTTTTTTTACGCAGCGAGTTGTTGTGATCTGGATCGCGTTGCCTGAAAGGGCGGTGGAGCAGATTCAATCGGGAATTGGATCAATACTTGAAAAGGTAAAATTTTCAGGGTTGTGGAGAAAGAGCAGGGTGGGAGTGGGACTAATTGGATATCTTTTTCAAAAAGCCGGCACAGACACGATGGACCGAATGGCCTGTTTCTGTGCTGTAAGATTTGACGATACTGTTCACTAAAGAGGCAAAACATCTATGTCTAACTTCAGCATGGGCTGGACTGTCAGCTGAGCATTCTGTGGGTTGTATTCCAATACCTCTGCATGTGTGAATTAAACAAAGCAACTAATTGTCGACTGACATTTATACTTTTGCCGGTATGCACGATTCAGCAGTTTAAGATGATTTACTGACCATGGGCATAAATTGAATGTGTTTCTGTGTTGGCATCAATTTGGAATAATCACTAGAGTAAGGAAATTAAGTTGCAGGAAAACAAAGAGTCTTATGGAAAGGTTTTCTTGAAAAATAATTTGCAAATCTAAGTAAGTAGCAGTACAGTTTATCTTTATCTGTTTCCATTTAAATAACTGTTGTTGCATGTGGTCCTCCCAAAGTGCCAGGATATTGGATCTGCCCCACCATGGAAAAACAGTTTGACTTCCCTGACTGATGTTGATTCTTCGAAGCAGTACTGTGGGATCGTGGGGGGAGGGGGGTGGGGCGGATGAGATGAGAATTATATTGACTTCGCGCTACAACAACTTGCATTTATATAGCGCCTTTCACGACCTCAGGACATCCCAAAGCGCTTTGCAGCCAATGACGAACCTTTGGAGTACAGCCACCGTTGTAATGTAGGAAACACGGCAGCCAATTTGTGCACAGCAAGCTCCCGCAAACAGCCATATGATCATGATCAGATAATCTGTTTCAGTGATGTTGATTGACGGATAAATATCGGCCAGGACACCGGGGATAATTCCTCTGCTCTTCTTCGAAATAGTGCCGTGGGATCGTTTGGAGCAGAGATCATCATCATCATCATAGGCAGTCCCTCGGAATCGAGGAAGACTTGCTTCCTCTCTAAAAATTAGTCCTTAGGTGGCTGAACAGTCCAATACAAGAACCACAGTTTCTGTCACAGGTGGGACAGATAGTCGTTGAGGGAAGGGGTGGGTGGGACAGGTTTGTCGCACGCTTCTTCCACCGCCTGCGCTTGATTTCTGCACGCTCTCGGCAATGAGACTCGAGGTGCTCAGCGCCCTCCCGGATGCACTTCCTGCACTTAGGGTGGTCTTTGGCCAGGGACTCCCAGGTGTCGGTGGGGATGTCGCACTTTATCAGGGAGGCTTTGAGGGTGTCCTTGTAACGTTTCCTCTGCCCACCTTTCGCTTGTTTGCCGTGAAGGAGTTCCGAGTAGAACGCTTGCTTTGAGAGTCTCGTGTCTGGCATGTAGATTATGTGGCCTGCCCAGCGGAGCTGATCAAGTGTGGTCAGTGCTTCAATGCTGGGGATGTTGGCCTGATCGAGGACGCTAAGGTTGGTGCATCTGTCCTCCCAGGGGATTTGTAGGATCTTGCGGAGACATCGTTGGTGGTATTTCTCCAGCGACTTGAAGTGTCTGCTGTACATGGTACATGGTCCTTGTCTCTGAGCCATACAGGAGGGCGGGTATCACTACAGCCCTGTAGACCATGAGCTTTGTGGCAGAGCAGAGAAGGTTAAGAAAGAAAAACTTGGATTTATATAGCGCCTTTCACATCCACCGAACGTCTCAAAGCACTTTACAGCCAATGAAGCACTTTTGGAGTGTAGTCACTGTTGTAATGTGGGAAATGCGACAGCCAATTTGTGCACAGCAAGCTCCCACAAACAGCAATGACCAGATAATCTGTTTATAAATATTGACCAAGACACCGGGAATAACTCCCCTGCTCTTCTTTGAATAGTGCCGTGGGATATTTCACATCCATCTGCGAGGGCAGACAGGGTCTCGGTTTAATGTCTGATCTGAAAGACGGCCCCGCTGACAGTGCAGCACTCCCTCAGCACAGCACTGGGTGTGTCAGCCTAAGATTTTTATGTTCAAGTCTAAAGTGCCCCAAGGCGCTTCAGAGGAGCATTAACAAACAACAGTGGACACCGAACTACATAAGGAGATATTAGGGCAGGTGGCCAAAAGGTTGGTCAAAGTGGTAGGTTTTAAGGAGACTCTTAAAGGAGGAGAGAGAGACGCGAAGGTTTGGGGGGAGAATACCAGAGCTTAGGACCTCGATAGGTGAAGGCACGGGTGCTAATGATGAGCGCAGGAAGTGGGGGATATGCAAGAGACCTGAATTGGAGTAATGTAGAGATCTCGGGGTCGGGGGGGGCGGGGCGGGGGGGAGTTGTCGGAGATTTCAGAGATAGGGAGTGGCGAGGCCATGGAGGGATTTGAAAGCGAGGTGAGAATTTTAAAATTGAGGCGTTGCCAGATGTAGATCAGCGAGCACAGCGGTGATGGGTGAGCAGGACTTGGTGCGAGCTCGGACACAGGCTGCCGAATTTCGAATGCCACCCAAGGCCGGGGCTGCGGTTTAAAATCTCGGTATATATATTTGTCTTGGTTGGCATTTGAAACTCGGCTGCCCGTGTCCTAACTCGCACCAAGTCCCGTTCACCCATCATCCCCCCTGTGCTTGCTGATCTACATTGGCCCCCAGTTAAGCAAGGCCTCGATTTTAAAAATCTCGTCCTCATTTTCAAATCCCTCCACGGCCTTGCCCCTCCCTATCTCTGTAATCTCCTTCAGACCCCACAACCCCCCGAGATGTCTGCGCTCCTCTAATTCTGCCCTCCTGAGAATACCTGATTATAATCGCTCCACCATCGGTGGCCGTGCCTTCTGTTGCCTGGGCCCCAAGCTCTGGAACTCCCTGCCTAAACCTCTCCACCTCGCTCTCCTTCTTTAAGGTGCTCCTTAAAAATCTACCTCTTTGATCAAGATTTTGGTCACCTGCGCTAATTTCTACTTATGTGGCTTAGTGTCGAATTTTTATCTCATAATGCTCCTGTGAAGCGCCTTGGGGTGTTTCACTACGTTAAAGGCGCTATATAAATACTAGTTGTTGTTGCTGTTATCTGTGGAATCTTGCAGTGCAAAGACTTGTTGCCACGATCGCCCACGGAACAACCGGGACTGCAGTTCAAAAGGCCGTGAAGTGCTTTTGGATATCGTGAGCGTGTGATAAGCTACTGCTTCAGGTCTACCTTCCAAACCGACATATGATGAAGACTTTTATGAAAAATTGAACTCTGTGATGTAATCACTGCAATCGAAGCAGAATTTAATCTTCAGTGGATTACTTTGAGTAGTTCTGCTCGAATTATTTTCTAATGGGTTATTAATATTCATTTAACAGTGCAACAGAGAGCGGAGCAGCAGTGAGTAAAATTGAATTTCTCTCCTCCATAAATCAAAACAGTTCCCCAAATCTGTGCTTGTAATAAATCCCTTCGCAAAGAGTTAGGTAACATTCCTTTGAGGTGTGGCTGCTCTTAGGCTGTGTATTCCGCTGTTAATGTGGCTAATTTTCCTGATCTTTGACCCCAGAAGAATCTCCTCCCCCTCCGTTTTCTGGTAAAAGGGGCACACTCAGCCCGGACTTCACCCCCTTTATGTTGCCTTCGTTTTTTTGGGGGTGGTGTGGAGCGGGGCCTCCATTACTACAGACGCAAGGTCCGCGTTGCTATGGTAATGTGAAGGGAGGAGGCTTCCCATCCTCCTATTCTCTGATTCCTGCAACAGTGTTAATGGAGTGCACAAATGTTGAGGTAAGGGCATCAAGCCGGATAAGTTCTAACACTCTCCCAATAGATTATAGAATATGACAGAAAGAAAGAAAGACTTGTATTTATATAGCCCCTTTCACAACCACCGGACGTCTCAGAGCGCTCTACAGCCAATGAAGTACTTTTGGCGTGTAGTCACTGTTGTAATGTGGGAAACGCAGCAGCCAATTTGCACACAGCAAGCTCCCACACACAGCAATGTGATAATGACCAGACAAACTGTTTTTGTGATGTTGATTGAGAGATAAATATTGGTCAGGACATCGAGGGATAACTCCACTGCTCTTCTTTGAAATAGTGCCGTGGGATCTTTTACGTCCACCTGAGAGAGCAGACGGGGCCTCGGTTTAACGTCTCATCTGAAAGCTGGCACTTCCGACAGTACAGCGCTCTGTCAGCACTGCACTGGGAGTGTCAGCCTAGATTTATGTGCTCAGGTCCCTGGTATGGGATTTGAACCCACAACCTTCTGACTCAGAGGCAAGTGTGCTACCCACTGAGCCACAACTGTGGAAATCTGGAACTCTCTCCTACCAAATGTCTGTGGATGCTGGGGGTCAATTGGAGCTTTCAAGACTGAGATCGACCTGTTTTTGTTCGGTAAGGGTATCAGGCCATTTGGCCCATCATGCCTGTGCCGGCTCTGTGAAAGAGCGATCCAATTAGTCCCACTCCCCCTGCCCTTTTCCCGTAGCCCTGATTTACTTTTCCTTTGAAAGTACAGATGCAATTCGCTTTTGAAAGTTCAATCTGCTTCCACCGCCACTTCAGGCAGTACATTTCAGATCATTGGTCTTCAGCAGTCTTTCATAGAAACATAGAAAATAGGTGCAGGAGTAGGCCATTCGGCCCTTTGAGCCTGCACCACCATTCAATATGATCATGGCTGAACATGCAACTTAGTACCTCCTTCCTGCTTTCTCTCCATACCCCTTGATCCCTTTAGCCATAAGGGCCACATCTAACTCCCTTTTGAATATATCTAACGAACTGGCCTCAACAACTTTCTGTGGTAGAGAATTCCACAGGTTCACAATTCTCTGAGTGAAGAAGTTTCTCCTCATCTCGGTCCTAAATGGCTCACCCCTTATCCTTAGACTGTGACCCCTGGTTCTGGACTTCCCCAACATCGGGAACATTCTTCCTGCATCGAACCTGTCCAACCCCGTCAGAATTGTATATGTTTCTATGTGATCCCCTCTCATTCTTCTAAATTCCAGTGAATATAAGCCTAGTCAGTCCAATCTTTCTTCATATGTCAATCCTGCCATCCCGGGAATCAGTCTGGTGAACCTTCGCTGCACTCCCCTCAATAGCAAGGATGTCCTTCCTCAGATTAGGACACTAAATACTGTACACAATATTCAAGGTGTGGCCTCACCAAGGCCCTGTACAACTGCAGTAAGACATCCCTGCTCCTATACTCAAATCCTCTCGTTATGAAGGCCAACATGCCATTTGCCTTCTTCACCGCCTGCTGTACCTGCATGCCAACTTTCAATGACTGATGTACCATGACACCCAGGTCTCGTTGCACCTCCCCTTTTCCTAATCTGTCACCATTCAGATACATCCCTGAGGTTAGCGAGCAGGCTCTTCTGTTTTCCAGCACTAGGTCTTGCTGGCGGGGGGTTTCAGGCCTGTGACAGGAACGGCACCAGACCACATCAATGGTCCCAGGACACCAGGCTCTGGGTGTCTTTACATCTGCATTTGTTGGGCTCCTTGTGAACTCCTCCTCCTCCTCCTCCTCCTTTACATCATGTAGTTTGTTCAGGGCCCACCCTCCCCTCCAACCCCCAAGAAAATTCCCATCCGCATCATTTCGTGAGTTATAAATGCCAGGGGACACTGAGAATAATGGAGCCAAGCACTGCGGGAGAATATCGCGCCAAAAATGTCAAAAATGGCCGACTGCACTGCAAAATCAACTGATGTGCGGAGCAAAATATAAGAGTCATAAGAAATAGGAGCAGGATTTGGCCCCTCGAGCCTGCTCCACCATTCAATAAGATCATGGCTGATTAGATCTTGGCTTCAACTCCACTTCCCCGCCCACTCCCCATAACCCTTGACCCCCTTATCATTCAGAAATCTGTCTATCTCCACCTTAAATATATTCAATGACCCAGCCTCCACAGCTCTCTGGGGTACAAAATTCCACAAGTTCACGACCCTCTGAGAGAAGAAATTCCTCCTCATTTCCATTTTAAATGGACGATCCCTTATTCTGAAACTATGCCCCCTAGTTCTAGATTCCCCCACGGGGGGAAACATCCTCTCTGCATCTACCCTGTCAAGTCCCCTCAAAATCTTATATGTTTCAATAAGATCACCTCATTCTTCTAAACTCCAATGAGTGTAGGCCCAACCTACTCAACCTTTCTTCATAAGACAACCCCTTTCATCTCAGGAATCAACCTAGTGAACCCTCTCTGAACTAAACAATGCCTTGATTTCAAAATTCTCATCCTTGTTTACAAATCCCTCCGTCGCCTCGCCCCTCCCTAAATCTGTAATCAATTTCAACCTCACTACCCCACGAGATGTCTGCGCTCCTATAATTCTGCCTTCTTGAGCATCCCCGATTATAATCACTCAATAATTGGTGGCCGTGCATTCATCTGCCTGGGCCCCAAGCTCTGGAACTCTCTCCTTAAACCTTTCCGACTCTCTACCTCTCCTCCTTTAAGATGCTCCTTAAAACCTACCTCTTTGACCAAGCTTTTGGTCAGCTGCCGTAATTTCTTCTTATGTGGCTTGGTATCAAATTTATCTGTTTTGTTTTGTAACACCGCTGTGAAGCGCCTTGGGACATTTTACTACATCAAAGGTGCTATATAAATAAAAGTTGTTATTGCTGTTGAACTGTATCCAATGCAAGTATATGAGCGAAAGGTCATTAGAGACACAATGCAAAAAGCTCAAACCTCCCGAGCTGGGAATTCCCCACCCCACACCCCCCGCCGACCATAGCCCCCTCTGTCACTGAGGACCGTGGAGGTTCCACACGGAGCAGCAATCCGAGCCCTGAACCTGGCGTACCCACCTGAATTCCCTGGCCTTCTGCCATGCTCCTGCTTCATCAGCCGGGAGTGCCCACTGTTATATATACAGACTATAGATATACTCTCTGTGTAGTCACTGTATAGTTGCATAAGATGGAGCCTTGTTACCCGATGTACTGTCAATAAGGTTTACACTGTGTGTATACTATGCTGGCACCACTAGAGGGTGCAACTGGTGGAGACCGGGGTTTCCTGCCCCTGTGGCAGAGGCTGTCCAACAGAGAGCACTGCAGTGGGAGACTTGAGCGCCACCTGCATAGGTGTGCAGGGCCCAGTATAAAAGGCTGCCCATCATGTTTGTGCCTCACTCTGAGTTACGAATAAAGGACCACGGTCACTACAGCTTGAGTACAATACATTGCCTCGTGGAGTCACTAATGTGCTTTACTTCATAACACTCACTGATCTGGGTGCCCAGCGAGTTTGGCCAGCAGCTCCGGCTGCCCGCTCCCTCTTGGGAAGACTGTTGGAGTAGATTGAGCCACAGCCTGTCTGGGAAAGGCATGTGCTGTGGGCAAAGTCCGCGCCTTCAGATTGGCACCCCTCTTACTTCATTTAATATCAGAACAAGGCCCACGCACACCCATGGCACAGGCTCATCACGGGCACAAACCCTCGGCTGACACTCCCAGTGCGCTACTGAGAGAGTGCTGCACAGTCGACGGTGCCACCTTTTGGGTGAGATGTTAAACCGAGGCTCCGTCTGCTCTCTCACATGTACGTAAAATATTCTGTGTATTTAGAAGAAGAGGAGCGGGGGGCGGTGGGGGGGTGGGGGGGTGGGTGACCGATCGAATATTTATCCCTCAACCCACATCTAAAACAGGTGATGAAACGCAAAATACTGAGTTTCGTCGCCGAGAGCGTGCAGAAATCAAGCGCAGGCAGTGGAAAGAGCATGCGGCAAATCTGTCCCACCCACCCTTTCCCTCAACCACTATCTGTCCCACCTGTGACAGTGATTGTGGTTCTCGTATTGGACTGCTCATTTTAAGGGTGGAAGCAAGTCTTCCTCGATTCCGAGGGACTGCCTATGATGGCGATGATATGATGGTGATGACTAAGATTTCCACCATTTTCTGTTTTCATTTCTGAAACAGATGATCTGGGTCATTATCGCATTGCTGTTTTTGGGAGTTTGCTGTGCGCAAATCGGCTGCCGTGTTTCCTACGTTACAAGAGTGACCACACATCTTTGGTTGTTGTTCTTCCTCTCATCCCTCTCAGGATGTTGATATCAATAGACCTCTTCCTCGTCTCCTGGAGAGTCGCTTTCCCTCTGGTAGCAAGCAGGCAGGCAGATGGCAGTTGTTGCACCTTCCTCCACAGGATCAACTCCCAAGTGGATAAGCCACTCCCACTCAACAGCTCTACAACTATTTTAAGTTGAACCTATAAATCAAGTGCCCCCTTATTCAAGGGGGCACTAAAACTAACAAATTAAAAACAAAACGTTAGCAATTTGGTTGAATGGGGATCTTTCAACTATTTTGAGTTTAAATCAAGTACCCCCTTTTCTAAACGGCACTGCAAATTAACGGGAACTTTATCAAATTAAATTAAAATCATGTTCCCGGGGGTGATGATGCACTCCAGTCCACCTCTCGCTTCATTGGCTGTAAAGCGCTTTGGGACGTCCTGAGCTGGTGAAAGGCAAAGAATCAGTGAGAGATTGTAGAGGGACGTGATCGGGGCCCAGGAGAGGCGAGAGTTCAGGAGCCCAGAAGAGGCGAGGGCCCAGGGGCAGCACGGACCAGCCCACACTGCGATATGTGTGCACACTAGGTCCGTGCAACAGAGCAGGTCTCCAGTCGTCCTGGTTAATCCTTACCACTGGACCAAGACCTAGCTCTGTCAAGCCCGTGTGGTGGCTGGTGTGCAACAGCCACCCCACGTTAAAAAAATCCACGTACAGGCATCTTCCACCCTTCAGGATGTAGCTCAGGACTCTTCCAATATTTGAAGTGGTGCTCCTCAAATTCTGGTTGCACTTCAGTCCCACACTCCTGATCTTTGGGCACCCTGTGCGGAGGGGAGCAGGCAGGTCGGAAGGCCTCCTCGTAGGACTGCTCCTGGGCCTGGCTAAGGGGGCCATCAGCCGGTCCAGGCAGCGGGCGGTCGAGGGGCTGGTTCAGCCCGACTGCCTGCCTCTCTTCCGCGGTTACATCCGAGCCAGGGTGTCCCTGGAGATGGAGCACGTGGTGTCCAGCGGTACGCTCGCGGCCTTCCGCGAAAGGTGAGCGCCGGAGGGACTGGAGTGCATCATCACCCCCGGCAACCAAATTTTAATTTGATTTTAATGTCTAAAGTTTAATTTATTTAAGTTGCCGGTTTTAGTGCCCCCCCCTCCTTTTAGCCAGGGGGCACTTGTATAATTTGTGTTCCGAGTGCCCATCAAAAAAAACCCAAAAAACAAAACAACAAGGGGGCACTTGAAAAGTTCTTGGCGTGTGGCCCCTCCCCCCCACTTTAATCAGGGAGCACTTGATTAAAGTGTACAACTAAAATAGTTGTAGAGCTGTTGGCCCTTTAAATCAGGGGGGCACTTGATTACTGATACAGCTAAAACTAGTTGTAGTTCAGGACCTGGAATATTAGGTCCTTCATTGAAACACCTGTGAACTCATCCTTTTTTTGGCGTGGAAGCAAGTCTTCCTCATTTTGAGGCACTGCCTATGATGAGGATATAAATGCAAGTCTTCATTTATTGCTTCCTGCTCGCTTTGGCGACCTCCTCACCCCTCCCCCAGCTGAGCTCTTCCACAATAGTGCTGTAGGATCATGCAACGTCAACACCTCGAAAGGCCTGGGGTGGGGGGTCACAGGGTCGTGCGAACCGAGCACTGATGCCAGCAAACCATGAGCTGCAAACGTGCCCTTGACAGCCCCGTCGGAATTACTGTAAAAGTGAGCGCGCCCTGCAGTATCTGAAGGTAGCGAGGCTTTGACGGGTCGAATTGAAATGCTTCCTCGGCCTTTAAATTCAGCAGAGCATCCATCATACAGTTGATCCTATCGGCATCAGCCCTTGTGCTTACAGGGTTAAATCAATAATGATTGCAAAAGGGGACTGAGAGCGAGGGGTATGAAGGGTGCAATTATTTATCTCTTGGTAGACAGCCTCGCCACAAAGCTCGGGATCCACAAGGAACCCACAGCTAAGGCCACGCTGGTGTGATTTGTTTGGGAGCTGTCAGCTGGATGGAATGAATGAGCGAGTGTTGCAAAGTGTGCCCATACATCAGGCGTTTTATATTCTCATTACCCATCCGACTGTCCCCACACAGACCGCCACAGGCATGTCTTCGCCAGGGCCTGCAAGCTTCCAATGAGTCCAGGCCACATTATTCATCCTGCCCCAGTGAGCACTAGGCTATCTGTCACCTTTACGGGGCCAAGCAAAACTCCACCGCTCTTATCTTCATTTTCAGACCGTGACTTTCGGCCCTCTTACTCTCGGCCTTGTCTCTGCCTTGTCTCTGCCTCCGCCCCACCCCGCTCCCCCCCAATCAGCTTTCAATTAACCCTCTCCCAGCTGGTCAACTCCGGTGTCAGCTCGTGGCTCAGTGGCGAGCACTCTCTCGACTCGGTGTTACAAGGTTGTGGGTTCATAGAAACATAGAAAATAGGAGCAGTAGTAGGCCATTCGGCCCTTCGAGTCTGCACCGCCATCCAATATGATCATGGCTGAACCTCTATCTCAACACAATATTCCTGCTTTTCTCCCGTACCCCTTGATGCCTTTTGTGTCTCGAAATCTATCTATCTCCTTCTTAAATATATTCAGTTCGAGACCTCCTCTGTGAGACTTAAGCACTGTATCCAAGCTGACACTCCCAGTGCGGTGCTGAGGGAGTGCTGCACTGTCGGAGGTACTGCCTTTCAAGTAAGAGGTCAAACCGAGGCCCCGTCTGCTCTCTCAGGTGGATGCAAAAGATCCCACAGCACTATTCAAAGACGAGCAGGGGAGTTCTTCGCGGTGTCTTGGCCAATATTTATAAACAGATTATCTGGTCCTTTCTCCTACACGGCAAGCGAGCCCCAGGTGGGCAGAGGAAACATTTCAAGGACACCCTCAAAGCCTCCCTGATAAAGTGCAACATCCCCACCAACACCTGGGAATCCTTGGGCCCAAGACCGCCCTAATTGAGGGAAGAATATCTGGGAGGGCGCTGAGCACCTCGAGTCTCGTCGCCGAGACATGCAGAAAACTAGCGCAGGCAGCGGAAGTAGCGTGCGGCAAACCAGACTCCCCACCCACCCTTTCCTTCTAGCACTTCTGACATGTATATGTCTCTAGATTTCTTCCCATCTGATTTTTATCAAAGTCCTGCACGTCATGCACTGTCTGCCCACGTTGCCCAAGCAGTTATTATTCACGCGTGAGCCGAGACTATTGGACCGTGGAGGGTAGCGCAGTCAAACATTTTTTTATTCATTCTCGGGATGTGGACATCGCTGGCAAGGCCAGCATTTATTGCCCATTCCTAGCTGACTTTGAGAAGGTGGTGGTGAGCCACCTTCTTGAACCGCTGCAGTCCGTGTGGTGAAGGTGCTCCCACAGTGCTGTTAGGGAGGGAGTTCCAGGATTGTGACCCAGCGACGATGAAGGAACGGCGATATATTTCCAAGTCAGGGCGGTGTGTGACTTGGAGGGGAACGTGGAGAACTTGATTGGGGCCTCTCCAAAGGAAAACAGAAATACCCCTCAGAGAGGCACTGTGCATATATATACCCTCAGAGAGACACTGTGTGTACATGCCCACTCAGGGAGACACACTTGGGTACAGACCCTTTCAGAGACACACTATGGGTACACACCCACCTCAGAGACACTGTGGGTACATACCCACTCAGGGTGACACTTTGGTTATATAAGAACCTTACAGCATGCAGTTCATATTCCCAGTAAGTTATAGGAGGAATGATAAGCATTATTTCACATACAGGTTGAGCGTCCGAAATCCGGAATTCCAAAATTCGGAATGTTCCGTAATCCAGACACCGGGCCGATCCATGGTGGGGTCATCTGGAAACCGGAAAATGTTCCGAAATCCAGACTCCCCTTGCCTCGGCTGCCTGACCTCGCCCCGGCCCTCGGCGGCCCAACCTCACCCCGGCCCTCAGCGGCCCGACCTCCGGCCCTCAGCGGCCTGACTTCGTCCCGGCCCTCGGCGGTCCAACCTCGCCCCATCCCGACTCACCCCCTTCATCCCCCTCTCCCCCTTATCTCAGCTGCCAGACCCCACCTGCCTCGACTCAGGCAAAGACGTTCCAAAATCCGGAAATACCCAGAATCCGGAACGGCCTCGGTCCCAAGGTTTCCGGATTTCGGACACTCAACCTGTCGTACACTTTTGGGATGAGCACTCCCTTCTATTGTCGGGACTGATATGGGGAATTCCGATATGGACAGCACATCCTCATCATCAACATCATCATCATAGGCAGTCCCTCAGGGTCGAGGGTGACTTGCTTCCACACTAAAAATGCGTACTCAGGTGACTGAGGAACTCATTTTAAATGGTGGAAGATGCCTGTGTGTGAATTCTTTTACTGTGAGGTGGCCGTTGCACACCAGCCCCCACATGGGCTTAACGGAGCAAGATCTTGGTCCAGTGGTAAGGGGATACAAGACCAGGCTCCGCCGCATGTGCGAATGCATCATCTTAGGCAGTCCCTCCGAATCAAGGAAGACTTGAGTTCTCAGATGACTGTACAGTCTAATATAGGAATTACAGTCTCTGTCACAGGTGGGGCAGACAGTGGTTGAAGGAAAGGGTGAGTGGGGAGTCTGGTTTGCCGCATGCTCCTTCCGCTGCCTGCGCTTGCTTTCTGCATGCTCTCGGCGACGAGACTCGAGGTGCTCAGCGCCCTCCCGGATGCACTTCCTTCACTTAGGGCGGTCTTTGGCCAGGGACTCCCAGGTGTCAGTGGGGATGTTGCACTTTATCAGGGAGGCTTTGAGGGTGTCCTTGTAACATTTCCTCTGCGCATCTGGGGCTCGCTTGCTGTGCAGGAGTTCCGAGTAGAGCGCTTGTTTTGGGAGTCTTGTGTCAGGCATGCGGACAATGTGGCTATTGTGTTCCTAACACAGATGAGGCTGCACAGAAGGAGGTTAAAGTAACAGTGACCTCAGTTTTTAATAAGACACTCCAGAGTGAGGAACGGGCCTTAGGGGCCGGCTTATATACTGTGCTCCCAAGCGATGCTAGGATCCCTTGGGACTTCAGGGGATGCGCTCCCTGGTGGCGGAATATGGGAGTGCATGCTTTACAGATACACAATATCACTCCCCCCAAAGTCAAAGTGAAAACTATTTACAAGGTGAGGCGGTCGGGAGCCTTTCTTTCCCTGGTGGACCGCCCCGGTACAAATGTCTGTTCTGGTGTGTTGGCTGTGCCCTCGCTGGGCTGACGTCTTGTTGGCCCTGCAGGGCCGCTGGGTGAGCCTGGCCTTGCTGGGCTGTTGGGCGTGATCGGTTCGATTTCCTGGTCCGGCGTGGTGTCGTTGATCCTTTGGGTGTGTGTTGTGGGCTTGAGAAAGGTGGTGTCTGCTATGGGTTGTTCAGGGCAGTCTGTGAACCGCAGCCTCGTTTGGTCCAGGTGCTTTCTGCAAATTTGTCCATTGTCTAGTTTGACTACAAACACCCTGCTCCCTCCTTTAGCTATCACCGTGCCCACGATCCACTTCTATAGTTTAGCACATACACAGGGTCATTCAGATCAATATCCTGTGACACAGTGGCGCGACCATCGTTTACATTTTGTTGCTGCCCCCTGCTCTCTACCTGATCATGCAGGTTGGAGTGAACCAACGAGAGTCTGGTTTTAAGTGTCCTTTTCATGAGTAGCTCAGCCGGGGGCACCCCTGTGAGCGAGTGGGGTCTCATGCGGTAGCTGAGCAGTACTCGGGACAGGCAGGTTTGGAGTGAGCCATCTGTGACTCGTTTAAGGCTCTGTTTGATGGTTTGTACTGCCCGCTCTGCCTGCCCATTGGAGGCTGGTTTAAACGGGGCCGAGGTGACATGTTTGATCCCATTGCGGGTCATGAATTCTTTAAATTCGACACTGGTGAAACATGGCCTGTTGTCACTGACCAGTATGTCAGGCAGGCCGTGGGTGGCAAACAGGGCCCTCAGGCTTTCAATGGCGGTGCTTCCCGACATTATTTCACATTCAATCCATTTTGAAAAAGCATCCACCACCACCAGGGACATTCTACCGAGAAACGGGCCCGCATAGTCGACATGGATCCTCGACCATGGTCTGGAGGGCCAGGACCACAAACTTAGTGGTGCCTCTCTGGGCGCGTTACACAACTGAGCACACATGCTACATTGCCATACACAGGACTCGAAGTCAGAGTCGATACCGGGCCACCACACATGGGATCTGGCTATCGCTTTCACCCAAGTGTGTGCTGTGGAGATCCGAGATGAACGTCTCCCTGCCTTTTTTTGGTAGCACTACGCGGTTACCCCGCAACAGGCAGTCTGCCTGAATGGACAGCTCGTCCTTTCACCGCTGGAACGGCTCTTGCATTTCAACGGGGATGCTGGCCGAGCTCGCATGCAGTACACAGTTTTTTACTTGGGAGAGCAGAGGATCTTGGCTGGTCCAAGTCCTAATCTGGCGGACCGTGACAAGGTGATTTATCATTTTCAAACGCTTCCATGACCATCAACAAGTCTGCAGGCTGCGCCACCATCAACAAGTTTGCAGGCTGCGCCATTTCCACCCCCGTAGTGGGCAATGGTAGCCGACTGAGAGCATCCGCACAGTTTTCAGTGCCTGGCCTGTGGCGGATGGTATAGTTATACGCTGATAGCGCAAGTGCCACCTTTGTATGTGGGCTGAGGCATTAGTATTTATCCCCTTGTTTTCAGCGAACAGGGATGTGAGGGGCCTGTGATCGGTTTCCAGCTCAAATTTGAGGCCAAACGGATACTGATGCATTTTCTTTACCCCGAACACACACGCTAATGCCTCTTTCTCAATCATGCTGTAGGTTCTCTCGGCCTTAGACAAGCTCCTGGAGGCATAGGCGACAGGTTGCAACTTCCCCTCAACGTTAGCTTGTTGTAATACACACCCGACTCCATACGACGACACATCACATGCTAGCACAAGTCTTTTACATGGGTTATACAAGCAGCTTGTTGGAGCATAAAATGTTTCTGGCTTTCTCAAAAGCAATTACTTGGTTTTATTCCCCATACCCAGTTCTCACCTTTGCGCAATAACTCATGTAGGGGCTCTAAAAGGGTGCTTAACCCCGGTAGGAAGTTACCAAAATAGTTGAGAAGTCCCAGGAACGACCGCAGCTCCTTGACGTTCTGTGGCCTGGGCACATTCCTGATAGCCTCTGTCTTGGCGTCTGTGGGCCGAATGCCTTCCGCCGCGATCTTTCTCCCCAAGAACTCCACTTCTGTTGCCATGAAGACGCATTTCGACTTCTTCAGTCGCAGCCCTACGCGATCCAGTCGCTGGAAGACCTCCTCCAGGTTTTGTAGGTGCTCGGCGGTGTCCCGACCCGAGACCTATATGTTGTCCTGAAAGACCACCGTGTGTGGTACCGACTTGAGTAGGCTCTCCATGTTTCTCTGGAAGATCGCTGCAGCCGATCTCAGTTTCTCAGTTTCGTGTGAATTGGGCTCAGGGCTGGTCTGAATGCCTTGTTGCACCACAGTCTCTCAAACATCTTTTTACTCATGATGGATTGGCTAGCGCCAGTGTCCAGTTCCATGGCTACGGGTAAGCCATTCAATTTTATTTTAACATTATAGGTGGACATTTCGTCGAAAATGTGTGCACCCCGTGTACTTCAGCATCTGCCTCCTCTCTCTGAGGCTCGAAATTGCTTTGATCCATCATGGACCGATCTTCCACTGCCACATGGTTAGCAGGTTTTGCAGAGCTTGCAGCTCATTTGCAAGCTCGTTGGAGGTGCCCCATAGTTCCACAGCTCTTGCAAAATGGAATGGAAGCCTCCACAACGCCAACAAGATGTGAATTGCCTTGCATTCATCCTTTGTTGGGGACTCTGAGTCATCTGGGTCACCTGAAGCCTGCTGGCAGTTGCAGACTCATGGGTTCTGCCCTGTACATTTCTGCTCGCAAACACAGTTCCAATTAATTTATGAACATTGCTAGCACTTGTGTGCTGAGAGATTTGTTTGGTGTTATCACTGGTGGACATAAACGCCTGTGCTATCGCAATGGCCTTACTGAGGGTCGGTGTCTCTACAGTCAAAAGTTTTCATAGGATGGTCTCGTGGCCAATGCCCAGTACAAAAAAGTCTCTGAGCATTTGCTCCAGGTAGCCATCAAACTCTCATTATCCTGTAAGTCGCCTTAGCTCGACGACGTAGCTCGCCACTTCCTGACCTTCAGATCGCTGGCACGTGTAGAACCGATACCTTGCCATCAGCAAGCTCTCCCTCGGGTTAAGATACTCCTGAACCAGTGTACACAGCTCCTCATACTACTTATTTGTGGGTTTCACCGGAGCCAGAAGATTCTTCATGAGGCTGTAGGTCGGTGTGGTCAGTGCTTCGATGCTGGGGATGTTGGCCTGATCGAGAACACTGTGATGTTGGTGCGTCTGTCCTCCCAGAGGATTTGCAGGATCTTGAGGAGGCAGCGCTGGTGGTATTTCTCCAGCGATTTGAGGTGCACACAAACTCAAACATACTCCTGCTATCCTCCTTCCCACATGCAGGTGTGCTGACATCCATGGCCAAATTTAAGATATACACTCCCATCGTTCCCACAGCTAATCATTGTTGCTACACAGAACTGCTTATGAAAGCTGATTGAGAGAGCTTTTATATCTGACACACTTTATAATTAGCAACAGGCTTTTTTTGCTTCGTTTTTCAGGGTCAACATTGATGTACTTCAGAATGTAGGGTTCTGTGAAGCGACAATAGGCACTTACTCTGAACTGTGTGTAATCTGTTCAAAGTGCTTGTATCAATTGAAATCCATGTAATCACACACAGTGTAATTGGGCAGTGAGTCTCTGATGCTATAATTATTACTGATGAATTAATAAATTAGATTAACCCTGTTATTAAATTAATAAGAGTTTTAAAAGTTGCCGATCCCCTTGTACAGCGTAAAGCTACAAACCTCATCAGAATGGCACCAGGAATAGAGGGCCCACCAGCACTGAATGACGTCATAGTATCATTCCCAGCCGTCAAACTCTTCTCTCTTTCTGTCTTTGTCTCTTCCCTCGCCCCCTTGCCCTCTCCCTGCATCTCTTTCTCTCTCACTCTTGCCTCTCTGTCCCACTCTCTCCTCTATCTCTCTCATTTTCTCTCTCTCCTCTCCTCCTCTCCCTCCCATACTCTCTCCCACTCTCCTCTCTGTCCCACTCTCTCTCTTCTATCTCTCCCACTTTCTCTCTCTCCTCTCCTCTCCTCCTCTCTCTCCCATACTCTCCCCCACTCTAACCTCTCTCCCACTCTCTCCTCTATCTCTTCCATTTTCTCTCTCCTCTATTCTCCTCCTCTACCTCCCATACTCTCTACACTCTCTCCGTCTCTCCCTCGCTCTCTCTCCCTCTTCTTCTCTCCCTCTTCCCTCCTCTCTCTCCATCTCTCTCCCTCTCTCTCTTCTTCCTAACGTGCTTTCCCTCTCTTTTCCTCTCTCCTCACTCTCCTGCTATCTATCTGTCAAAAGCTTTCTTTTTTCTCAATTTTAACAATATGACTTTGATCGGTGCTTCACTGACCGATGTCCTTGCTCTTCCTTAGGTACTGTCACGCCATCTAAACAACAACAACTTGTATTTATATAGCGTTTTTAACATAGTGAACAAATCAAACAAAATTTGACACATAAGGAAATATTAGGAGAGATGACCAAAAGCTTGGTCAAAGAGGTCATTTTTTATGAAGTGTCTTAAAGGAGAAGAGAGAGGGGGAGATGCAGAGAGGTTTAGGCAGGGAATTCCAGAGCTTGGGACCGAGGCAGCTGAAGGCACAGCCACCAATGGTGGAGCGGTGGAAATCGGCGATATGCGAGAGGCCAGAATTGGAGGAATGCAGAGATCGTGGATGCTTGTGGGGCTGGAAGTAGTTACAGAGATAGGGAGGGAGGGGCGAGGCCATGGAGGGATTTGAAATCAAGAATGAGAATTTTTAAATCGAAACATTGCCGGTCCAGGAGCCAATGTAAGTCAGTGGATGATGGCTGAATGGGACTCGGTGCGAGTTAAGACACGGACGGGTGTATTTTGGATGTGCTCAAGTTCTTTGTTTTTCCTGTTGACTTCAGGATTCAGGACAGTCTTCCACTCCAACACATTCTTTCTCAGGACTTCAAAACTGTGATATATTTTTATCGACATCACAAACACACAAGATGGCTCTGCAGGAACTTGTCATGTGGCCTTGTCACATGATCCTTTATTGTATACATCAGCAGTTGTAATATCACAGTAGTCCACTGGAAGAAGCTCTATATCACAAAAAGCAAGAAGCCTCACTCTCCACTTTCTCCGACAATCAGGAAAAAAAAAGACGCCGAGATTTGTCTCAGTATGTTTTCAGGCACGCTCCAAGCGAGAGGCTTGAGGCCTAAGGCCGGGCCGAAATTGGGCCTTTATATGCCTATTGCACCTCGGCAGACAGCTCGCACATTTGTGGAGCGCGATTGCTGAGCTGCTACCTGCGAGATAAGTCCTAGGAGAAGGGTGGGGGTAGGGGGGGGCGAGGGGTGGGAGGGGAGGGGTGGTGAGAGCGAGGAGAGGGGCATGAAGGGGAGGGAGGAGGGGAGGGAGAAGATGGGGAGGGAGGGAAGGGGAGTGGAGGGGAGGGGTTGGAGAGGGAGGGCAGGTGAGGGTGAGGGAGAGGGAGGGGAGGGAAGGGAGGGGAGGTGATGGATAGGAGTAGGGAAGGAGGGGAGTGGGGAGGGAGAGGGTGGCATGGGAGGGGAGGGGAGGTGGCAAGAGGAGGAGGGGGGAGAGAGAGGGTGGAGGGGGAGGGAAGGGGGATGGAGAGGAGGGGAGGAAGAGGGAGGGGAGGGAGGTGAGGGGAGGGAGAGGGAGGGGAGAGAAATGGAGGGAGAGAGGGGAGGGGAGGGAGTGGGTGGGGAGGGAGGGAAGAAGGATGGAGGGGAGGGGAGGAAGAGGGCGGGGAGGGAGGTGAGGGGAGGAAGACGGAGGGGAGAGGAAGGGAGGGAGGGAGGGAAGGGGAGGGAGAAGGTGGGGAGGGAGGGAAGGGGAGTGGAGGGAAGAGGAGGGAGGGTCAGTGCTGGAGTGGGCCGCATGGTGGGTGGGAGGCGATCGTGATTAATGTGGAGTCAGGATAATATTCCTGCACCTCCTGGCTCCACAGGAAGCTTTTTTTCAAACAATAAAGCAATTCTCTAAACCTTGCCTCTAGTTGGCGGCTGATGTTTAGGCCGCAGTGACTCCTGCGCCACACGTCACCATCGAATTTCTACGAGGCGGCCTAAAAAAGACATTAGGCCCCTTATTTACATATTTAAGGAACCTGATGCATATGTTAGGCAGGCGCCAGGAGCACCTGACGTTTTTGGGGTGCAAGATGATTGCCCCCGAAATTGGGCCTTGCAGCGTCATTTTATGCCTGTAAATCAAGGGCAACAAGGTACAATTTCAACCCCACCAGTGTTTTAAAGTGACATCTCCTATGAGGGAACCAACCTCCTATGGGACAGCCATCTCCTGTGGGGGAACCAATCTCCTGTGGGACAGCCATCTCCTGTGGGGGAACCAATCTCCTGTGGGACTCGGATTTATATAGCGCCTTTCATGACCACCGGATGTCTCAAAGCGCTTTACAGCCAATGAAGTACTTTTGGAGTGTCGTCACTGTTGTAATGTGAGAAACGCGGCAGCCAATTTGTGCACAGCAAGCTCCCACAAACAGCAATGTGATAATGATCAGATAATCTGTTTTTTGTTATGTTGATTGAGGGATAAATATTGGCCAGGACACTGGGGATAACTCCCCTGCTCTTCTTTGAAATAATGCCACAGGATCTTTTACGTCCACCTGAGTGAGCAGACGGTTTAACGTCTCATCCGAAAGACAGCACCTCCGATAGTGCAGCGCTCCCTCAGCACTGCACTGGGAGTGTCAGCCTAGATTTATGTGCTTAAGTCCCTGGTAAGCCTTCTCCTGTGGGGCAGTCATCTTCCGACAAGGAGCCAATGGGCAACGGGTTCCGATGAGCATCAGGAGAGAAAATTGGCGCAAAAATGTGGAAATTTCATTAAAAAAACAAGCTGAGGAAGCTATGACCTGAACGTCTACATCTACTCTGCAGCTGATGAGAGTGCTGGTTGTTCAAGAACTGGACCGATGCGGCTTGAGTAAGGACAGCAGTGAGCGAAGAACAGTTTTCCCGGTGGGTCCCGAGCTGTGTTGGATGAAAGGTCTTTTTCCATTGGCTCATGATGTGCACACGTTGAGTTAGTTTGAAGTGCGGTGATGGCTGTGTTGGTAAATACGACAGGCATTTTGGGCAAAGCGCGATCGCTCAGACAGGAATTGAGATGCAAGAGCAGTTCATGGGTTTTTAGCTGCCATTGGCCGAGGGAGAATTGTTGCCCAAGGCTATCAGGGGAACCACTTGTTTTCCTTCGAATAGCGCCATGGGATGTTCAGTGCCCTCCAAGCAGATAGGGCTTGATTTGTTTTTATTAGTTCACGGGATGTGGGCGCCACTGGCAAGGCCGGCATTTATTGCCCACCCCGAATTGCCCTCGAGAAGGTGGTGGTGAGCCGCCTTCTTGAACCGCTGCAGTCCGTGTGGTGAAGGTGCTCCCACACGATTTGACCCAGCGACGATGAAGGAACGGCCGATATATTTCCAAATCAGGATGGTGTGTGACTCGGAGGGGAACGTGGAGGTGGTGGTGTTCCCATGCGCCTGCTGCCCTTGTCCTTCTCGGTGGTAGAGGCCGCGGGTTTGGGCGGTGCTGCCGAAGAAGGCTTGGTGAGTTGCTGCAGTGCATCTTGTAGATGGTGCACACTGCAGCCACGGTGCGCCGGTGGTGGAGGGAGTGAATGTTGAAGGTGGTGGATGGGGGGCCAATCAAACGGGCTGCTTTGTCCTGGATGGTGTCGAGCTCCCTCAGCACTGCAGTGGAGGGTCAGCCGAGACTGTGTGCTCAAGTCATGGACCAGACCTGGAACCTCTGACTCAGAGCAGTGCACAATAGCTATCTTTCCATGAATATTTTGAAAAGGCTTTTCCCCGCTCGTTATATAGAAAGGGGGGGGGGGGGTTGGGGGTGGCGACGGCCTGCTGCAAATCATTATAACCTTTCAAGAGGAGCCTCGGTGAATAAATAGTTCTCCCTGAAGCTGCCTTCTGCCGGCGCAGCTTGGGAGTGGTGTTAAACAGGCTGTTTAAGTAACTGGGACTGACTGTGTCTGATGGTTAGCATTCTCTCCTGAACTGTGCGCTTAGTTAAGCCAAGAAGAAATAACACAGGGGAAGCAACATTGCACTTACTGTCCCTGCTGCTGCCATCAAACGTGTCGCATTCACTTCCCGGCTAATATTTCTCACTCTGCACCAGTCTTCAGCGAGCAAAGCAAATGCTGAGTAAAGCTTTCCTGCTATCAAAACACAATACCCGTCGCGCGTAGTGTCTGGTGCAAATCATACACCGCGGGCACTAAGCGAGGAACCTGTAGGGTGTTCCTTTTCCACTCTACTTTGATACATAGACCTCGGGAATTACAGGAAAGGACTCCACGTTACACAAAGTTTAGGCTTAAACCCAACTGTTAGTTTTATTACGCAAAAAACAACTAAAAATTACAGAACGAGACTTCTGAGGGAATTGACCGAAGACATACAATCACCCGTCCAGTTGGTTGCTGTTGTTGTCCATTGTAGGCTTGTGGTCATTTGATCCATGACTGATTGTTCCTCTCCGATGTTCCCTCTTTCTTGTCCTGCCTGTCCTTCTGGTCTGCTCCGTTCCTCTCATTCCGTTGTTTTCTTCCTTCCGTTCTTTCCCCTTTTGAGCTGCTCTCAGCTCGTACATATATATCCATTTCATGAATAAATCTCCTGCAGGACTGGGTCTTCCGTTAACGCGCCTGGAACGGTTTCGATGGTTGTGATGATCTGTTTGGACTGCTGCGGTGATGGGTTCGAGTAACCACAATTTGCAGTCGACAGGGCAAAAGATAACTCCTTATCTTTGGTACCCCGTTATCCAAAAAATGTGCGCCTTGTGGGACCCTTTGTTGTCCTGGTTTTTCGTAGACTTGTAGTCTCCTAGGGAACAGTTTTTTCCCCCTCTGGCCAATTAAGCCAGGGGCTCCTCTGCCCGATTGTATCAAACCCTTTGTCCCGATGTATAATCAGGTCTAGCTTCTGACGCAGATATTGTATCGATCAGTGATCAGTCACCACCTGCCTCAGGCTGGTGCCCTTTTTCCCATCCAGGCAGTCCCAAAAGTTTCTTTAAACCATTTTTAGTTTGTGGCCTCTTCCTGTGCCTTTTATGAAAATGTGTAAACCTTACAAGCCCACCAGCACTCCTCACCCCAAGCCCCCTTTGCTGATGACTAGGTATCAGCCGTGGCTCAGTAAGGCAGCACTCTCGCCTCCGAGTCAGATGATTGTGAGTGTTGTCCCACTCCAGAGACATTGAGCACATAAGTCCAGACTGACACTCCCGGTGGAGCTCTGTGGGAGCACCGCGCTGTCGGAGCTGCTTGCAATGTATGCACCTGTGAGTATGCTCACAGGTTTGTAGAGCTGTTGACGAGAGGTGGGCGCCAGAGGGACTGGAGTGCATCATCACCCCTGGCAACCAAATTTTTATTTGATTTTATTTGTTTAATTTGTTTTATTGCCGGTTTTAGTGTGCCCCTCCCCTTTTATAGGGGGCACTTGTAAATTTATGGTTTTAGTGTCCAAAAAAACCCACAAAAAAAACATTAAATAAACCCACAAAAAAATACAAAAAAAAATACAAAAAGGGCCTTGATAAGTGTTTGGAGTGGGGCACTCGATTTAACTGTTTAATTTCCAACCAAAAGAGTTGTGGAGCTGTTGATGAGAGGTGGGCGCCGGAGGGACTGGAGTGCATCATCACCCCCGGCAACCAAATTTTAGTTTGATTTTACAGTTAGGGTGCACTTGCATAATTTGCCTCTCGGTGCCCTAAAAAAAAAATACAAAAAACCCTACAAAAATAAACAAAAGAGAAAAACAAAAAAAAGGGCACTTGAAAAATGTTTGGAGTGTCCCCCCCAAAGGGGGCACTTGATTTAATTGGTTAATCGGTTACAACCAAAAGAGTTGTGGAGCTGTTGACGAGAGGTAGGCGTCGGAGGGACTGGAGTGCATCATCACCCCCGGCAACCAAATTTTAATTTGATTTTATATGTTTTAAAGTTTAATTTGTTTTATTGTCGGGTTTTAGTGCCCCCCCCAGTTAGGGCGCACTTGTATAATTTGCCTCTCGGTGCCCTAAAAAAAAACAACACAAAAAAAACACAAAATAAACCCCCAAAAAACAAAAAAAAACAAAAAAGGGCACTTGAAAAATGTTTGGAGTGTTCCCCCTAAAGAGGGCACTTGATTTATTGGTTAATTGTTTACAACCAAAAGAGTTGTAGAGCTGTTGGTGGGCAAGTCGGAAGGCCTCCTCGTAGGACTGCTCCTGGGCCTGGCCAAGGGGGCCATCAGCCGGTCCAGGCAGCGGGCGGTCGAGGGGGTCGTTCAGCCCGACTGCCTGGCTCTCTTCCGCAGTTACATCCGAGCCAGGGTGTCCCTGGAGATGGTGCACATGGTGTCCACCGGTACGCTCGCAGCCTTCCACGAGAGGTGGGTGCCAGAGAGACTGTAGTGCATCATCACCCCCGGCAACCAAATTTTAATTTGAGCTAAGTATTCCTTTAAAGTTTTATTTGGAAATATATGGGTTTTAGTACCCTTTGCAAAAGGGGACACTTGATTTAAAGTTATGCTCAAAATAATTGTAGAGCTGTTGAATTGGGAGTGGCTTAGCCAGTCACGTGATGTTTACAAGACTCAATAAAACCCCAGCCAGTTGGGTTCGGGGGATCCACGATGAGGCAGGTGGTTGTGAGCCTGGTGGATGAACTGGTAATGTGTAGTGTGATTGTTGAACATTTTGCTAATAAACCTACTAGTTCTTAATAGCAATGTGTTACTATGACCTATGTCCTGATGACGTCACCCAGTCGCCCACCTTGAAGCCATCGCTCACTTGGAGCGGCTCGCGCTGCAAACTGCAGTGGCCACGCTCCAGCTCTTCTTATACTCCCGACCCGCGGTGGTTTTCTCTCGCAGGTCGGGGTGGCCCACGAACCAGGTCGCCGTTTGGAGCGTGGGCAGGAGCATCAGCTGGGCCCTGTAAAGCAGTGGAGCGGGAAGATCGTGGTGGATTTGCGACGAGTGATCGGGGCGGAGGAGCGGCGAATGTTTGGTGCGGAGGTGTGGCGGGAGATCGTGGCAGAGGCGCAGGGAATGTTTGCGGCGGAGGAGCAGCGAGAAATCGTCGCGGAGGTGCGGTGAATGAGGGTACAGGGGCCCAGAAAGAGCCCAGGGCCCAGGGGCAGCACGGGCCAGCCCACACTGCGATATGTGTTCACACTAGGTCCGTGCAGCAGAGCAGGTCTCCAGTCGTCCTGGTTACTCCTTGCCACTGGATAAAGGCCTAGCTCTGTCAAGTCCGTGTGGTGGCTGGTGTGCAACGGTCACCACACGTTAAAAAAATCCACGCACAGGCATCCTCCACCCCCTCAATTGTTCAGGACTGGAACATCGGGTCCTTCATAGAAACATCTGTGAACTCATGTGGAAGCAAGTCATCCTCGTTCGAGGGACCGCCTATGATGATGATGTTGCTATGAATTCTTAAACAAAGAACCCATGAAGCAAATACATTACAGTGTTGTCTTTTGAATGACACTTTAAACTGAGGACCAGTCTGCCCGAACAGGTGGGCAGCACTCTCGCCTCTGAGTCAGCAGATGATGAGTTCAAGTCCCACTCCAGAGACTTGAGCACAAAAAATCCAGGCTAACACTCCCAGTGCAGTGCTGAGGGAGTGCTGCACTGTCGGAGGTGCCATCTTTTGGATGAGGCTTTGACTGTTGGCAAACCCGGTAATCATCACGGTTGGGCCCAGTCTTGTTCTCAAACAACTGCCACACTTATTCACCTTCTAACCGGGGTCATTGGGTAGAGGTCAGTGGCGGGAACTTTGGCTGATTTTTGGTTTTGTGAACAAAAGTGCACCGGGCCCAATTCTTTGCAACTTTACTGCAGCCCTAGATCCAATCCTAACAGGAACCAGGGACGTTCCGGTCTGCATGGTTCAACTACACACTGCCCTTACCATTTGAGCCTACTTCGTCCATTAATAGATCCCACCATTCTAATTGTGTGTGATATCCTTGGCAGAAATAAAGGTAGGTCCCCTCCAGAATTAGTCATCAAAGGCCCCATGTTATCACACGACCACTGGGCCTCCATCTGCCTCTTCCTTCCGATGCCAACAATTCTTCTCTGGTTCTTCTCTTGGCCCGCAAATGAATTCAGTCTCCTTCCTGTTGGATATCTTCATGTTCCTGAACCTCTTCTGAACACGCTGCCAGAGTCTTTTTTATTCGGGCAATTGTGTTCAACCACCACATGGCCTCTCAGCAGAGGTGACGATTTAGGATCGCTGCACTTTAACCAAAAACATTGCATCTAGCTACAGTTCACCCCCACACAATGGGTGCTGCACTGTACCCCCCAAAACATTGCGCCAAATATCACAGGCGGATGCCTCCGACCGAAATGTTATTTACAAATGCACCTGGTGATCCCGGAGGAACGAACACTTGCGCTCCGAGGCGTAGTTGCGCAGCTCAGCACAGAGGCCCACGCATCGTGGGAACGTATGGGCATCCTCGGATCACGTAGGCCTGGACCACCAATCATAATGTAGTATTCTCATTCACTGTAATGGAAGCTCCGAGCTCCCATTGCTATCAATGAGAACATCCCTAAAATCAAATAAAATATACACAAAAATTTAAAAAACATACCACTATAAAAAAAATTGATAGAAATTGCATTCAATTAAATGTTTTAGAGAAAAATGTATTCTTTTAAAATTTAAATAAAATGTTTTAATCGTGTTTGAAGTGGTGCTTTCGAGCTCTGCTATACTTGAAGGGTTAAGAATGCGTCTCGGAACTAAAAGGGGCTTTTGTTGTGGTCAACTTTACAAACTGTGTAACTTGAGGACAATTACAAATAACCAAACTGTTGAACCACAGGAGGCCCAGAGAGGCCGTTAAACAGGGCAAGGGGTCAAAGGTGACACGTTGGAGAAACTCCATCTGGAATGAGACATAGGCCAATGATTGTGTGACGCGAAAGGTGATTAGTAAATCAGCAATTGTGCACGTGGGCTTTGGGCCAATTAAACGGCATAGGAGGGCCATGCATAAGGCTGACATGCATCATTAAGTGTATAAAAGGTTGCTTGGAACATTGTATCATCGGAGAAGCCTGGCTACAGACAACCAGCAGGCTGGTTCTCCACCGGTGCAAAATAAAGACTACTTGAATCTTCCAACCCAGACATGGTGTTGAGTGTTTATTTTAAATACCCCACTGCAGTGCTAAAAATAAACTTACCATCGTAGACAGGGTTTTTAACATTTATTTTTTCTATTACTAAAACTTTTACGCTGGTAAAAGCCGGCCTTATGCCTGCTTTTTCCAGACATAAGCGTTTTAAGGACAAGTAGCGGCAGAGGTAGTGGATACACTGGTCATAATTTACCAAAATTCCCTGGATTCTGAGGAGGTTCCAGCAGATTGGAAAACTGAAAATGAAACGCGCCTATTTAAAAAAGGAGGCAGACAAAAAGCAGGAAACTATAGACCGGTGAGCCTAACATCTGTGGTTGGGAACACATTAGTCGAAATAGTGTGTGAATGGTGGGATTATGACCAACTGCCATTAGAGACAAGGATGGTCATTATCCCGCCATTCATACCCTATCTCGACTAATGTTTTTCTCCACAGATCCTGCCTGACCCGCTGAGATTTCCAGCATTTTCTGTTTTTATTCCAGATTCCAGCATCTGCAATACAGTATTTTGCTTTTGAGTGAAAAGCACTGATTACCTGCACTTTTTAAAAATGTCACCAAAAACGAAACAAAGATTGGGACTTACACATGGGGGTTAAGCCAGAAGCTGGAATATTATGAACACATATTTTTTTTTTTAAAGTTTTTTTTGAATATGATTTTTTATCATATTGGGGCAATTTGACACTCCACAAATATAAAATTAGTTTTTCAGGGCCAGAACGGTTGTTCTGCTGTCACTACGCTGTTAAAAACCCTCAGTTACACCTATTTCATCAAGGCTTGACAGCTAATGGGCTATTTAACAGCGATATTAGCGCGGAACAGTTTTAGGCAGTTCAAGTGATTCCGCGTTTATCTGTGCATGCGCTAAATACTGAAATTAGGATCTGATTCAGAGAAAGGAAAAAAAAAGAAAGACCTGGATTTATATAGCGCCTTTCACAACCACCGGACGTCTCAAAGCACTTTACAACCAATGAAGTACTTTTGGAGTGTAGTCACTGTTGTGATGCCGGAAACACGGCAGCCAATTTGCACACAGTAAGCTCCCACACACAGCAATGTGATAATGACCAGATAATCTGCCTTTGTTATGTTGATTGAGGGATAAATGTTGGCCCGGACTCCAGGGATAACTCCCCTGCTCTTCTTCGAAACAGTGCCATGGGATCTTTTACGTCCACCTGAGAGGGCAGATGGGGCTTTGGTTAAATGACTCATCTGAAAGGCGGCACCTCCGACAGTGTAGCGCTCCCTCAGCACTGCAGTGGGAGTGTCAGCCGAGATTTTGGGGGGCACAAGTCCCTGGAGTGGGACTTGAACCCACAACTTTCTGACTCAGAGAGTGCTACTCACTGAGCCACGGCTGACACTATAAAGGTGTCATGAGAGGGGTAATGATAGCGAACACTGACAGTTTTATCCAGCTAAACAGTACCCAAAACATTGCAACCAATAATATTGCACCCCAAACTCTGAATCTAATGTCAGTGAGCACAGGCCTTCATTGTGACTTCAATTTATTTATGAATGAATCAGGGCATTGAGGGAAATTTCCTGCACAATTGAGTCACCCTCTACCCCAGTGCTTATGGTCTACAGGGCAGTAGTGAT
Organism: Pristiophorus japonicus; assembly: GCF_044704955.1. Classification (NCBI taxonomy): domain Eukaryota; kingdom Metazoa; phylum Chordata; class Chondrichthyes; family Pristiophoridae; genus Pristiophorus; species Pristiophorus japonicus. The sequence continues at coordinate 22,996,820 of NC_092000.1, read as the reverse complement.
ACCCGCCCTCTTATATGCTTCAGAGACATGGACTATGTACAGCAGGCACCTCAAAGCACTGGAGAAGTACCACCAATGCTGTCTCCGCAAGATCCTGAAAATCCATTGGCAGGATAGACGCACCAACATCAGCGTTCTCACTCAGGTCAACATCCCCAGCATCGAAGCATTGACCACGCTCGATCAGCTCCGATGGGTGGGCCACATCGCCCGCATGCCCGACACGAGACTCCCAAAACAAGCACCCAACTCGGAGCTTCGAGTGAGTCCCAGGTGGGCAGAGGAAACGTTTCAAGGACACCCTCAAAGCCTCCTTGTAAAAGTGCAACATCCCCACTGACACCTGGGAGTCCCTGGCCCAAGACCGCCAAAAGTGGAGGAAGAGCATCCGGGAAGGCGCTGAGCACCTCGAGTCTCTTCGCCGGGAGCAAGCGGAGGCCAAGTGTCGACAGCGGAAGGAGCGCATGGCAACCCAGGCACCCCACCCACCCGTCCCTTCAACCACCGTCCGCCCCACTAGTGGTAGACACTGTGGATCCCGCATTGGTCTCATCAGCCACCTGACTTCAGGAGCGCGAGGGGAGCGTGAAAAACTCAGAAGTATTATAATCCCCCACCCCCGGAAAATAAAATCCATCATATTTTCCACAATTGCAATGCATGAGGCCGCAAGCTGCCTCCCTCCATTCCGAATCTGGCTTTGACTGAGTCGATTTTTCCTGCTTAAAATCATTCTTGAAATGGAAAAAAAATAGAAGTAGCATTGAGAGCCCTTGAGCACACAGTGAGGACGAGAGTAATTTGCTGTGTTCAGCACAGGAGATTATGTACTTCCCAGGTTTTTACCGGCTGATATCTTTCATTAAAATGTATAAGCCGGCTGTAGAGAGAAACAGGACTGCCCATTCAGCAGAGCTGGGGCTGCAATTCACTTCGTATTACAGCCAAGGCAAGGCGACGAGTTACTGCAGAGAATTATGCCTCTGAAAGATGGGGAGAGCACTTTGTGCTGCCCAAACCCAACACCGCCTCTCCGTGACCTCGCTGATATCACCCGCCAGCAGCTAGCATGGTTAATGTGAAATCTATTGTTTGCCCTGTAATGCAGCATTTCATTTGCTTCCAAGCTACCAGAAAACTCTTCGCAATAGAAAAAAATGCAAACATGTACGGAAAGCGTGGAGGCCAGTCAGCCTATCGCGCCTACAACTTCTCCAGACTCTGTACCATCGACTATAAGAAAACAAATTATTATTTAAATCGAGAGAGACTACAAAATGCTCCAGTACAGAAGGACCTGGGGGGGGGTCCTTGTGCATGAAACACAATAGGTTAATATGCAAGCACAGCAAGTAGTCAGGAAGGCAACTGGAATGTTGGCCTTTATTGCAAGGGGATGGAGTATAAAAGCAGAGAAGTCCTGCTACAACTGTACTAGGTCCGGGCAGCAGAGACGGTCTCCAGTGGTCTTGGGTAACCCTTGCCACTGGACCTAGCTCTGTCAAGCCCGTGTGGTGGCTGGTGTGCTACGGTCACCCCACGTTAAAAAAATCCACGCACAGGCATCTTCCACCCTTCAACATGTAGTTGGGTTCTTCATTCAAAATACCTGTGAACTTGTCCTTTTTTTTGGCGTGGAAGCAAGTCATCCTCGTTTCGAGGGACTGCCTACGATGATGATGATTAGTGAGACCACACTTAGAGTACTGTGTACAGTTTTGATCTCCTTATTTAAGGAGGGATATACTTACATTGGAGGCAGTTCAGAGAAGGTTCACGAGGTTGATTCCTGAGATGAAGGGATTGTCATATGAAGAAAGGTTGAGCAGGTTGGGCCTGTACTCATTGGAGTTTAGAAGAATGGGAGGTGATCTTGACAGGGTAGATGCAGAAAGGAAGTTTCCCCTCGTGGGGGAATCTAGAACTAGGGGCACAGCCTCAGAATAAGGAGTTGCCCATTTATAATTTTTGCAGTGATAATCTTTATTATTTGTGTATATGCATAGGAATCTAGTATTGCAATGTTACCAGAACCAGAATATATATCTACTTGATACAGAATATATGCTTTCATTGTTGAATATACCAGCCTATGCTTTCATACTCAGAATCAGAATCATACACTTAATGTAATGAACATGAACAAACATAACTGTTGGCCCATTTGGATCAGTTTGCCCCAGACCCATCAGGCCTTTAATCCGGCCCTGGATGACCCTCTCTGAGTGGAATGACTGACTGTTGCGGAATTGGAGCAGTTGATGCTGTGAGTCATAGGCAATCCCTCGTATCGAGGATGACTTGCTTCCAAACCAAAAAGGGATGAGTTCACAGGTGTTTCAATGAAGGACCTAATATTCCAGGTCCCGAACTACATGTTGAAGGGTGGAAGATGCCTGTGCGTGGATTTGTTTAACGTGTGGTGGCCGTTGCACACCAGCCTCCACACTGGCTTGACAGAGCTAGGTCTCGGTCCAGTGGCAAGGGTTAACCAAGACGACTGGAGACCAGCTCTGCTGCATGGACCCAGCGCGCGCACATATCGCAGTGTGGGCTGGTCCGTGCTGCCCCTGGGCCCTCGCCTCTCCTGGGCCCCGAACTCTCGCCTCTCCCGGGCCCCGTCATGTCGCTCCACGATCCCGCGCCGCTCCTGCGCCCCCCCGACCTCGCTGTTCCTGCTGTACCTGCCCACTGACTTGGGTTATGGTGGCGTCCAAACCAGTCACCCTCTTCACAGCCGTTGCCCTCCCGCACCAGCTCGCGCTGACCAAAATGATCATCAGAGTCCACAGCCACTCAGATCGGGATTGACAGCCGACAAAAAAACCATATCTGCCGAGAACCCTCACAGCCAGCAGAGAAACCATTTCCTTTTTCCATGTGTTTGTCCCATGGTATCATCGTCTGTGTGCTGCTGGTTTTAGTGTGATGATTTCATCTGCCCACTTTGTAGCTGTTATGCTTACACTACAGATTCAAGTGGTGATCTTGTCAATCAAGCCTCAATCGAATCTGGCTTCCAGTGACAAACTGGGTTCCACCTGCATAAAAAGCTTTCAAATAAAAAAACAATATACTTTCAAGTGGCCTTTCACGGCACATTCATAATGCATCATTTTATAAGCAGTTTCTATGGAAATTAGCCAGTTAGATCAGCTACAAGAGCTGTGACACATTCTGTACAGTATACAGCGTCCACACACTAGAAAGTATTCGTATTTATGTAGCACTTTTCAGAAAGTCACAATGTGCTTTACAGCCAATTCAGTACTTTTAAAGTGTAATGTGGGAAACACGACAGCCAATTTGCACACAGCAAGCTCCCACAAACAGCACTGTGATAATGACCAGATAATCTGCTTTTATTAGTGATGTTGGTTGAGGGATAAATATTGGCCCGGGCACTTGGAAGAATCCGCTGCTCTTCTTCAAAATAGTGCTGTGGCATCTTTTACATCCACCCAAGTGTTTGGTGGGACTGTGCAGAGAGAGCTTTATTCTATATCTATAACCCGTGCTGTACCTGCCCTGTGAGTGTTTGATGGGACTGTGTAGAGGGAATTTTACTCTGTATCTAATCCTTGCTGTACCTGCCCTGGGAGTGTTTGATGGGACAGTGTAGAGGGAGCTTTATTCTGTATCTAACCCGTGCTGTACCTGCCCTGGAAGTGTTTAATGGGACAGTGTCGAGGAAACTTTACTCTGTATCTAACCCCATGCTGTATCTGCCCTGGGAGTGTTTGATGGGACTGTGTCAAAGGAACTTTACTCTGTATCTAATCCTTGCTGTACCTGCCCTGGGAGTGTTTGATGGGACTGTTTAGAGGGAACTTTACTCTGTATCTAATCCTTGCTGTACCTGCCCTGGGAGTGTTTGATGGAACAGTTGTAAGGGGTGGTTTTCAGGGGGTCAGCTTTCCCTTCTGGCCTTATATGAGCGGTTCCGAATCGCTCCCACACCCTTGGTTCTAGACACTAGAATTATGAAGGGACTATGGCAGACTTGGGCAGACAATCGGTTTCAAGGTAGGAAGCAGGTATGGCTTTATTGTGTTTAAAAAGAAGTAAAAAGACACACCTTTAATAACACACACAGAATATTAATACCAATATACACTGAGGGGTATAACACATTGAATAAAATGTCAAATTACAGCCTGTGGGGAAAAGAATACAGCTCAAACTTTAAATGGGATAAAGAGGAGAATGCAGATACATTTACACAAGTTATCTCAGCCTCCCCCCTCCCAATTCCCCTAACTAACTAAGTTATAGCTCTGGGGGGTTCAGGGGCTATGCTCACCAATCCCCTTTTGACAGTTCCAACTCCGGGGTTTGCCTTAGTTGTCCCTGGGGTTCGCCTTAGTTGTCCACGTTCTGTAGTCTGTACCCCTTGGTAGCATAGGACCAGCTTGTAGAGTGGAAAAATCTTCGGTTTTTCTTCGGTTTTGTCGGGTTGGTTCCGGTTGACTGTTTGATTGGTCGCGATGGTCCGAAACTTTCCAATAGTCGTTTTGACAGCCTGTTTGCTGTCGTGGTGCTGTCCTTCTGGGTTTTAGAGATTTCTTTCGCCGATGTTTCAGGGTCCCACTTTTCGAGGCTGGTGTAGAACTTATGCAACGAGACTGCTAACTTAATAGTGTCTTGAGAAGCACACCTAACTGCCAGAACAGGCCTTCAATTATACTAAAACAGGCTTCGTTATCTTTGCAGCAAATCAGTTCTTTGGCTTTGTTTAAACTGTTCTGTCCATTGATTTTCAAATGTCTCCTTTGTCAATGTTTTTAGTGGGCTAGTCAGCAGTAACTCGATTAGGGTGCGATAATGTGCTATCACTGGTTTTGCATTGTTTTTGGATTGTCCAATTTCCTGACCATCTAGTTGGGCCCATGATTTCCATTGTGCTTGATTGGGTAATTTGATTATCTCTTAGGAAGTGAATTGGTGTTGCATAGTTCCCCCAGACATTCTGGGATCCTTAACACACGAATTTGCTTCACAGAGGTTAGCCCCACCTCTTATATTCGGTAACTCTTTTTCGCAGCCAAAATGTTGTAGAATCTTAAAATTGATATGCTCCTTCCCATAGATGTTATGGGGATCTCAGGCTTCTGTAATTTAGGCCCATTTTGAATTCTCTTTTCAAAAAGTCCAAACACTGTGGTGGGGGGGGAGGGGGGGGTCTCCATGAATGTATCCCCTTTTTATCCCCCGCAGGCTTCGTCTCCCCCTTTAAAACTCATTTTAAAAGCCCAGAAAGGGATTCTTCTCCTCTGCAGGGGAAAGGTACCTGGAATCTTTGTGAGATATTGGTAAATTCTACAGTGTAGAGGGTGTACCTGCCCTGGGAGTGTTTGATGGGACAGTGTAGAGGGAGCTTTACTCTGTATCTAACCCGTGCTGTACTTGCCCTGGGAGTAATTGATGGGACAGTGTAGAGGGAGCTTTACTCTGTATCTAACCCGTGCTGTACTTGCCCTGGGAGTAATTGATGGGACAGTGTAGAGGGAGCTTTACTCTGTATCTAACCCGTGCTGTATCTGCCGTGGGAGTGTTTGATGGGACAGTGTAGAGGGAGCTTTACTCTGTATCTTACCTGTGCTATACCTGACCAGGGAGTGTTTGATGGGACAGTGTAGATGGAGCATTACTCTGTATCTAACCCGTGCTGTACCTGCCCTGGAAGTGTTTGGTGGGACAGTGTAGAGGGAGCTTTACTCTGTATCTTACCTGTGCTATACCTGACCAGGGAGTGTTTGATGGGACAGTGTACAGCACTGAGAGGGCAGATAGGGTCTCCGTTTAAACTCTCACCTGAAAGTTGGCACCTCCGACAGTGTAGCACTCTCTGGAGAGGGTCTTAATCCCACAAACTTCTACCTCAAAGGCAAGAGAGCTACCCACTGGGCCACAACTTGCACCTACACAGCAACACTGACTGCACTTTTTTGTGAAACCGTTTGGAATGTTTCCCAAATAGGATCAGTTCCTATCCCAATGCAAATTCTGGCTTGCTTTTTTTGTTCTGTCTTCCTTGTATTTTTCTATCCCTTTGATGAATTCCTTTTATTGCTTCCATTTGACATATAAATAGAATCAACATCATCATCAGCAACCTACTTGTGCTGCCACCAATGTAAGCACAAGCTTTTGTATATCTCGTTCCACATTCTGGCAAACATTATTCACGTCCTTCAGCTGAACAGTCTTCAGTCTGGTGCAGATCCCTCGTCCCTTAAATTCCCACTGCATTGTTCACATGATTTCCACCATAATCTGGTGCTTCCAGCTCCCTGGTGATGCCAGACTCTAGCTGATGCGAAAATCGGTCACTCACAAAATTGGCCTTCACGTGCTCAAGTCTTGTGGGGGGATAATTTTACATCTTGGGTGATGCTGTCAGCTGTGGCTCAGTGGGTAGCAGCCTTGCCTCTGGTTGTGGGTTCAAGTCCCACTCCAGGGACTTGAGCACATAAATCTAGGCTGACACTCCCAGTGCAGTGCTGAGGGAGTGCTGCACTGTCGGAGGTGCTGTCTTTCAGATGAGAGGTTAAACCGAGGCCCCGTCTGCTCTCTCAGCTGGCGTGAAGATCCCATGGCACATTTTCGAAGAAGAGCAGGGGAGGGTTTCCCCAGTTATTCCTCAACCAACTTGACTAAAATAAAAATCAGATTGTCTGGTCGTTACCGCATTGCTGTTTGTGCGAGCTTGCTGTGCGCAAATTGGCTGCTGCGTTTCCTACATTACAGCAGTGACTACACATCAAAGAAGTACCTCATTGTCTGTAAAGCTGTTTGGGACGTCCTGAGAGTGTGAAAGGCGCTATGGAAATGCATGTCCTTTTGTGTACGACTGAGTCTTGGCTCGCTCTGCAGCAGTCACAGGCAAGTTGAGTGCCAGCCTTTGTCAGTTAAGTGTCAAGACGCTGGATTCCTTTTAAGGGAGACAGTGCCCCACTCGAACCAGGACCTGAGGGCAGCGGGGAAGATGCCAAGTCCAGAAAGGAAGCTGTTTGCACAAAAATAGAACAATCACAAGCTTGTAAGACTTATCTTTGATAAGGACAGGTTTTAGCCTGTAAGTATTTGGGGTCAAAATTCCGTTTCTTACGCCGTCCGTTACCGCCGGCAATGGGCGGCTAACGGGCGGCAAAGGCCTACCGTCGGCGGTGAGCGCCGTCCACGCCTCCGTGGAAATCGAGTCAGTCTTTGGTGGAGGCACCCCAGGGGTAAAGCTGCGCCCTCTAACGCCACCCGCGCGGTGACATCATCCCGCGTGCAACACCCCCTTGGCGCAACTGCGCGGTATTTCGTTTGTACGGAGACCTAACGGCCAGGCGTCCGTACAGCCTGGGGAGAAAGTGGTGGATCTCAGGCAGAATCAAGGAAGGTATTTTTTCTTTATTTCATCATTGGTTCATTAGTTGTACCAGTAGGGATGTGTGTGTGGGTTGGACAAGTTTTCATTTTTTTTTCTCCCCGAGTTTTCCCAGCTCGCGTGCCGGCAGCCTCCCGTGGGGAAATTCAGTCGGCCTCCTGAGCTCCCGCACCGTTGGAGCCCGAGGCTGCGTGTACAATGGCACTTTTCGTGTTGCTCTCTCATCTTTGGGCGGTAAAACTGAACTTGGCATTTTGAGGCTGCATCCAACATCCGGCGGTAAAATCAGCATTCAGGCAGTGACACCGCTTCAAAAACGGCGGTATTGAATTTAAACCCCTTTTCTTTTCTTTCCACTATAACAGAATCAAGACTTATCTTAATAAAACAGGTTTTAGCCTGTCAGATCTCGTCTTGACTCTACACTTTACTACAGGGCTCGGACTTGTGAGACAAAACAACACAGACACAGGATGTTTCTTAACTCACTGCTATCCAGGGGTTATCTTTACTTAGAGTAATCAAAAGAAATGTAAGCTATTTACGATAGCATCAAATGCACAATAATTTCTAATTATTAGCCCACAGCAACCTATCCCACTAAAATGCCTTACAACAGTTAAAATTGCCTATCCCCTAAGTGATTAATAGAAAGCAAGACACTCACACAGAGTTAATTCCAGCCATGGTCAACGATTGAAAATTAACCCCCTGATTCCCTTGTAACTGACCAGGTTACCAATTTCTTCACTGCAGTGTTTGACCTCAACATGTTACAGCCGTGTTATACTGTTTTTGTCTGGATGTCTGCCCACTGTGTACGCAATTGTCTAGGTTTAAAACAAAGGGACTCTGTCTCACGATGAAAAGGTCTTTCATTCTCTTATCTCCTGGACAGTCTTTTTCCACAGTGCCCAAACAAGTCTTGTGTTTTGCAGCCTGTGAGAAGTTAGAACTCATGCGAAGGTCTTTTGAATCCGCATAGCATTTTGAGTCATTAAACATGGTCAAGCCAGCTTCAGCCATCTTGGAGCAGTTTGCGAACACAGTTATCTGCAGGAAATGTGAATGAAAAGAATGCTATAGTTTTACAGCTGTAAATCGAGGAAAGAGGCAACAGCAGTGGGCAAGGCCTGTGATCGGTTGCCTCCATCGCTGGTGGGTTTTGCCCTAGAGCTGGAGGGGGTCCCCTGCCCCTTTATGTGGCACGGGCTTAATTCCGAACAGCCGCAGGCTACTTGAGTAAATGCCTTGTCTTTGCAGCTGAATGGAAGCACATGCTATGCACTGCCACGAACACATGCACCTAATTAATGGAGCCCATTAGCTTAATTAAGCCAGCAAAGAGCGACTAAAAAAATGATAAAGAAAGGGAAGATAGATTATGAAAGTAAACGAGCACGAAATATAAAAACAGAGTTTCTACAGATACATAAAAAGGAAAAGAGTGGCTAAAGTAAATGTTGGTCCCCTAGAAGATGAGACTGTGGAATTAATAATGGAGAACAGGGAAATGTCAGGGACATTGAACAAATATTTTGTATCAGTCTTCATGGTAGAAGACACTAAAAACATCCCAATAGTGGATAATCAATGGGCTATAGGAGGGAGGAATTTAATACAATCACTATCACTAATAAAGTAGCACTCGGTAAAATAATGGGACTGAAGGCGGACGTTATGGCTTACATGCTAGGGTCTTAAAAGAAGTGGCTGCAGAGATAGTGGATGCATTGATTGTAATCTACCAAAAATTCCCGGGATTCTGAGGCGGTCCCAGTGGATTGGAAAACCACAAATGTAACGCCCCTATTTAAAAAAGGAGTCAGCCAAAAAGCAGGAAATTATAGGCCAGTTAGCCTAACATTTGTCATTGGGAAAATGCTGGAGTTCATTATTAAGGAAGCAGTAGCAGGACATTTGGAAAAGCATAATTCAGTCAAGCAGTCAGCATGGTTTTATGAAAGGGAAATCATGTTTGACAAATTTTCTGGAGTTCTTTGAGGATGTAATGAGTAGGGTGAATAAGGGGAAACCAGTGGATGTGATGTATTTGGATTGCCAGAAGGCATTAGATAAGGTGTCACATAAAAGGTTACTGCACAAGATAAAAGTTCACGGGGATGGGGCTAGTAATATATTAGCATGGATAGAGGATTGGCTAACAGAAAACAGAGAGTCGGGATAAATAGGTCATTTTCTGGTGGCAAATAGTAACTAGTGGGGTGCCGCAGGGATCGGTGCTGGGTCCTCAACTATTTACAATCTATATTAATGACATGGATGAATGGACCAAGTGTAATGTAGCTAAGTTTGCTGATGATACAAAAATGGATGAGAAAGCAAATTGTGAGAATGACTCAAAAACCCTGCAAAAGGACATAGACAGGCTACGTGAGTGGACAACCATTTGGCAGATGGAGGAAAATGTGAAGTTATCCATTTTGGCAGAAAAAATAGAAAAGCAATTTATAATTTACATCAAGAAAAATTGCAGAGTGCTTCAGTACAGTGGGATCTGGGGGTCCTTGTGCATGAAACACAAAAAGTTAGTATGCAGGTACAGCAAGTAATCAGGAAGGCAAATGGAATGTTGGCCTTTATTGCAAGGGGGATAGAGTATAAAAGCAGAGAAGTCCTACTACAACTATACAGGGTATTGGTGAGGCCACACCTGGAGTACTGCGTACAGTTTTGGTCTCCATATTTAAGGAAGGATATTCTTGCATTGGAGGCTATTCAGAGAAGGTTCACTCGGTTGATTCTGGAGATGAGGGGGTTGACGTATGAAGATAGGTTGAGTAGGTTGGGCCTCTACTCATTGGGGTTCAGAAGAATGAGAGGTGATCTTATCGAAACATGTAAGATAATGAGGGGGCTCGACAAGGTGGATGCAGAGAGGGTATGTCTACTCATAGGGGAAACTAAAATTAGAGGACATAGTCTCAGAATAAAGGCCGCCCATTTAAAATTGAGATGAGGAGAAATTTCTTCTCTCAAAGGATTGTAAATCTATGGAATTCTCTGCCCCAGAAAGCTGTGGAGGCTGGGTCATTGAATATATTTTAGGCGGAGTTAGACAGATTTTTGAGCGATAAGGAAGTAAAGGGTTATGGGGAGTGGGCAGGGTATTGGAGCCGAGTCCATGATCAGGTTAGCCATGATCTTATTAAATGGTGGAGCAGGTTCGAAGGGCCTACACCTGCTCCTATTTCTTATGTTCTTATGTTAATTAAGATGGGAGAACCTGCATCGAAATTGAGGGCAACTCAAGCTTGGAGTGGAAGATTTCACGTTGGCTCTGCTTTGTGTTTCCGCACCGTTAACTAATCCAGACTCGATCGCCTTCTCTGCGCTGTTATTTTTCTTTCCGTCGCATACGTGTTCCATTTTGCAACAACCAAAAATTGCACACTCGAGCAAAGTCACGGAGGGCACTGTCTAATCCTTCCCTTGGGGAGCAAGCTGTCTCGCAGCTACTTATGAATGGAGGCTGGGGCATGAATAAGCTAAGGAGCCCTGCAAAGAGCTGGCTGCCTTGAAAAAAGCTTTCACTCCTCCTGAGCACACAATGTTGTCTTTCACACACCATAATCCCAGCATTGAGGGAGAGAATGCCGTTGTGCGTTCCACCGATGTTCAGCTGGAGTGAGATGATGCTGCCAGGAGACTCTGTCAGAAACGAGAAGAGATACTGTACCGTCCTCTTTTGTAAGCGTCGAATGTAATCATTTTTTTTTTTAAATCACTGGCACTGAACGTCGGAAGTAACAGTGAGCACAGAATCGGCAAGCGACCTACACAAGCCGGGCTCTGAGATATCCATTGAAGCAAAAACTCCCCTTGAAATTCCGTTGTCTTCCCTCACCCACCCTCCTTTCCCCTCAGATTTTTCCCCTCCAACAAAGGCTTTGGTATTTGCGAGGAAATAGCTCGCTGCACCCAAATGGCCATCTTTCATGTGACTTGTACATAATTGCCCCAATCGTTGCCCCTTTCGTTGACCTGAGGAGGTGGTGGAGGGCCTTCTGTGTGAGTAACAATTGTTTTTTTTACAGCTGGGTGGCTTGTTTGGCCATTTCACAGGGCTGTAAGAGTCAACCGAGCAACCTGAGCCGAGAGCTACTTGCAGGCCAGACTGGATAAGGGGTGACTGGCTGTCTACCCCAAAGTGAGCCAGTTGAGAGTTTTTAATGACCTTACATCAGCTACCATGGTCATTTTCTTTTGTGGTGCTAGCCCACAGTGGCTATATTACTGGACATAATCCAGGGGCCTGGACTAATGATCCTGGGACATGAGTTCAAATCCCACCATGGCAGCTGGAGAATTTAAATGTAATTATTTCTGGAATAAAAATCTAGTACAGGTTGAACCTCCCTTATCCAGAACTCCCTTATCCAGAACCACCCCTCGTACAGAACCATTCCCGGCCACCGGGTGGCGCATGCGCGGAACTCCGACATGAACAAATTGAAGTCCTTCCTCGCTGCTGACTCCCGAAATCGCTGGCCTGACCCTGTGATCCATCACCCCCACCCCCCCCACCAAATGATCTCTCTGCCGCACTCCCAACCCCAAGCCAGCCCCAGCACTGATATCTCCTTGCTCAGTACCTCTACCGTCCAATTTAACGTGACACCCCTCGTCCAGCAAAATCCTTTATTCAGAACAGGCCAGGTCCTGAGGGTTCTGGATAAGGGAGGCTCAACCTGTCTAAGTAATGGTGACCATTGAACTACTGGATTGTCATAGAAACCTATCTGGTTCACAAACATTCCTTTAGGGAAGGAAATCTGCTGTCCTTATCTGGTCTGGCCGATATGTGACTCCAGACCCACAGCAACGTGATTGAATCTTAACTGCTCTCTGACATGGCCTAAAAAGCCTCACCACCACCTTCTCAAAGGCAATTAGAGATGGGCAATAAATGCTGGCCTTGCCAGCGATGCTCACATCCCATGAATGAATTCAAATAAACACTATTACCACTACAGAACCAAATCCGATTGGGCTATTGGGCCTTGAAGGAAATCAGCACTACACCTGACTGTGTCATCACCAATTGCCCACAAAGATGTAATGTATGCACCTGTGAATATGCTCACAGGTTTAATGTTTACAGTTTAATTTGTCTATGTTTGTCGGTTTTAATGCCCCCCCCAACCTTTTAGCCAGGGGGCACTTGTATAATTTATGTTTTTTTGGTGCCCTCAAAAAAAAACAAGGGGGCACTTGAAAAGATTTTGGAGTGTAACCCTCCCTTTAATCAGGGGGCACTTGTTTAAAGTTCACAACTAAAATAGTTGTAGAGCTGTTGACGTCCAGAGGAGGCGGGGGTCCCCAATGCAGTGTTCTCTACGCGGGAGTCCTCACTTTATTTATTGGGGACTTGGCCTGGAGGATGTCGTATGGGGCAGTCCCATGCAGTCGGTTTTTAAGAAGATTCATGGACTCCTAGGCAGCCTGTAATTTCTGTGGTCTGGAAGAGTCTGTGTTCCATGTACATATTGAAAGTGTGAGGTTGCAGGGTTGCAGGGTGTTCCAATATTTGAAGGGGCTACTCCTCAAATTCTGGTTGCACTTCAGTCCCACGCTCCTGATCTTTGGGCACCCTGTGCGGAGGAGAGCAGGCAAGTTGGAGAGCCTCCTCGTAGGACTGCTCCTGGGCCTGCCAAGGTAGCCATTAACCGGTCCAGGCAGTGGGCAGTCGAGGGGGTCGTTCAGCCCGACTACCTGCCTCTCTTCCGCAGTTACATTCGCGCCAGGGTGTCCCTGGAGATGGAGCATGCAGTGTCCACCAGTACGCTCGTAGCCTTCCGCGAGAGGTGGGCGCCGGAGGGACTGGGGTGCATCATCACCCAATTTTAATTTGATTTCAGCTACTGTAAAAGTTTAATTGGTTTAATTTGTCGGTTCTAGTGGCCCTTTAATAAGGGGGCACTTGTTTTAAGGTTCTGCTAAAATTGTTGTAGAGCTGTTGAGGTGGGAGTGGCTTAGCCAGTCACGTGATGCTCACAAGACTCAATAAAACCCCAGCCAGTTGGGTTCGGGGGATCCATGATGGGGAAGGTGGTTGTGAGCCTGGTGGACGAACTGGTAATGTGTAGTGTGTGTTAAACCTTTGTTAATAAACCAATTAGTGCTTAATAGCAATGTGTTGCTATGAATTCTTAAGCAACGAACCCATGAAGCAAATACATTACGGAAGAGGACACTGTATACTGATCAGGAGTGGGACCATGGGCGATTCTTTTGGCGCTCCCTCATCCAGTGGCACTGAGGCAAATTTTATTGGCCCACCTGCTAAAATCATAAGCTTAGCACAGACCAGGGATGAGACCTGGGGCCGACTGCTGTCCATAGCTCTGCAGCTACCTCATTCCGAAGGACTGCCTATGATGATGAGCTACTTCAGGCAGGGCTTTTTCTCAATTAAGCTGCAGGATCAGACCTGTAGCAATAATGAGAGCAGACCACTTGATTAAGTAGTGTTCTTTCTAAAACTTTACGGCCCAGATCTTGCTGGAGTGGGGGTATTTAGCAGCGAGCATCATTAGTTAAACTTTATCCTGCAACCTACAACTCAAAAAGTTGTTGCGTACTCATTTGCTGGAAGTGTGAGCTGATAACATCACTGGGAGGGCAATGGGCCATCTGGGACCTTAGTGATTGGTGGGACCAACCATTTATCTTCTTAAGAATGAAAAAAAGACTTGCATTTATATAGCATCTTTCACGACCACCGGATGTCTCAAAGCGCTTTACAGCCAATGAAGTACTTTTGGAGTGTAGTCATTGTTGTAATGCGGGAAACGCAGCAACCAATTTGCACCGAGCAAGCTCTCGCAAACAGCAAGATGATAATGACTAGATAATCTGTTTTTGTTATGTTGATTGAGGACTAAATATTGGCCCCAGGATTTACTCTCCTGCTCTTCTTCGAAATAGTGCCATGGGATCTTTTACGACCACCTGAGAGAGCAGACGGGGCCTCGATTTAACGTCTCATCCAAAAGATGGCACCTCCGACAGTGCAGCACTCCCTTGGCACTGCACTGGGAGTGTCAGCCTGGATTTATGTGCTCAAGTCTCTCCCATGGGGTGCCACCATTGGCGCCGGGCGATGTCTACCGCCTCAAAGTGCGATATTCAGTTGTATCGCCCCAAGTGGATTGTGGAGTGCGAAGGGCAGCGTTTCACAATCCTGTTCGGGTGCTAACGGAGCGATAGCGCAGAAGGCTGACTCAGCTCTTGGCGCTTTGATGCTGGCACCCTAGCGTCTTAAGTTGAAAAAGAAAATCCTGTTGAAAATTTTAAAAAACCTCACCCACACTTCCCCACCACTGCAACAAATAAATATAAGTTGCAAAAGTGAAATTTCAGCCCTTGCCTTGCACTGCGGACGATATCGCCGTGGGATTGTCGCTGGACCAATTGCTTTCCCCCACCGGCCTCAGCGCCAGGCGCTACCACAGGCAATAAACTGAATTTTGCAAACACGGCGCTACGGGGGCCTTGTGCACTCGATGATGTTGCCGGGCAGACGGTGCTAGTGAGCGCAACGCAAACTGTCAGTGCCACTGCTAAACCTTCGCTGAAGGTCGCTGTGCTCAGGCGGGAGGTGCTTAGCAGTGGCACTAACAGTGGGGCTCAACAAGCGAATTTCCAACGTATTAAATCTCGAACAATTTATTGCATGCTGCAATGAGGCAGGATTGTTCAAATTATTCTCTTTCTGGCTCTCAGAGCTTGACTGGCATTAACAATGATCATGTCGTTAAAAATGTACTTGCGCTGTTAAATTCCAGCCTTAACTTTCTGCGAGTTTAAAGGGCAATTAATATGCAAATCCAGCAAGTGCTTGAAAATAACGAGCAGGCTAAGGGGGAGATGCTGTTTGTGTGAAGCAAATGGCGGAGTGGTGTAAAGCAGCTGGCAAGTTCTGGAGATTCACAGCTCACGCCACATATCTTCATGAACTTGCTGGCTGAATTATGCATCAAGTGCATCGTTAACATACGGTTACTGTTCCAGAAAAATTTGGATCCATGTTTCATGCATTGTATCATTTATACTGTCAGCTGTGGGTCAGAGGTTGTCCAGATGTGTCTGAGTCAGAAGGTGGTGGGTTCAAGTTGCACGCCACAGATTCGAGGCTGGCGTTCAAACTGGGGCTCGAACCCACGATCCTCAGACTCAGAGGCAGAAATGCTGCTTGTGATATATTCACAGAGCACAGCGCACACAGCTTCCAACATGGCAGGCAGATCTCTCGGAAACCTCCGGAAATCTGCCTGGTTCTGTTTATTATTAACCCTGCACTTGCAGTACACAATAAGTCCACATCCACAGTGTGGAGCTACGAACATTACAAGCTTGCAGACATTACACTTCTCCCTCCTTAATTAAGAAGTTATTATAATAAACACCATACATAACTTTCATGTTTATACATAACACAGGACATAAACTTATTTTTTTCCATATTTACAAATTTAACTTTACCACTTGTTTTCTGTTTCGAAAACGATACCTTCGCTCTCGAACAGAACCTTCCAAACATGGTGTCGAATCTAAAGTTATTTGAGGCTCATCCTGAGGAACGTTTTCCTCCACGGAATTTCCTTGATTTTCATTTGAACTCACTCTAACTTCAGGCTCTTGTTTTTCCTGACTCGGACTCCGACTTTGATTCTGATTCTCTCCTGGATTTGTTTCCAGTACATTGGATTTAGGATTTGCTACTGGTATATCAAAACTATCTGATGAGTCAGAAATAATTGAATCATTCCTACCTTCAACTCCTTCCATGTCTGTAGGTAAAATATGATCAATATGAACAAACCTAACCTGTCCATTATCAAACACCTTGACCAAATATGCACGAGGACCACATATCTTCACCACTCTTCCTGATAACCACTTTAACCATTTATGGTGATGGTTCTTCACTCTCACCTTCTAGTTAATTTCACACTTCTCTCTTTTACTCTACCTCTATCATGATTCTCTTTCTGTCTTAATTGTGTCTCTTCTACGGACTGTGACAAATTTTGTTTTAACAATGAGAATCTGGTTCGTGGCTGTCATTTGAGAAACAACTCTGCTGGTGTTCTACCAGTAGTTGTATGAGGAGTATTTCGATACGTAATCAAAAAATTAGCCAATTTGTGATCCAATGACAACTGTCGTTTCCTTGGATTTGGATCTAACATTTGTTTTATGAGGGCACGTTTTACAATTTGTACAGTGCGCTCTGCTGCACCATTCGAAGCAGGATGGTATGGTGGAACCTTTGTATGTATCAAACCATTTTTGCTCGTGAATTGTGCAAATTCTTCTGAACGAAATTGTGGTCCATTATTCAAAACAATTTCTTCAGGGAGGCCAAATGAAGAAAATAATTTTCGCAAAATTCCAATGTTTTACTTGTTATTATTTTCCACATTAGAAACACCTCAACCCACTTCGAATGGCTATCAATCACAATGAACAATTGTTGTCCTTCTAACTCAGCAAAATCAATATGTAGCCTTTGCCACACCCTGGAAGGGCATTTCCATGGCTTTAATGGTACTGATGGTGGTTGCTTGCTTACCGATTGACATGTCGTACACTGACTCACGATGTACTCTATATCTTTATCAAGATCTGGCCACCATAAATAACTGCGTGCAAAACTCTTGGTCAAGCACATTCCCAGACGCTGGTCTTGGAGGTGTCCTAATAATTTGGACTTGAATTTATTTGGTATAACCACTCTTGCACCCCACATGATACAATCTTTATCGACTGATAATTCATTCCTACGAATGAAGAATGGATGTGTATCTTTGCCTGTTACCTGGTTTGGCCATCCATTTGCAATATACTCATACACCTTTGACATCACTGGGTCACGTTTGGTTGCTCTACAAATCTCTTCAGCTGTGACTGGCAGTTCATCAATGTATGAAAAATAAAACACTTCTTCCCTATCCGATGTAACTTGTGATGGGAAAGGCAATCTAGACATTGTATCAGCATTACTGTGATCAGCTGCTCGTCTGTATTCAATATCATATGTATATGCTGACAAAATCAAAGCCCATCTCTGCATTCGGGCTGCAGCTAATGTTGGAACTGGGGACTTTGGATGGAGGATTGCTGTTAGGGGCTTATGGTCCGTAACAATGGTAAACTTACGACCATACAAGTATTTGTGAAACTTCTTGACCCCAAAAATTAATACCAAAGCTTCTCTTTCAATTTGCGTATAATTACTCTCACTGGCACTGAGAGTGCGTGAAGCAAAAGCAATTGGTCTCTCCTCCCCACTACTTAATACATGAGAGATTACTCCCCCAACTCCATACGGAGAGGCATCACATGCTAGCTTAATCTCCTTAGATATGTCATAGTGAACTAACATGGTGCTCTCTGCCAATTTGCTTTTACACTCCTGGAATGCTGTATCACATTCTTTTGACCACTTCCAATGGCACTGTTTTTTCAAAAGTTTATTCAGTGGATGTAATACTGTAGCCAAATTTGGTAGGAACTTCCCATAATAGTTCAAAAGACCCATGAATGAACGAAGTTCAGTGACATTCCTGGGAGTGGGTGCATTTCTGATCGCATCCAATTTTTCCTTGGTTGGATGTAAACCATCTTTGTCTACTCTGTACCCTAAGTGCTCCAATGAGTTTTTGAATAACTCACAATTACGAGCAGACACTCGTTCTCTGTGCTTCTCTAGCCATTTGAGGACTTCATTCAATATATCATTATGAATTTGCCTATTTGGTGCTGAAATTAGTATGTCATCCAAATAACATACTACACCTTCAATAACTTGCAAAATCTGGTTCATCACCCCTTGGAATATGGCAGGGGCGGAAGACACTCCAAACGGTAGCCTATTAAGTTGATATAGGCCTAGATGAGTATTTATAGTCAAACATGACTTGGACTCCTCATCTAGTTCAAGCTGTAAGTAGGCATTCGTAAGATCCAGCTTTGAGAAGATCTGACCACCTGTCAGTGTTGTGAACAAATCTTCTATATTCGGTAATGTATTGGGGACATTACCCTCTAGAACCTGGTTTACGGTTACTTTATAATCACCACACAATCTTACCTTACCACCGGACTTAGGTACAACAACAATGGGTGTAGCCCAATTGCATCGATCTATCTTACAAATAATGTTCTCAGTCTCTCGTCTTTTGAGTTCTTGCTCAACTTTCTCCTTTGAGTGCATATAGTACAGAACGTGGCTTGAAGTAAACAGATCTAGTGTTCTTCTGAACCCTGACACTCACCTTGAAGCCTTGGATCAGACTGCCCATTTCGCAGAACACCTTCGGATACTTTTTGATAACCTCATCCGTTGATGAAAATCTCGCTTCCACACAGAAAATCTTACACCAGTCCAGCTTCAGTGAGCTCAACCAATTTCTTCCTAGTAAACCAGACTTGTCTCCTTTCACTACTATTAGAGGCAAGTTCTGAAATTGATCTTTATATTTCACCGGTACGGTGATACGACCGACCACAGGAATTTTCTCTCCCGAGTAGCCTCGCAGCTCTATCTTGGATTTTTCCAGTTGCAAATCACGCAATTTGTCGAGGTATAGTGACTCCGGTACTCTACTCACGGATGCACCCGTGTCAATTTCCATTAGTATCTTGAATCCCGCAACATCTATGTGGATTTTGATGCTTTCCGAATCGCTGTCCATTAACCTCGTGCTCCTGATGACGTGTAACTCTAACATCTCCTCGTCCTGTTGTTGTTCTTCCATGCTATGTAGTCTCTTGGGATTTCTCCTCATAGCTTTGAACGCGAAATCATAGCTTTAAAAACTGGTTTACCCTTCAGTCGGCATGCCTTCGCAAGATGCCCAGTCTTTCTGCAGAAGAAACACTCTACCTTCACGTGTGGACAACTTTGAGCAATGTGTTGTCCCAGGCACCTATAGCACAACTTCGACGCTCTGTTAGAATTTCCAGTTTCTGAGACTTTGGGCCCCCACCGACTTTTACTTTGAACCTGCAGGTGATTTACCTCGGTTGACTGACAGCCGTAATTATTATTTAATTCTCGGGAATATTGTTCGGCCATGCCCATCGACCTCACTGTCTGACAAGAAATCTCAAAAGTCAAGTCATCCGTCGTCAATAACTTCCTTCTGATCGCATCATTTTTCACCCCACAAACAAAACGATCCCGTAATGCTCGGTTTTGAATGTTTCCAAAATTATACTGCATCGATAGCTTTTTTAATGCTACGATGTAATCACTAATATGTTCATCAGGCTTTTGATTCCGAATCCTGAAACGATAGCTTTCAGCAATTTCTAATGGCTTGGGGTTATAGTGCTGCTCCAGCTTCGTTAAAATCTCTTTAAGCATTGTGTCCTTTGGCTCGTCAGGCACAAGCAGATTTACAAGAGTGTCATACAATCCCGGACCTGCCTCCAATAAGAGGATCGCTCTCTTACATTCCAACACAGCTCGGTTCTGGACTGCATTGTCTGGAACTTCGATTATGTTATTTGCAGTGAAATACATTTCTAGTCGATCCACATACGCTTTAAAACGTTCCCGGTCGTCTCTATATTCCCCCAAATGTCCGATTACACCTGCCATTTTAATCTCTAGCTGTTCACACCGTGTGCTGTATTTTACCTCGGATTTTTGTAGCTTTTTCCAAAGACAGAAACTTCCAAAGTCTCTCTGTCGGCTGGCTGAATCCTTCACCAACAAAATTTAAGCTTTAAATCATCCGAAAAATCCCATCTCAATCGCCAAAGGTGATATATTCACAGAGCACAGCACACACAGCTTCCTACATGGCAGATAGCCCTCTCAGAAGCCTCCGAAAATCTGGTCCTGTTTATTATTAACCCTGCACTTGCAGTACACAATACGTCCACATCCACAGGGTGGAGCTACAAACATTACAAGCTTGCAGACATTACACTGCTGTTAGTGTTATCCGTGGCTCAGTCGCTTCTCAGTCAGAAGGTTGTGGGTTCAAATCCCACTCCAGGGACCTGAGCCCAAGATATAGGCTGATGCTCCAGTGCAGTGCTGAGGGAGTGCTGCATTGTTCGGCGGTGCTGTCTTTCCAATGAGACGTTAAACCGAGGCCCTGTCTGCCCTCTCAGGTGGATGTAAAAGATCCCATGACACTATTTGAAGAAGAGCAGGGGAGTTCTCCCTGATGTCCTGGCCAATATTTATCCCCCAACCAACACTCAAAAAGACAGCTGATCTGGTCATTTATTCATTACGATGTGCAAATTGGCTGCCGCAGTTCCTACATTACAACACTTAAAAAGTACTTCATTGGCTGTAAAGTACATTGGGTTGCCCTGAGGTGGTGAAAGGCACTATACAAATGCACGTTTTCTGTTCCTTGTTTATTTGTTGAATAGACTTTCTCAGTGAACTTGATCTGATGTTTTGTGAGAAGGATTCTAAAGGTCAAGCTACCAAACACTTGGAAAATCTGACTTCAATTGAATCGATCACAAAGCTGCTGAAATGGAACTAAGTAAATATAGAAGTGCAAAGAATTTAGTTTCAACGGTAAAAACAAGACTTAAAGATGTCGATTGAATGGTTTGTCAGCCTTCATCTCTGTCAGCCGTGGCTCAGTGGGTAGCACACTTGTGTGAATCAGAAAGTTGAGGGTTCGTCCCACTCTAGGGACTTGGGCACAAAAATCCAGGGAGTGCCGCACTGTCGGAGGTGCCGTCTTTCGGATGAGACATTATACCGAGGCCCCGTCTGCTCTATCAGGTGGATGTAAAAGATCCCATGGCACTATTTCGAAGAAGAGCAGCGGAGTTATCCCCGGTGTCCTGACCAATATTTACCCCTCAATAACATAACAAAAGCAGATTATCTGGTCATTATGACATTGCTGTTTGTGGGAGCTTGCTGTGCACAAATTGACTGCCATGTTTCCCACATTACAACAGTGACTACACTCAAAAAGTACTTCATTGGCTGTAAAGCGCTTTGAGACATCTGGTGGTTGTGAAAGGTGCTATATAAATGCAAATCTTTCTTTCTCTGGACTTGGGTTTGAATCCAGCCTGGGCCGATAAGATGAAAGTCTCCTCTGTCTACTGGCTGTAAGGGTTCTAGGTATAATAGGTTTGGGCAGCCTGTACTGTATGGGATTAATCACATACTGTTAATTATGATATTTAGACATTTACAGTGTGTTTCTGTCCCATGCCCCGTGGAATGTTGTTGCTATAGAGAGAGAGGGAAAGCAACCTTGAGACGCACACCAGCTTGTTATGAGACGGTCGGCGCCTCGAGGTCTCATGCTTTGTGGACGAGCAGCTGGGGCCTTACAGATTAGGAGTTGGCCATAAGCCACATGCACCCATGATTTGTTCAATAGTATGTTTGTTTAATAGTATAAAGGAACCGCACTGTCCCGTAGCTCTTTGTACTTCACCTTGGACCGTGCTTCGCGAGCGGTGCCGGCACCCCCAAGGATCCTGACCAGCCCTCGTTGTGGAGTACCCGACGGGCCGAAGGCTGTGAGCTTTGTTGCATCTTATCATACTTCTCTTTTCTTCGTAATCTGTATCATTATATTTCTTTTCTCTCAGTAAACGGTATCTTATTCTTTACTTCATTTGTCTTGTCTCTTATTAAACATTCATCCAGATCCCGAACCTGGATCTATTATTATCGATCCAAAGCATTTTGGCGTCACGAACAGGACATGGAAAAATGTTTCAGAGCAAAGACAAGAAGCAGTCTCCTCCTGCGGGAGAGAAGTATAGAATACCAGGGTGGAGCACGAGAGATGAGGGTTTTGGCTCTCTTGCCAATGTGCTAGCCCGGTTTGGACCCCCGCAACATTGGGATACGCAGTTATTGGAACAGAGCAAAGATAGAGCCGTACCCCACTCGGTACTGTCTCTCCTGGAGGAGGCGGGCTTCCCACAGGAGAAAAATAGTCCCCCACAAATGGGATGGATTTTGTTGACAGCATTAAGGGCGATGTGTAAACAACTTAAGGAAAGTGAGGCAGAAAACCGACAGTTAAAAACAGCTGTTAAGGTTTTGGAAAGTCAAAACTCGACTCTGACTGAAGCGGTCCGCACTGCACAAGAGCGGGCGGACAAAGTTAATGAACAATCAGAAACTTTAATATGCCGTCTGGCGACAGTACAAAATAAAAAGAAAGCCAGACGACGGAAATTACAGATAGATCGGTCAAAGGTACGTGCATTGGTAGCTGGACCCACTTGGGATCCGGCTCGTTGGGACGGAGACATCTGGTACTCCTCTGACTCAGAATATGAGTGGACAGATGTTGAGGGGGGAACGGGAGGAAACTAACGACCCTCCCCCATACGCTCCGGGCACGGAAGCTAGACCCCTTATGACAAATAAGATGAAATAACAAGATGGGGAACAGCCGGTAACACTAGAGGGGTGCGTGACTTCACCACTAGTGAGTTACAAGAAATAGGGTCTCGATTTCACCAAAAACCCGGGGAATCATTGTCAGAATGGCTAACCCAGATTTTGGACCAGGGAGCATCAGGCATAATACTTAACCCCGAAGAGTTAACAAAAATGGGGACTGTGACTATGGACCACCATATCACAGCAGTGCTACGGAATGTCCGGGGCACAGGTTCGCTATGGGACATGGTTACTATAGGGGTCAGCAAAAATATCCCTCTACCGTTGATTGGGAAGGGGAGGTAAAACCTTGGAATACTATGGCGGAGGGTGCGATACAGTTGCGCAACATGGCAACACAGGGAGGATTATATCACCAACCATATGGGGGGCCAGATCAGGAGCTCTTTACGGCCGGAATGCGGAGCAGGCTGATGAAGAGTGGCCCTCCTATGATGAGGGGTGCGCTACTCGCATTATTGGGACTAGCCCAAGGGCAGCGGGTGGGGCACGCTTGCCTATTGTTAGGACAGTTAGAGGATGTAGAAGATAGTGTGCGAGAGTCGAGAACAGCTAATGTAGAGGGGGATTGAGACCAGCGACAAGGTTCGACCTCTGGGAAAGGTACAGAGTCAGGAAAGACAAAAAAAAGAATTACGCGCAGGGACATGTTCGCGGCTTTACTGAAGGCAGGGGTCCCCAAGGGAAAAATTGATGGAATCCCAACAGGAGCGATGTATTCTATGTGGAAGCAACACTGCTTCTCGGAAACAGAGAAGGGTGAAAGGAGGGAGGTAAGGGAGACTAAGTCGGATAGAGATAAGTCTGCGGATGCGGAGAAACTACCTCCCGCTAGTCTATACCCCAAGGTAGAAGAGCTGTGGAAGGCTAGTAATCCCCTCGACTAGGGGTGTGGCCGGGATCTGGGAGTACTCCCCGTTAGAACCACATCAACCCAAGATCCCGGGGATCTGAGGCTACACATTCCGATTACGATACATTGGCGGGGGTGAGGGTGGAACATACAAAGAGATGTTGCTTTACTAGACACAGGGGCAGAAGTTACTATTATCCATGGAAATTCTAGGAAACACACAGGGACCCGTATGATGATTAATGGGTTCGGAGGGGCAGAAACGATCGCTGTCCGAACAACTATCAGAATGGGGTTGGGAAATGGGCCCCGCGCTGGGTAACGGTCTAAATATCGGCAGTAAAGGAACATATTATTGGGATGGACCTTTTAAAGGGAACATCACACAACACCTCGTTCGGGCGATTCTCATTCGGGATACGGGCGATCACTGAGATTGCAGGGGAAGCAAAGGGGGAACCAGTGGTAATACCACGGCCATCGCATATAGTGACTATGAAACAGTACCGAATACCTGGGGGACACAAAGAAATAGGGGAAACCATACAAGGGCTCTTGGAGGCGGGTATCATTAGACATGTGGTGTCCCCCTACAATAGCCCTGTTTGGCCTGTGCAGAAACCCGACAAAAGTTGGAGGATGACTGTGGACTACCGACAACTGAACAAATTTGCCCCTCCCCTGGCAACCGCTGTCCCAGATGTAGTAACTATAACAGAGCAGCTGTCTGAAGAAGGTGCGGAGTGGTATGTGGTAATCGACCTGGCCAATGCCTTTTTCTCCATTCCAATAGCGGAAGAATCCCAGGACCAGTTTGCATTCACTTGGGGAGGGAGGCAATACACGTTTAAACTCCTACCTCAAAGTTGCCTACATAGCCCTACCCTATGCCACGGATTGGTGGCCCGGGACCTGGACATGTGCACGTTGGCTCCTAATGTCTCACTGGCACACTACATCGATGATGTACTAATAAGGGGTCCCACCGAAGCAGTGGTGTCAGAAGCCCTAGCTACTTTAGTCCAACACATGCGAGACAGGGGCTGGGAGATAAATCCGAAGAAGGTGCAGGGCCCTAGCCAGACTGTCCCGTTTCTGGGGATCCAATGGTCTCGGGGTGAGCGCATCATACCCGAGCCTGTGAAGAATAAAATTCAAGAAATGGCCACCCCCACGAATAAAACTGAGACACAACGATTTGTGGGACTATTGGGTTACTGGAGGAGACACATACCTCACCTGACAATGCTATTAAAACCGCTGTATGTCGTAACACGAAAAAAGGCCCACTTCGAGTGGGGAAAGGAACAACTGGTGGCCTTTGACGTAGCCAAAGAAGCCGTAGCTCAAGCTTTACTCCTAGCCCCGCGAGTGCCTGGACAGCCTTGTGAGCTACAGGTATCCGTCACCAATGATACTGCAGTGTGGAGTTTGTGGCAGGTTCAACATGGCACTCATATACCGTTAGGGTTCTGGTCCAGAAAATTGACAGATGCTGCTACTCGTTACACTCCATTTGAGAAACAATTATTCGCATATTATTGGGCCCTAACAGAAACAGAAGGACAGACAGGGGATGACAAAGTCAGTTTAAGACCAGAGTTACCCATATTATCCTGGGTTCTCTCAGAAAATGAGACACACAAGGTCGGGCGAGCGCAGCAAAGCTCCATGGTGCTCTGGAAATGGTATATCGCAGACAGAGCAAGTAAAGGAAAAGAAGGAATCACCCGACTACATGAACATGTGGCTGAATACCCACAAACAGCTGAGAGTTAACTTACGCAGTCGTCTGTCAGTTTAACCCAAGAGTCACCGATCTCCTGGGGAGTGCCTTTTGAACAGTTAACACCTGAAGAACGGAGCCATGCCTGGTTCACAGATGGCTCAGCGGTCTGGCGAAATAGCCTTCGGCGATGGCGAGCCGCTGCCTTCAGTCCAAAAACCCAGACAATTGTGCATGGTGAGGGCGTGGGAGGCTCCAGCCAGCTAGCAGAACTAGCCGCTGTAGTCCTTGCGTTAGAAGAGGAACAGCGACAAGTACACATATATACTGACTCATGGGCGGTAACCAATGGCATGGCGAGCTGGATGCGAAACTGGCATGGACATAACTGGCAAATAACTGGGAAAAACTTGTGGGGAAAGCACCTATGGGAACAAATATGGTCCAAAGTCCAGAAGATGAAAATAACTGTATATCATGTGGACGCTCACATGAAAAACACTTTAAAGTCCTCTGAATATAATAACACCATTGATAATATAGCCCGGGTATGGGCTGTCAAAGAGGCGGAAGAGGAAGAATATGGCATAGGCAAGTGGGCCCACCACAAATCTGGACATTTGGGCATTCAGGTTACAATATAATGGGCATGAAATAGGGGGTTACATTTGACTACGGACGGTATTAAACAGATCATAAACACCTGTGAAATTTGTCAAAAGGTGAAGCATTTTCCCCGGCATCGACAACCCGGTGCCCATATTAAGAGAGGGACTCAACCAGCACAAATATGGCGAGTTGATTATGTAGGACCTTTACCATTGCAACAACGGTTCCAATATTTGCTCACTGCTGTTGATACCTATTCTGGACTTTTGATAGCTTATCCACTGACTAAAGCGAGTCAACAAAGTACGATTAAAGGACTGGAGAATCTAATCACATACTACGGTGAGCCACCAGAAGTACAGTCCGATAATGGGTCGCACTTCACAGGTCAAACAATGCAACAGTGGGCGGTAGACAACGGGATCTATTGGATGTTTCACATACCTTACTATCCGCAAGCTGCAGGATTAATAAAACACATGAATGGACTACTTAAGCAACAGATTAAAATATTAACTCCCACTAACACATTGCAAGGGTGGTTAAAGATCTTACCACAAGCAGTGTGCAATCTGAATCACCGACCATTGCGGGGGGGATCTCCCATAAGCCACATGTTAGGCAAAGTTAGTGTCCCTGCTATTGAAAAAGAAAATCTGACTCAGGACAGTTTGTGAAGAAGGAAAAGTGTGGGTGCAGTACCCCCAGAAACCCTTACAACCAAGGGGAAATCTTAGCGAAAGGAGAAGGAAACACTTATTGGGTGCTCCTGACTGGTCAAGATATTCCTCTTTGTGTTGACAAGGGTAAATTGACTAAACGGGGCTGAATTAATATACTTATGCTTTCTCCCACAGGAATTCTGCCCAAAATGGTGACTTACCAACTCGTGCTGGCAAGTCTCTGTGTCTCGTTATCTGTGACTGTGCTACTTCCATCCTCAAACACAGCATGGGATGGCCATATAGGGTGGCGGTTAGCTAACACTGATCGTATGCAAGATAATTTTACCTGTCCTTCCGGGCAAGCCTGCACTATAGGACACTGGAGCATCACTTATGACGCATGCGGGTACTGGGGAGGCCCAGGACAGGTGCTATTAACAGTAAGCACGTGGGCCAGCATCACATTATCAATCAAGTGGCTAAAAGATATGACAATGATATGCAATGTGCACTCCGATGTGTCGTTATTGCACAACGTCACATGGTTAAGGAGTTGGGCCCGCAACATTACGTCAAGCAATGACACTATGTCAGACGAAATTAAGTTAAATGCGTCTCTATGGTATGGATGCCTCCGTAATCACTGGTAAGGGGATTATGGGCCACTTTTGGTCAATGCATGTAGTTAAGCATTCTAAGAGCCCCATAGATCATTTGCAACGACTACCCTCTACATGTACACCTGTGCTTACATCCTCATCCATATTAAATCTCACACTACAAGTCTGGTATGCGGACAAGCCGTCTGACACTTGTAATATAACAACAATTAAAGCAAATCTGAAAACGTTAGTGAGACAAAGGCGTGATATATTAGCCACAATATTAGGAGGCATAGGATCAGGGATAGGAGCATTAAACTCTATGAATATCGAGACCTTACAAAAGAAAATACAAAAGGTAGGGAGACTCACTGGAGATGCAATTCGATTGCGAAATGCATGGGGCAGAGGTCTCACAGGACAGATGTTTTCTAGTTAGCTGTCAGACATAATGCGATGGGAACACATAGATAAAACTACTCAAGAGATAGGGAGTGTCATCGGGTGACAACAAGAATTAGATCATCACACTCAATGCATGTTTGAAGAAGTAACCCGGCAACTATTAAGGGCCGAGTCAGGGCTTGCAGATAGTTGGAGCAAAATATTCCACTTCGGCAACAGAAATCTAGGGGTAAAACCTGATATGCAACATACACATTGTGATGACCAGGGGTGTAACTTTACCATGAGAATAGTCAATATCATAAAAACCAACATTTGGTGCCAGTTGATAGTGCTTCCCCACCTGTATGACCAAAATCTGTGGGTACCCGAGTTCAAGGGTGGATGGATTGATGCTAGCAATAGAACTCACTGAGCTCAAGATTGTCAAATATGGCCTTTCGGTATGGTGTGTCCTTTGCACACACCTGTGATTGAACCATGCTCCCTTCAGCATACAGCGGGAACATGTATTTGGACACTTGTACCATACAATGATACAATTTTACATGAAATCCGACAGAATCATGTTTGTATTACTAGTGTCTATCCCATTTATCTTGAGGCGCCCAAAAAGATCCTCCTCTAAATGCTTGCTTTAAAGATGTGTGTACCATATATGATCTTCATTCTAAAAGGTCATATCGATTGGGACGATGGAAAAATGTTGTGCGCCATCGCACCATCCTAGGCATTACTAACCTTCCTCCCACTATAGACCTAACTCGTTTAGCTCAATTTCTAAAAGATAATCAAAAGATCACTGATGAATTGAGCAAACGAGGGCATACTCTTCATACTCTGCAAGTTGCTATGAGTTACAGTGAAGGCGCCTTGGTCAGAGTTGCGACAACAGTCACTGACCTTACGATACACCATTGATGGGACATCTTTTACGGATGGTCCCCAAAAACATCCGCCGCTTCAAAGCTGTTAATACATCCTATCGTTGTTTTACTCGTCATGTTATTGCTGATATTACTGTTGTATGTATTCTTTGGTGTAGATTGCGGGCGTTGCTTGCGCATACTCAACGTGTAATTGATGCATTACGCCTTCAACTCGATTATATTATTTAGAATGTCTAAATATCAAGGGTGGATTGTATTGTATGGGGTTAATCACATACTGTTAATTATGATATTTAGACATTTACAGTGTGTTTCTGTCCCATGCCCCGTGGAATGTTGTTGCTATAGAGAGAGAGGGAAAGCAACCTTGAGACGCACACCAGCTTGTTATGAGATGGTCGGCGCCTCGAGATCTCATGCTTTGTGGAAGAACAACTGGGGCCTTACAGATTAGGAGTTGGCCATAAGCCACATGCACCCATGTTTTGTTCAATAGTATGTTTATTCAATAGTATAAAGGTACAGCACTGTCCCGTAGCTCTTTGAACTTCACCTTGGACCGTGATTCACGAGCGGTGCCGGGACCCCCAAGACTCCAGACCAGCCGTCGTTGTGGAGTTCCCGATGGGCTGAAGGCTGTGAGCGTTGTTGCATCTTATCATACTTCTCTTTTCTTCGTAAACTGTATTATTATATTTCTTTTCTCTCAGTAAACGGTATTTTATTCTTTACTTCATTTGTCTTGTCTCTTATTAAACATTCATCCAGAACCCGAACTTGGGTCTATTATTATCGATCCATAACACAGCCTCAGTCCTAGTGGGGCAAAAGGTCCACAGTACATCATTTGGCACTCTCATTCAGAGACGGCCACAGGACGGCTTGTGTGGAAATGAAAAGAAATAGAGAATGAACTTCCATTTATGTAGCGACTTTTACAATCTCAGGACAACCCAAAGCGATTTACACTCAATGTAGTACTTTTGGAGTGTAGTCACTGTCGTAATGTCAGAAATGCAGCAGCCAATTTTCACACAGCAAGCTCCTACAAAAGCAACGTGATAATGTCTCGATAATCTGTTTGTTTTACATGGGGGGTTGAGGGATAAATATTCTCCAGAGCACTGGAGAGAATTCTCCAGGTCATCTTCAAAATAGTGGCTATGGGATCGTTTACATAGAAACATAGAAACATATAAAATAGGTGCAGGAGTAGGCCATTCGGCCCTTCGAGCCTGCACTGCCATTCAATAAGATCATAGCTGATCATTCCCTCAGTATCCCTTTCCTGCTTTCTCTCCATACCCCTTGATCCCCTTAGCTGTAAGGGCCATATCTAATTCCCTCTTCAATACATCCAATGAACTGGCATCAACAACTCTCTGCGGCAGGGAATTGCACTGGTTAACAACTCTCTGATTGAAGAAGTTTCACCTCATCTCAGTCCTAAATGGTCTACCCCTTATCCTAAGACTATGACACCTTGTTCTGGACTTGCCCAACATCGGAAACATTCTTCCCGCATCTAACCTGTCCAGTCCCATCAGAATTTTATATGTTTCTATGAGATCCCCTCTCATCCTTCTAAAATCCAGTGAATAAAGGCCCAGTTGATCCAGTCTCTCCTCATAAGACAGTCCAGCCATCCCAGGAATCAGTCTGGTGAACCTTCGCTGCACTCCCTCAAAAGCAAGAACGTCCCTCCTCAGATTCGGAGACCAAAACTGAACACAATATTCCAGGTGAGGCCTCACTAAGGACCTGTACAACTGCAGTAAGACCTCCCTGCTCCTATACTCAAATCCCCTAGCTATGAAGGCCAACATACCATTTGTCTTCTTCACCGCCTGCTGTACCTGCATACCAACCTTCAATGACTGATGAACCATGACACCCAGATCTCGTTGCACCTCCCCTTTTCCTAATCTGCCGCCATTCAGATAATGTTCTGCCTTCGTGTTTTTGCCCCCAAAATGGATAACCTCACATTTATCCACATTATACTGCATCTGCCATGCTTTTGCCCACTCACCTAACCTGTCCAAATCACCCTGCAGCCTCTTAGCAAACCCCCTCACAGCTCACACCGCCACCCAGTTTAGTGTCATCTGCAAACTTGGAGATGTTACACTCAATTCCTTCATCCAAATCGTTAATGTATATTGTAAAGAGCTGGGGTCCCAGCACTGAGCCCTGCGGCACTCCACTAGTCACTGTCTGCCATTCTGAAAAGGACTAGTTTATCCCGACTTTCTGCTTCCTGTCTGCCAACCAGTTCTCTATCCACGTTAGTACATTACCCCCAATACCATGTGCTTTGATTTTACACAGCAATCTCTTGTGTGGGACCTTGTCAAAACCTTTTTGAAAGTTCAAATACACCACATCCACTGGTTCTCCCTTGTCCACTCTGCTAGTTACATCCTCAAAAAATTCCAGAAGATTCGTCAAGCATGATTCCCTTTCATAAATTCATGCTGACTTGGACCGATCCTGTCACTGCATTCCAAATGTACTCCTATTTCATTCTTAATGATTGATTCCAACATTTTCCCCACTACTGATGTCAGGCTAATTGATCTATAATTACCCGTTTTCTCTCTCCCTCCTTTTTTAAAAAGTGGTGTTACATTAGTTACCCTCCAGTCCATAGGAACTAATCCAGAGTCGATAGACTGTTGGAAAATGATCACCAATGCATCCACTATTTCTCGGGCCACTTCCTTAAGTACTCTGGGATGAAGACTATCAGGCCCCGGGGATTTATCGGCCTTCAATCCCATCAATTTCCCTAACACAATTTCCCGCCTAGTAAGGATATCCTTCAGTTCCTCCTTCTCACTAGACCCACTGTTCCCTAGTACATTCGGAAGGTTATTTGTGTCTTCCTTCGTGAAGACAGAACCGAAGTATTTGTTCAATTGGTCTGCCATTTCTTTGTTCCACATTATAAATTCACCTGAATCCGACTGCAAGGGACCTACATTTGTCTTCACTAATCTTTTTCTCTTCACATATTTATAGAAGCTTTTGCAGTCAGTTTTTATGTTCCCTGCAAGCTTCCTCTTGTATTCTATTTTCCCTCTCCTAATTAAACCTTTAGTCCTCCTCTGTTGAATTCCAAATTTCTCCCAGTCCTCAGGTTTGTTACTTTTTCTAGCCAATTTATATGCCTCTTCCTTGGTTTTAACACTGTCCTTAATTTCCCTTGTTAGCCACGGTTGAGCCACCTTCCCCGTTTTATTTTTATTCCAGACAGGGATGTACAATTGCTGAAGTTCATCCATATGATCTTTAAATGTTTGCCATTGCTTATCCACCATCAACCCTTTAAGTATCCTTTGCCAGTCTATTCTAGCCAATTCACGCCTCATACCATCAAAGTTACCTTTCCTTAAGTTCAGGACCCTAGTTTCCGAATTAACTGTGTCACTCTTCATCTTAATAAAGAATTCTACCATATTATGGTCACTCTTCCCCAAGGGGCCTCGCACAACTAGATTGCTAATTAGTCCCTTCTCATTACACATCACCCAGTCTAGGATGGCCTCTAGTTGGTTCCTCGACATATTGGTCGAGAAAACCATCCCAAATACACTCCAGGAAATCCTCCTCCACCACATTGCTATCAGTTTGGTTAGCCCAATCAATGTGTAGATTAAAGTCGCCCATGATAAGTGCTGTACCTTTATTGCACACATCCCTTATTTCTTGTTTGATGCTGTCCCCAACCTCACTACTACTGTTTGGTGATCTGTACACAACACCCACTAGCGTGCTGCCCTTTGGTATTCCGCAGCTCCACCCATACTGATTCCACATCATCCAGGCTAATGTCCCTCCTTACTATTGCATTAATTTCCTCTTTAACCAGCAACGCCACCCCGCCTCCTTTTCCTCTCTGTCTATCCTTCCAAAATGTTGTATACTCCTGAATGTTGAGTTCCCAGCCTTGGTCACCCTGGAGCCATGTCTCCGTGATGTCAATTACATCATATCCGTTAACTGCTGTCTGCACAGTTAATTTGTCCACCTTATCCCGAATACTCCTCGCATTGAGGCACAGAGCCTTCAGGCTTGTCTTTTTAACCCACTTTGTCTCTTTAGAATTTTGCTGTAATGTGGCCCGTTTTGTTTTTTGCCTTGAGTTTCTCTGCCCTCCACTTTTACTATTCTCCTTGCTATCTTTTGCTTCTGCCTCCATTTTATTTCCCTCTGTCTGCCTGCATAGGTTCCCATCCCCCTGCCATATTAGTTTAACTCCTCCCCAACAGCACTAGCAAACACTCCCCCCAGGACATTGGTTCCGGTCCTGCCCAGGTGCAGACCGTCCGGTTTGTACTGGTCCCACCTCCCCCAGAACCGGTTCCAATATCCCAGGAATTTGAATCCCTCCCTTTTGCAGCACTCCTCAAGCCACGTATTCATCTGGGCTATCCTCAGGTACATCCACCTGAGAGAGTAGACAGGGCCTCGGTTTAACATCCCACCCGAAAGATGGAAATACCTGACTGGTCCAGATGGGGGCACTCTTTTAGGATATGGCCGAGGCACATAGTGGGTTTGGAACAGAGAGAGCATTGCTTTGCAATTGGCCGCTGTACCTGGCCAAGGAGTAAACAATTCTGAGACTTGGGGATAGACACTGGAGGGATGTAGGTATGATTCCCATCCCCTGCAAAAAGCAGTTTGCTAAGCAGTAGTAAGAGAAACCTGTCACACAAAAAGAACTGGTTGGTGAGCACCATGGAGAGAAAAAGATGGTGAAATTATTTTGTGAGAGAACTGGGCCAGCCACATAAATACTGCAGGTCAGAGGCTGGGTATCCTGCGGCGAGTGTCTCACCTCCTGACTCCTCAAAGCCTTTCCACCATCTACAAGGCACAAGTCAGGAGTGTGATGGAATATGATTCACTTGCCTGGATGAGTGCAGCTCCAACAACACTCAAGAAGCTCGACACCATCCAGGACAAATCAGCCCACTTGATTGGCACCCCATCCACCACATTCAACATTCACTCCCTCCACCACCGGCGCACCGTGGCTGCAGTGTGCACCATCTACAAGATGCACTGCAGCAACTCGCCAAGCCTTCTTCAGCAGCATCTCCCAAACTCACGACCTCTACAACCTAGATCATCATCATAGGCAGTCCCTTGAAATCGAGGAAGACTTGCTTCCACTCTGAAAGTGAGTTCTTAGGTGACTGAACAGTCTAATATGGGAATTACAGTCTCTGTCACAGATAGGACAGACAGTGGTTGAAGGAAAGGATGGGTGTGACTGGTTTACCGCATGCTCCTTCCGCTGCCTGCGCTTGTTTTCTGCATGCTCTCGGCGACGAGACTCGAGGTGCTCAGCGCCCTCCCGGATGCTCTTCCTCCATTTAGGGCGGTCTTTGGCCAGGGACTCCCAATGTCGTTGGGGATGTTGCATTTTATCAAGAAGGCTTTGAGGATGTCTTTGAAACATTTCCTCTGCCCACCTGGGGCTCGCTTGCCGTGTAAGAGTTCCAAGTAGAGCGCTTGCTTTAGGAGTCTTGTGTCAGACATGTGAACAATGTGGCCCGCCCAACGGAGCTGGTCGAGTGTGGTCAGTACTTCAATGCTGGGGATGTTGGCCTCATCGAGGACACTAACGTTGGTGCGTCTGTCTTCCCAGGGGATTTGCAGGATCTTGTGGAGACATCGTTGGTGGCATTTCTCCAGCGATTTGAGGTGTCTACTGTATATGGTCCACGTCTCTGAGCCATACAGGAGGGTGGTTATCACTACAGCCCTGTCGACCATGAGCTAGAAGGACAACCTAGAAGGACAAGGGCAGCAGGCGCATGGGAACACCACCACCTCTATCCTGACTTGGAAGTATATCACCGTTCCTTCATCATCGCTGGGTCAAAATTCTGGAACTCCCTCTCTAACAGCACTGTGGGAACATCTTCACCACACGGACTGCAGCGGTTCAAGAAGGCGTTTCACCACCACCTTCTCAAGGGGCAATTAGCGATGGGCAATAAATGCCAGCCTCGCCAGAGACACCCACATCCTGTGAATGAATAAAAAAAAGTAAAACCAAAACCTAAGATTTCTGAATCGCTGAGAGATTCGACCAACATACAAACACATAAAAAATCTATAAGAGGATGTTGCAAGCATGGAAAATGTGCATATTTTATGTATATCCATACGACAGTAAAATCCTTGCATTACATTTGGTTCATTGAAATCCCCGGGTCACACGGTAACTGTAACACAGGCATCTTCATTTGTTACAGCCTCCAGACGATGGCGCTGTTTTCTCTATAAGCGAGAACGATGTTCCACGAGCACTCCCTATTCTTCCCTGTGCAGCCTCCATCGGCTTGTTGCAATAAAACAGCAACAGTCCGGCCTCTCTGCTCGTACATGAGGTTTTTCTGACCATTAAGGTCAAAAACCCCAAACGTCTGAACTGCGAGCAATGCCAAGGGAGGTTGACAGGAACAATAACAACTTGCATTTATATAGTGCCTTTTATCGTAGTGAAACGTCCCAACGCGCTTCACAAGAGTATTATGAGGCAAACAAATTGACACCGAGACACATAAGGAGAAATTAGGGCAGGTGACCAAAAGCTTGGTCAAAGAGGTAGGTTTTAAGGAGCGTCTTAAAGGCGGAGAGAGAGGTAGAGAGGCGGCGAGGTTCAGGGATGGAATTCCAGAGCTTGGTGCCTAGGCAACAGAAGGCACCGCCACCGATGGTTGAGCGATTATAGTCAGGGATGATCAAGAGGGCAGAATTAGAGGAGCGCAGACATCTCGGGGGGGTTGTGGGGCTGGAGGAGATTACAGAGATAGGGAGGGGCGAGGCCATGGAGGGATTTGTAAATAAGGATGATAATTTTGAAATCGAGGTGTTGCTTAACCAGAAGCCAATGTAGGTCAGCGAGCACAGGGGATGATGGGTGAGCGAGACTTGGTGCGAGTTAGGACATGGGCAGCCGAGTTTTGGATCACCTCAAGGTTAAGCAGGGTAGAATGTGAGAGGCCAGCCAAGAGTGTGTTGAAATAGTCAAGTCTGGAGGTAACAAAGGCAGGGATGAGGACTTCAGCAGCACATGAACTGAGGCAAGGGCGGAGATGGGCGATGTTATGGAGGTGAAAATAGGCGGTCTTAGTTATGCTTTGGATATGTGGTCGGAAGCTCATTTCAGGGTCAACTATGACACCAAGGTTGTGAACAGTCTGGTTCAGCCTCAGATAGGAGTTGGGGAAAGGGATGGACTCAGTGTCTAGGGAACAGAGTTTGTGGCGGAGACCGAAAACAATGGCTCGGTCTTCCCAATATTAGAAACATAGAAACATAGAAAATAGGTGCAGGAGTTGGCCATTCGGCCCTTCGAGCCTACACCGCCATTCAATGAGTTCATGGCTGAATATGCAACTTCAGTACCCCATTCCTGCTTTCTTGCCATACCCCTTGATCCCCCTAGTTGGAGATAATTTCTGCTGATCCAGAACTGGATGTCGGACAAGCAGACTGACCAAAATTAACATGTGATACCGGACAATCTCTCTCGGCATTGCACACTGGGAGATGAGTCCACATGTAGTGTTCTAGGTAGGCAGGGTTAGAAAGTGGGTGATTATTGGACATTATTCAAATCCCATGTTAAAACCATATATTTGGTCATTTTTTTTATATGCTTTAAATTTCTATTACTGCTTAGAGTTAAATAGCAAAGCTTCTTCGGAGTGTAGAAGTTTCTCTGCAGCACAGTCTGAGGGGCTGGGAGATACGTAACCAAGGCAGTGCCTCTACTGGGAAGAGGGTGCAATTACAGCATGGCAAGTTTACAGACACGGGTT
Source organism: Pristiophorus japonicus (assembly GCF_044704955.1). Lineage (NCBI taxonomy): Eukaryota > Metazoa > Chordata > Chondrichthyes > Pristiophoridae > Pristiophorus > Pristiophorus japonicus. The sequence continues at coordinate 22,960,391 of NC_092000.1, read as the reverse complement.
CCATTATAAATATGTACACAGAAATTGAAATGGTATCAGCCACGGCTGTTATTCGTACACTCACCTCCAAATCAGAAGGTTGCAGGTTCACAACCTTGGCGTCATAGTTGACCCTGTAATGAACTTCCGACCACATATCCACAGCATAACTAAGACTGCCTATTTCCACTTCCATAACATCGCCCTTCTCCGCCCTTGCCTCAGCTCATCTGCTGCTGAAGTCCTCATCCCTGTCTTTGTTACCTCCAGACTAAACTATTTCAACACACTCCTGGCTGGCCTCCCACATTCTACCCTACATAACCTTGAGGTGATCCAAACCCCAGCTGCCCATGTCCTAACTTGCACCAAGTCGCGCTCACCCATCTGTCAAAAAAAGTGCAGTGCAAATAGTTACAGTGTGTATTTATCCCTCTATCAACATCACTAAAACAGATTATCTGCTCATTATCACATTGCAGTTTGTAGGAGCTACATAACAACCGTGACTACTTCAAAAGTACTTTATTGGCTGTAAAATGCTTTGGGACATCCTGAGGAAGTGAAATGCAAGTCTTTCTTTCAACCAACATCAATCAAACAGAGAAAACAAGGTTATAGAACCCTCATTTTGCATATTCCCCATCTTTGTGCTAAAGATGGTTAATATTTTGATTGTTTACTGAGCAGAAATTGTATTATCTTTAACTATGGTACCTTTAAACTAATAGAATCTATTATGATCAATCTTTAATGTCACTGAGTATTCACCTGAAGTGCGAGCAGGAATTAATGAAAGTTACTATAATCTTCCTAAGATCATCCTAATAGTAACTGCAAGGATTTTAGAGTCTGTCTTTTATTGTTTTTAAACAGTTCTAACATTGTATATACTTGGTTACAGTCTCCTGTCAGAATCTGCTGTGGCTTCTGTGTATTATTTCACGTATGAATAAATCCAATGAAATACTTTAGCCTGTATACATTCATCTGGTGGTGTATTATTTTCTGCCTTTTACAGTGACCATTCGATGCGTTGGGGATGCCATGTATTTTCCAGTGAGTGATTTACCATTGTAGCAAGGTTCTCATCATCATCATAGGTGGTCCCTCAGAATCAAGGAAAACTTGCTTCCCCGCTAAAAATGAGTCCTTAGGTGACTGAACAGTCTAATACGAGAACCACAATCCCTGTCACAAGTGGGGCAGACAGTCGTTGAGGGAAAGGGTATGTGGGACTAATTTGTTGCACGCTCTTTCCATTGCCTGCGCTTGATTTCTGCACGCTCTCGGCGATGGGACTCGAGGTGCTCAGCGTCCTCCTGGATGCACTTCTTCAACTTCGGGTGGTCTTTGGCCAGGGACTCCAAGGTGTCAGTGGGAATGTTGTATTTTATCAAGGAGGCTTTGAGTGTGCCCTTGAAACGTTTCCTCTGCCCACCTGGGGCTCGCTTGCCGTGTAGGAGTTCCGAGTAGAGCGCTTGCTTTGGGAGTCTTGTGTCAGGTATGCGAACAATGTGGTCTGCCCAACGGAACTGGTCGAGTGTGGTCAATGCTTCAATGTTGGGGATGTTGGCCCTGGTTGAGGATGCTGACGTCGGTTCGTCTGTCCTCCCAGGGGATTTGCAGGATCTTACAGAGACATAGTTGGTGGTATTTCTCCAGCGACTTGAGGTGACTACTGTATTTGGTCTATGTCTCTGAGCCATACAGGAGGGCGGGTATTCCTACAGACCTGTAGACCATGAACTTGGTGGAGAACACTTTTTCCTCAGGCGGCCGAAGGTTGCATTGGCGCACTGGAGGTGGTGTTGAATCTCGTAGTCAATGTCTGCTCTTGTTGCTAAGACAAGATCTTGTAGCAATGTTCTGATGATGTGACAAAGAACACTATCTGCGAAACTTCTCTTTGTTCAGTACTAGAATGGATATCTCAGGCTTTTCTGATGACCCAATGGGTTAAGGCACTTGCATTGTTATAATGACCTTCTCTGTGTCCCGCTTTTCCTCAGTCCAATTGTACAGAAATCACTGAAAGATAATGGCTAGGTACAAATGTAATGAAATAATAATAGCCTTCATCTCAAGGGGTATGGAATACAAAGGTGCAAGCTATCTTACAGTTGGACAGAGCTCTGGTTAGACCAGTGCATTTAGAACACTACCTTCAATACTGTAATATATTTGCTTCATGGGTTCTTTGCTGAAGAATTCATAGCAGCACATTGCTATTGAGAACTAGTTGGTTTATTAGCAAAGGTTCAACAATCACACGACACATTACCAGTTCATCCATCAGGCTCACAACTATCTGTCTCGTCGTGGATCCCCTTAACCCAACTGGCTGGGGTTTTATTGAGTCTTGAGAACATTACATGACTGGCTAAGCCACTCACAACTCAACAGCTCTACAAACCCATGAGCATACTCACAGAGGCATACAGTACAGACACCACACTTCAAGGAGATATTGGCCATGGATGGGGAGCAGCGCAGATTCACCAGACTGATACCGCGGGTAAAAGGGTTAAATTATGAGGACAGGCTGCACAGACTGGGCTTGTATTGCCTTGAATATAGAAGATTAAGGGGTGATCTAATTGAGGTGTTGAAGATGATTTTAGGATTAGATAGAGAGAGACTATTTCCTCTGGTGGGGGATTCCAGGAAAAGGGGGCAGAGCCTTAAAATTAGAGCCAGGCCGTTCAGGGTGATGTCAGAAAGCGTTTCTTCACACAAAGGGTCGTGGGAATCTACAACTCTCTCCCTCAAAAAGCTGTTGAGGCTGGGGGGCCAATTGAAAATGAAATTGATAGATTTTTGTTAGGTAAGGGTTTTAAGGGTTACGGACCAAAGGTGGGTAGATGGAGTTAAGATGCAGATCTGCCATGATCTAATTGAATGGCAGAACGGGCTCGAGGGGCTGAATGGCCTCCTTTGCGTTGGCTGTTTCCAGCTGGGGTAACCATAGGGACGCTGGCAATGGCCTATATACCGCTGTGCTCAGGAGGGGGGAAGATAAGACAGTCCCGCCCGGGGTGCAGTGACTCCTGCTGGGGTGTGCGCATACGGGACTGTCGGAAGGTGGCCCAGTTGAGATGTCCACCCCGGATAAATGGCTGACCGTTGCTATGTTTTGGCTGTGACGTTGTGAACTGGGTGTCAGATTGACTAGTAATTCACCACAGTTCTACAACAATTACGGTTCAGGTCTTTGAGTGTCGAGAATAATTGAAACAATTCTCATCTATTCCAATGAAACACTTTAACAGCAAACAGTAAAATACCAACAAGCAAACCACACAAGCCTCACACCTTGTGTACTATATTAACCATTTAAACAGAGCTGATCATTCTCCACTCTGGTGTCCTGCTTCAAGTTCCTAACTTGAGGTCCCTACTTCTCGAGGTGTTGCTCCGACGTTCTCTCTGCTTCACTAGCCTTTTCTGTCTACTTTTATATCATTTCTTAGACCTAGTCTACATGCCCCAACCTACCCATGGAGTGACTCATATCTGAGGCCACAGTCTGCCAGAACATCTTGTGGTAGTCACAAGGCATCTCACGTTTTCTTTGACCTGATTATGCCTTCTGTGATTAGATGAAGTTGGCGGCCTTTGATGTTTGCTTTTGATGTTAATGTGATTATCGCGCCCGGTTCCATTGTGACTTGTCGTCCCGTATATGCGACATGTCTTGCCCTTATAGTGGCTGCAGTATTTTCCACACTGACCGACACATTGCCGAGGCCACATGGACAGAGTTGCCATAGGACTGTCAGTAGCCTGGTGATAGTAGACGAGGGGGGATGAGATTGGGCGGGGGGCTTGGGGGTGGCAACATATGACCAAAGTCTGGCGGTTACAATTGTCCGAACATGAAGCAAATGGTCGCAAGCTGGCTCGAAGCTCATTGTCACTCTAATACTTCGCCGGCCAGAATATAAGCGAGGTCACGACCTCCTCATGTTACCCGCAGCTCCACTGCACGCTGGCAGTCTGTGCTAAACAGCCCTTGAGCCAAGGTGGGCAGGCTGTGCTATGGAGCACTTCAAATATAATCCTCTTAATTGCCAGTTTAATACCCATTCAGACTGTCCATTAAAATGCTTTGTGCCAATCTTACAGCCTCCTGTGAAAGTTAATGGGCAATCAGTGCCACTGTTTAACCCCTTGAGGTTTGCTCAGCGGCCTGCTCCGCATTATTCATTGAAAATTTCTTCCCCAACCTTAACTTAAAAGGCCCAGAAAATATTCATCATAGGCAATCCCTTGAAATCGAGGAAGACTTGCTTCCACTCTAAAAGTGAGTTCTCAGGTGACTGAATAGTCCAATACGAGAATTACAGTCTCTATCGCAGGTGGGACAGACAGTGGTTGAAGGAAGGGGTGGGTGGGGAGTCTGGTTTGCCGCATGCTCCTTCCGCTGCCTGCGCTTAATTTCTGTATGCTCTCGGCGACG